>NC_091764.1:89063729-89372477 GCF_029378745.1 Bos indicus | reverse complement strand
GATGAAATATGAAAAATTATGAAATACGAAAGCATTAATTCTCTTTGATCTGAATAATTACAGCCTGACTCCCTTTGTAGGTCAGGCTATGAAAGAAGTGATTGCGATGAAATGACAGAGCGTGTCTCGTGGATTAAAACCACACGTGATTTCAGCAAATGAAAGGGAAGGGTGAAGCTGGCCTTAAATTGTCTGCCTCAGAGATGGTGAGAAGACTTGGATCATTAGAGAAACAGGAAGTGTTTTACTATGAACCTTAGGTGTATTCATGGAGAAGGAAATGGCAACCCACTCCGTAAGTACTCTTGCCTGGAGAATCCCACGGACAGAGGAGCCTGGCAGGCTGCAGTCCATGGGGTCGCAAGAGTCGGACACAACTTAGCGACTAAACCACCACCACCACCAGGTGTATTCAGAGTAAATCATTTCATGTTCTATGAAGGAATCCAGGTTCCATGTTTGAGTCCACACTGAACAATAAATTTCACACTCAGAAGTACCTAATCTCCAGCCTTAGCAAACAGTGCATACTCTTGCCAGTTGTCAGCAAACCCATCATCGCAGCTGGTAAAATAACACCAAAAGCAAATTCAGCTGGTAGCAATTCCAGGAATAAATGGGTGACAAAAGAGCAAAATGAGTAAATTTTACAACATCCGGTCCCATTGGGTCCCACACTGTACTACTTCCTCTGGAAACAACCTCTAGAGGTAAAGCCTGGCATTAAATTATCCAGTCATGCAGGAGTAAGAGCTAACAGCTGTGCCTGGGTGCTTTTCCCCTACTTTGTCCTATAAATACTTTACCATTTCAGAGGAGCTGATGACATACCTTGAGAAAAAAAAAAATCTCTACCAGATTGTGCAAATCGTGTAAATCTTCTCATTTTCCCACTGCTTTCAGAGTTAAGTCGCACAAGTATCTGTAAGACTTTTCCAAACACTTTGTTAAGCCTGAAAAATATTCCCTGCAAACTGACAGTGCTTCCAAATGGCTGCCCATGATGGCCAAATGTGAACATGTATGCACCTATGGAGTGAAGCCAGTTTTTCAAATGTGGGTGGCAGTGTCTTTCCCTAAGATTCAGGAGGCTTTCCACAGTAGTGGGAAACAGCAGGGAGCAACTTGACATTCTCTGGAAGCAAACAGGATTTTGGAAAATACGAGGAAGATGCGCATATGGCCTCACCTTTCATTTCTCACTGACAGCATCAGTGCCCTCCTTGCTGTGTTGTTTATTGTCTCTTCCAGATGATCTTTGCTTACTCCGTCCATGGAGTAGAGTCATTGGCCTGTACTCATTTTTTCCTTCCTGGAGGTATAAATAGACTGATGACGCCCAATGCTCTCGGCAGTCTGTGCATCATTCATACCGTCCATCTCCTTTCTAGGTCACAAAGCTTTTTTTAAAAAAAGCAGCAGCAGTAGCAGCATGTGAGAAGATGAGCATATGACCTCTTCCTCTCACTCAAAGCAGTGCCGTTGATAGCATCCAGACAGCCGTGTGTGGAGACATGCCATTCGAGTGGCTCCAGAATATCAGAGGGAAAAACAGCCATTCTTACCAAATCACTTAAAAATAGTATGTCCCGCTCCACCCTGTCTCCCCAACCTGCCTGAAGTGGAGCCCTTCCCATCCAAAGTGTATAAAGGGATTTGTACTTGGTGAAAATTGGAAAAACCTGCTCCTCCCCCAGGACAATACAGTAATGCTTTCTCCCTTTGTCCAGTCACACAAGTGCATATCATGAGAAAATGTCATATCCCTTAATCCTTCTCCTCTCCAGTAACATAAAAATGGTCATCCTTCCGGAGAGCCTTTGTTATGGTGTGCCTTGCAAGTGGGGAACAGCATATTGACTCTTTTGAGATGGGGCGTGTGAGGAATATTATTGTGTTCTCCTTCAGCTTCTTTGCTTGACTTACAGACTGTTACCTCGAATCTGATCCTTCCCTAGAGGGATAATTGCTAGAAATCACCTCTCTTTGGGGTAAGCCTGGGAAAGAGATTGGCAAGGAGCTGGGGCAGTACCCCTAAGTTTGTGTCCCAAACCCCAACTATTATCCCTTAATTGTCCATCTGTCAAAACTTTTTAGTGACCATTAATTATTTCTTCATTGTTGTTGTTCAGTCGCTAAGTCATGTCTGACTCTTGCGACCCCATGGACTGCAGCACACTAGGCTTCCCTGTCCTTCATCATCTCCCAGAGTTTGCTCAAACTCTTATCCATTGAGTCAATGATGCCATCCAACCATCGCATCCTGTGTCACCCCCTTCTCCTCCTGCCTTCAGTCTTTCCCAGCATCAGGGTCTTTTCCAGTGAGTTGGCTCTTCACATAAAGTGGCTAAAGTATTGGAGCTTCAGCTTCAGCATTGGTCCTTCCCATGGATATTTGTGTTGATTTCCTTTAAGATTGACTGGTTTGATTTCCTTGCTGTCCAAGGGACTCTCAAGTGTCTTCTCCAGTACCACAGTTCGAAAGCATCAATTCTTCACACTCAGCCTTCTTTATGGAGTGCCTACTATGTGCCAGCCTATTGGAAGCATTTCAGATATCAGTTAGCAAGTACATAAGTCTTCTGTTCACTTTCAGTTTCATTCTAGTAGATCACATCTCAGGTGGAATCAGTCCTACGAGGTAAGTGTCACAGGCGACGGTGCAACCTCAGAGCAAAGCCAAGAGTCGTGTGGCAAGTGGTTGTAGACAAAGCAGTGGGTCATCACGGAGGCCCTTTGAGGTCATGTTGAGAACTTTATTCTGGTCCAGAGGCAACATCTCAGAGGAGGGCCATGATCTGTCCTGCTCTTCAGAAGAGTAACATGAAACATAGACTGTAGCTGGACAAGGGCAAGCATGTGCTTGCAGTTTGAATACATCAAATGTATTTCTGTTTCACAGGGGTGAGAGGGAGGCTCATGGGGGAGGGGATACACACACACACACACACACACACCCTTATTGCTGATTCAGGTTGCATAGCAGAAACTAACAGAACATTGTAAAGCAGTTATCCTCCAAATAAATAAATATGTACATATGAAAATGTGTTTCTATTTCAAAGGGAATTTCATGTCTAAAGTTTGAGCTGATCAGTTCTTGCTAGAGTGTAAGAAATACAACAGAACAGCAGGGTGGTGCCGAAGAAAGGTTGTTTACTTGGGTACATGAGTGTCTGCCTTGGACTTTGAGAACATGTTTAAGGCAGGATACAGTTTTTAGCGCAGGCTGAGTCAGTGTGAAGGTGGGGAGTCCAGTAACCTGCAGAGTTGTGTGTGTCATTTACAAAACTTGCTGTTTCAATCTAGAATGTAAATGTAACCTTTTTATCCCTCCAAGTATGTCATCAAAAAGTCTCGTATTTGGAAGTATGCCTTGATCTCCTGAAAAAGGCCGTAGAGGGTAGAAATAATTGTAAAATACCGGGTATTTCAGACTATGGTTCAATCTCCCAATTCAGGAAACACAGACTACGGTGTATTCACAGCTTTCCTAGGTACTCTTGGGGTCCCTAATTCACCAATGGCTTTTAACTTTTTTTTCCTAGAAGAAAAGACCTTTCTGAATGTCAGTAGATCCCAAAGCAAAAGGGAATTAATTTCTCTCTCTTCACTTTCACCACATTACATGGATCTGATGTCTAGAAGATTTTTCTCACATACAAAACTACAGTGTAGTGGAAATATATGTGTGTGTGTATATATACATCACTGAATCACTTTGGTGTACACCTGAAACTAATACAACATTGTAAATCAGCTATACTTCAATAAAAAAAGAACAAAATAACTCTGAGAATGTTGGAGTTCATTTGGGAATATTCGTATTTTTTATTTACTTAAAATATCTGTGCCTATCCTGGAGAAGGAAATGGCAATCCCCTCCAGTATTCTTGCCTGGGAAATCCCATGGACAGAGAAGCCTGGCAGGCTACATTTCATAGGGTCTCAGAGTTGGACCTGACCGAACAACTAAACAACAGCGTGTGCCTATAATACATGGCAGGTGAATATAACACAGAGACTAACTCTGTTTCATTACTTCTTCTTGTGTGCTACACACAAACGCTTATTCAATTTCTTGTCGTTACCTTGTTCCAACCTGACCCACAGGCTGTTTTAACTTCTTTTTGAATCTGCCTTGTCCCTCCCTGTGTGTGAGCAGTATTCTCTCTCTCGTCACCTGTTAACCATGCTCCTTCAAGGCTCAGCTGAGATAATTATTTCCTCTTGGAGTGTTTCCACATGCCCAAACTCAAGTTGAATGTTATTGCTCTGGAATCATGGGCATCCTCTGTGCTTATCAGATGAGTTCCCATACGGGACTGGAATGGCTCCCATGGACTAAGTTGTGCAAAGGCAGGAATGGTCCCTGTCTTGTCCATGATTCTTGCTCCTGATGCCTGGTTTCATGTATGGAACACGGCAATCCATAAATATCTGTGTATAATTGAATCAAAATACTTAAAAAAAATTTTGGAGTCAGTTGTTTTAATATAGAAGTTCCCCGCCCCCACCCCACCCCTTACCTGGTCATCAAGTTAGTGGTATTAGTATTGAAGTCAACTTTGACATTTGCCTGTCATCCATTCATTATATTATTCACCAAGTTTTGACAGTTTTCTTATGCAGTGTCTCTCTGAATCCTCTTCTCATGTCCTAATTAAGGTCCTTGTTTTCTTTGTTTGTGGGTAAAATAAGTTGGGAAAATGCTGGTTAAGGAGTTAGTAGTTTGATTATCATGGAACTTGACAAAACCTTTAATGAAGGAGCATTGTAAATTTCTACAGGAAGAGTATGGAGTAGAGCATTTCCTACGTTTATTTGATCAGAGAATCATCTTTAGACTCAGAGCATCTGATGTGGTTAATGATCTGCAGAACTTACCTGGGGAAATGCTGGAAGAGATTGAAAAGGAGCAAACTACCCATCAAGGGCTCAGAGTCTTTTGGCTTTAACTTAACGACTGTCATTAGCCATAGACAGCAAACAGGTGGAAAGGAAGTATGCCTGACTCCTGCCACTGATGACCTCTGACCTTACATTCCCTCAGCAGCTTGCACCAGTTTACCTTGTTTAGGTAATAGGCTCTGAATATGGAATCATGCGCCTTATTCACCAGTGAAGAAGGAAGCATGTGTACTTAATCGTGTCCGACTCTGTGACCCCATGGACTGTAGTCCGCCAGGCTCCTCGGTCCATGGGATTTCTCTGGCAAGAATACTGGAGTGGGTTGTGATTTTCTCCTCCAAGGGGTCTTCCCTGACCCAGGGATCAAACCTGCACCTCCTCATCTCTTGCATCAGCAGGCGGATTATTTACCACTTGAGCCATCTGGGAAGCCGATTCTCCAGCTAAAGACCCTGCTTTTTCTTCTCATGGCACTTGTGGACTGCCTGCTTTCCTTGGTGCTGTCTTGGTAAGATTTTAGAGTTTCCAGCCTCTGTCTTCAGGAACTTTTAGAAAAAATACTGTGGTCCTCTTAATCATCACCTGTCCACATCATTGGTTTGAATCAGCAGATGCAAGGGGTTAAAAACCAGCCTGAAGAAAGTTGGGTGAAAGGCTTATGGGCTTTTGTTTTCCAAATTTGTAACTATAGGCAGCAAAAATTATGGAAAGAGAGAATCAATATTGGTCAGAGTATCTAAGAACTAAGTGAATTAGAAAATTCAACATTTTGATTATAGAAGCCAGAGAGGAATGGCTATAAAATGTTAAATACTTTTTGCTCTTGCTTAGAATTTAAATATAGAGAAGGAAATGGCAACCCACTCCAGTATTCTTGCCTGGAAAATCCCAGGGACAGAGAAGCCTGGTGGGCTGCCGTCTATGGGATCACACAGAATCGGACACAACTGAAGCGACTTGGCATGCATGCATTGGAGAAGGAAATGGCAACCCATTCCAGTATTCTTGCCTGGAGAATACCAGGGACAGAGGAGCCTGGTGGGATGCTGTTTGTGGAGTTGCACAGAGTCAGACACAACTGACGCGACTTAGCAGCAGCAACAGCAGAATTTAAATAGGGGTCATATTCAGGAAACCCTGTTGTGATACACTGATTATCCAGCTGTACACATCCAGTGGCTCAGGGTACCTATTTTGGCTTTATCCTTCTTAGCTCTTTTACTCTAATATCCCGCATCTGATCTATCTGCAAATCCTATTCCACCCAACTTCAAAGTTAGCTAGACTCACCACTTCTTACCTACACAGTCACCATCCTGGTCTCAGTCACCATCATCTGTTACCTGTGTTAGTGCGATAGACTTCTACAAGATTTCTGCTTCCGCCCTCACTTCCTTATAGTTTATTCATCACAGGGCACTAGAACTAATCCTTTGAAAGGTGAGTCAGATATGTCATTTCTCTGCAATCTTGTGATTGCCTCACCTCTCATTCAAATAAAATTTCAGGTTCTTCATGCGGCCAATGAGCTCAGCTGTGACTTGCCTGTCTGCTGTGTCCTTGACCTTCTCTCCTAACACTTTGCTCATGTCTCCTCTTGTCATATCAGCCCTTTGCCCTTGTTGGATCTTGCTGAGCCTGTTCTTGAGGGGGTTTGCTCTTACTATTTTCTCCACCTGGGCTGTACTTCCTTTCAATATCCCTGAGGTTTTTCTTACATCAATATTTTCTTAAGGTCTCCTCTCTGGTTTTCCTCCTCAGTGGAGTCTGCCTCAGATGACCTTATTTTAAGCAGTTGTTACACGCTGACTCTCATTATTCCGTCTTTATCTGTCTGTGTTTTCTGAATTGTCCATATTACAACTTGTCATGGTATTTCCTTATTGCCCACCTGCTCCAGCATCAATAAGAGGAAGACTTGGTTTATCTTAGTCATGCCTAAGAACAGTGCTTAACAGGGTTCCCAGCACATAGTAGGCTGGTGGCAGACTCTTGCCAAATAAATGAAGATGAAAGGCTGCATGGGTAAGATTTCTTGAGTTCTGGCACTCAACATTTCCTAAGAAATGGTAAGCTGCTTCTAAAATATACTCCAGTCATCTCTGTATGTTTATGCTAAAATCAGTAAGCTTACTAATTATGAATATATAGGTAAATATCTTACAATTTGTTGCTCTCTTGTTTCTCTGTCCTGTGGCGTAAGGTGTAAGCAAATGTTTTAAAATGCTGAAAATGTTGGAAGAAAAAAATTTAAAGTAGAATAATTTTTTTAGATCTTACCTCTTAAATCTGCCTGACCACTTTTTAGAAACTATTACTGTGGGATATATCTAAAGCTTTCCTCAGTCAGAATATCATAGATCCCTGTAAAGATTTCAATCAGTGTGACATTTTCAGTGATAAAGAAATTGACACTTGACCACAACAGATGATTTTTTTTTTCTTGTGATGAAAATACTTGGAGGAAAATATGAAAAAATATGAGTTAAGTCAAAATTTAACTGCCCATTTAAATAGTATGTCCAGGACACCTTGGCAAACTTTGTAGGTGGTTGTCTTCTCCAACAGGCGGAGAGAAAATCTGCATTTCTGTACAGAGAAAAATGAAGACATTTACTATGTTCTGCTCCGTATAAATTTGCTAAGTGACAAGTAAGTCATGTGACTAAAATATGGAAGCAGGTAGAATTTTAAATACTGAATTTGGTAGTGTTTGTTCTAAATTTAGTACTCTATTCTCTGGGAGTTTGTTTGCTCATGTAACATATGACAGCATCCAAGAAGAGATATAATACAAACAAATCTGGGGAGTTCAACACATGATGAATAGTTACATTACAGCAAATATGAATAGTTCACATTTGAACCATGATGTCCATACTTTGAAGTTAATTTCTTAGGAAATTATATTTCCAAATTTTTTGAAAAGATGCATTTTTCTGCAGTGTAGAGTGAAACAAACCCCACATAACCTCAGTTGAAAGCTATAAATCTAATACGCCAATGTATAAGTCACAGGCCAGAGTTGGAACGATTAAAAATCTGACAAGTTTAGGACCATACTGTTGATATATTAGTAACAAAGACTCCTTACAAAAAAATTTAACTGGAGATTCTATTAGACATATGCTTATCCCTGGGTAGAGTTGGTAAGCATTGCATGATAGTTGAACAATTAGTTTGGTTATTTCAGTTTATTAATATACAATTTTAATGATCCTTTATAGTTCCTTCTTTAGAGTCACACTTGGTCACAGGCATGGATTTGCCCACTAGAATCAAGCAGAGAATTTATGCTTTTGGCTGAGTTCTCCAACTGAGCACCATTCTGGAAATGTTCTCACTCCTAACTGAGCATGGAAATGCTTTTGTCAATGCTTTGTCCTCCCTTGGCCTGAGTTATGTTGTATGCTAAAACCACCTTCCCAGGCCATTCTTTTAATACTTTTTATGAAGGCTAATCAATCACTTCATCCGCAGAGATGCATCTACTTTCAACAAAAAACAAATCAACAATAGCAACAAATAAGCAAGAAATTCACATAGAGATAAAAGCCTCCAGTAAATTCTGATAAAGTGCTTGAGTGGAAAAGGAATCCCCCTCCTAATATGGAGAGTACTAAAAGGAATAAATTCTATTTTCTGTTCTGAGGATGGAAAATTTTAATTTATCTCTTTTCTTTTGTTTTTAATCATAATAATTCTATATTTAGACCTTAGATATATATAGGTATCTTAGCTTTCTTTAGGACTTCCATTAGTATTACACTTAGAAGGGTATGTATGTATATACATGAGTTTGTGCATGCATGTAAGTTCATACATACAGCACACCTGTTGAATATATTTGCACACCTTAATTTTCATATATGTTTTATTTTATCTATTTAGGAGATTTATCATTATTATTTTATATACATATGCTTTATTATTATACATATAAATTATAATAATGTTTTCTGATAATGTCTAAGTGGTAGGTCCAGAATGGAATACTGATTTTATAAACTCTGAACTGAATGGTAAAAAAGGGTGTCATGTCTCTATTCTACAGTATTCTAAGGGTTAATCTACTTTTGGCAGATTAAATGTTAGGACATTTTATCATCTGAGCTCTTATATCTGTTAAAAAATAACTTACAGTGTCATTAAATTTGTCATAGTTGGTTTATGGCAATACTGTAAAACTAAAAAAAAAAAAAAGAACTTCTAAACTATGCCCTGACTAAATGAGTAAGCATGTCAGATAAATTAGCATTTAGAAGAGTGAGTCTCATTTCCCCAAAACTGCTGCATCCTGACCCCATCTTCTCCACAAGTTTTCACAGTGTTCTTCGTTTATACAGTTGGGTATTATGATTATCTGGTGATTCCGTTAGAGATTAACTTTACTAACTCACAGATGTGATCTTTGACATCTTTGTCTTCAAAAATATTTCCAAATATTTTTTCCTTCTGGATTTCAGGAACTTGGATATTTTAATCTGTTAGTGAAATTTTGTCTTCCTGTATTTGCTCATCTTCACATGGATGGATTTAGTGTTTATAGACCGGTTAGCTGGGCTATTGCAGAAGTCCAAAGTGCAGCACCTGCTGATACTGTAGCTTTGTTTCAAGGTTGTTGATAAAACGTCACCATCTATGGGTGGCCTTTTGTGTAGAGATTTCACCTGGTATTTCCATTTCTTTCCAATGTTGCATTGAATTTGTTGCTACTGTTTTAATTTTTTTTTTTTTTCAAAAATAGTCCTTTGACTTATGCTGAATTTCATCAATTGGTATAAGCATTGACTTCCAAAAGCATATTTGGGGATAAATTATGTGATGCTGGAAACATCTTTTTGCGTAGACTTGAGTGAACTGGGTTATAGTTTAGAAATGGCATCTGGTCTGTATCTTATTCCCACTTTTCTACTAATGTGCCCTGAGAAACAAAGAGAAAGATGTATGCAGAAAACTGTAATTAACAGCCTATTATCTGATCTGAGAGGAGTTCTTACCAGGTATAAGGAAGATAGAACTGTACTGAAATGCAAGGTACTTCCCCCCAGTTTTGCTATAATTGTCTGAAAGTAAATAAGAAACAGTCTGTCTTTACTATGATTGAGAAACACAGAGCTCTTCTTTTCTTTTTAAAATTTATGTATTTATTTAATTTTCATTTTGTATTGTGTAGTTGATTTATAATATTGTATTAGTTTCAGGTGTCCAACAAAGTGATTCAATTATATATATATATATTTTTTTTTTTTTCAGATTCTTTTCCTATGTAGGTTATCACAGGGTATTGAGCAGAATTTCTTGTGCTATATAGTGTATCCCTGTTGGACATACTATATATATATATAATATATCTATTTTATATATAGTAGTATATATCGATATATGTTAATCCCAGCCTCCTAATTTATCCCTCTTCCCATCTTGCTCCTTTGGTAACCATAAGTTTGTTTTCTAAGTCTGTGAGTTTGTTTATGTTTTGTAAGTGAGTTATTTGTATCATTTCTTTTTAGATTCTGCATACAAGGGATGTCACATGATATTTCTCTTTCTCTGACTTCACTTAGTATGATAATCTCTAGGTCCATCCATGCTGCTGTAAATGGCATTATTGTTTGTTCTTTCTTATGACAAGTAGTATTCCACTGTATGCATGTGCCGCATCTTTATCCATTCATCTGTTGCTGGACATGTAGGTTGTTTCCACATCTAGGCTACTGTGAACAATGCTGCTATGAACATTGGAGTGCATGTATCTTTTCAAATTAGAGTTTTTCTGGATATATATCTAGGAGTGGGATTGCATGATATATGGTCATCGTTCAGAAACATAGACCACTTGTCGTAAAAAAACAAAAACACAAGTGAGGATGGTGTTCATCTTTTATGGGGTTTCTGCCTTTTGAAACCATCAAGATGTCTCCCACTGTGTTATATAGTCAGTCATATATATATAGTGTTATACAGTCAGCACGCGTGTTATATAGTCAGTCATATATATATAGTGTTATACAGTCAGTGTGCGTGTTATATAGTCAGTTATATATATACAGTGTTGTATAGTCAGCAGGAGTGGTATATAGTCAGTTATATGTATGTAGTGTTGTATAGTCAGCGCTCGTGTTATATAGTCAGTCATACGTATGTAGTGTTATATAGTCAGTCATACGTATGTAGTGTTATACAGTCCGCACACGTGTTATACAGTCAGTCATACGTATGTAGTGTTATACAGTCCGCGCGCATGTTATACAGTCAGTCATACGTATGTAGTGTTATACAGTCCGCGTGCGTGTTATACAGTCATATATATGTAGTGTTATACAGTCCGTGCACATGTTATATAGTCAGTTATATATATGTAGTGTTATACAGTCCGCGCACGTGTTACATAGTCATATATATATAATGTTATATAGTCAGTTTATATAGTGTTATACAGTCAGTGCACATGGTGCTGACAGTGGTTCACAGAGTGTCTGAAAAATGCTTATCCTGAAACCCTAAGAAGGGAAAAAAGGTGGATTTTAAAAAATGAGTAACATATGTAAATAAAAGTACATAGTAATAAGGGGAAGGAAACATAATATCAAATGTTAGCAGTGCTTCCTTGTCAGAAGGAGGAATTAAGAATGACTTTTCCCCTTATTTAACGTTTCTTGTTACTTATTAAAAATTTGTATAGTAAGTATTTTTATTTGTAATATTATGACTTTGACTACACATTGAGTTGCTATTTAAACAAAAGCAGTAGATGGAAAAAGGATGAGGGCACCCTATTTTTTGCATATGTAATTTCATGTAAAATTCTGAACACTCTTGTGAGGTGGACTCTCAACAACATTATGCAGTAAGAAGTGGTCAGACGAGGACAGTGTGTAGTCTGACCCCAAATACCATGCCCCTCCCATTACACCTTGTTACAAACAAAATCATCCTAATAGAAAGCATCAAAGGCAGACAATATACTAACAGATACTTAGAGTAAAAATGTTGAAGACATTTTTAAAGTTGTTAGCATAATTTCCTTTAAATGTTGGATGTCCTGTAATGTTTTCTTTTTTACTGAAGTATAGTTGATTTACAGTGTTGTGGCTAACACTTTGACTTCACTTTCAATGTTCAGTTGAAAATGTTCACATTTTCTTTATTCATCTGTCAATATATATTGTTTCTGTATCTTGGATATTATGAATAGTGCTGGTATCAACATAGCGGTGCATGCATCTTTCTGAATTATAGTTTTGCATGACTGTATGCCCAGGAGTTGGATTGCTAGATCATGTGGTACCTCTATTTTTAGTTTTTTGAGGAACCTCCATACTGTTTTCCATAGTGGCTGTACCAGTCTATATTCCCACCAACAGTGTGGGGAGAACTCACTCTAAGCAGCGAGAGATGGAAAGGAATCGGTTACATTGATAACAAAAGCACTAGAGGTGCCAAAGGGAGCAAAAGGCTGCTTCCTCCCAAACTGAAAACTGTTACCTCTCGGGGCTGTGTGTGTGTGTGTGTGTGTGTGTGTGTGTCTGTGTGTGTGTGTGTGCGCACACACACACACACACATTCACATGTGCTCTGTCACTCAGTCATGTCTAACTCTTTGTGACCTCACAGACTGTATGTAGCTCACCAGGCCTCTCTCTCCATGAGATTCTCTAGACAAGAATACTGGAGTAGGTTGCCATGCCCTCTCCAGGAGATCTTCCCAGCCCAGGGATGGAACCTGAGTCTCCTGCACCTTTGATATTGCAGGCGGATTCTCTATTGCTGAGCCACTGGGGCTAGAGGCCAGGAAAGTGCGTTTGACATTGAGTTGCTGGAGGGAGGGCTGCTGCCTTTGCTGTCATTACTGGAGCAGCGCTGATGCCACTGAGTTGACCGCTAACATTTCTGTCGCTAGAAGGCTGGATGCCACAGCCTTGGAGTGGCTCTCGGGAGTGCTCTGCCACTGTTTCCTTGCTTGAAAATAGAGAGAGAGAAAAAAAAGAGAACTTTTCCTTCCTTCCACCTTCAAATACCTAATCAGTGCCTTCGTTTGGCAGAATCATTTTTTAAGGCAGAATGTTGCTAGCAAATGAATGGTTGGAGAAATAGGATGCTAGCAAGAAAGAGAAATGTACTTCTCTGAAACAATGAATGCATAGTTTATAAGCAGAATGCAATACAGGAGATTTTCATTCCTGGTAAATGAAAGAGATCTTTCAGCTTTTGGAGGAACATGAAAAAAGTTGTTCCTATTAGAGTAGAATTCACATCACTAATCTATTAGAACAAAGGCAATGCTATTTTCATAGTTTGATATGAAAATTATAGTAGTCTTTTCGTATTATTAGCAACACCTCTTGAGAACATTGGCAACTGGAAAGGATGACTTCGGCCCATGAAGTTGTATTGTTCATCTTCATCAGTTTAAGCAGGGTCGTGGGGTTGATCTCGGAGGTCTTCTGTTCCCACTCTTTTTTTTGGCTCACTTATCCCATTCATTCCAGCATTACCCTTTCTGAAACACTCAGGTCAGAGACAAATGCCAGTGTGTTATTAGTGTAACCATCATCATTACTGATAAGCTAAAACTTTATCTCATTCGTTCCTGTCTAGTGTAATATACTACGGTATTTCTTGAAATGTAAAGTCCATATCAGTGGTTGTATGAAAGTTTGTTTTAGATGTAACTAGAAGTTTGTTTTAGATATAACTAGAAATGCTTATAGAGAAGGCAATGGCACCCCACTCCAGTACTCTTGTCTGGAAAATCTCATGGATGGAGGAGCCTGGTAGGCTGCAGTCCATGGGGTCGCTAAGAGTCGGACACGACTGAGCGACTCCACTTTCACTCTTCACTTTCATGCATTGGAGAAGGAAATGGCAACCCACTCCAGTGTTCTTGCCTGGAGAATCCCAGGGACAGGGGAGCCTGGTGGGCTGCCGTCTCTGGGGTCGCACAGAGTCGGACACGACTGAAGCGACTTAGCAGCAGCAGCAGCAGCAGAAATGCTTATAGATATTATGTGCTCAATAAGTTATATGTTTTCAATTCTCTTCAACATTTTGATTAATGAAGAGGGGAAGAATAGTTAAATGTGTATGTGTGGCTAAGTCTAATCGCTGTTCGCCTGAACTATCAAAACATTGTTAATTGTCTATATATCGATATAAAATAAAAAGTTTTTTTTTTTTTTTAAGAAGGGGAGCAGATCTGTTTGGTGCTAGTAGGCCTTCAATATCCCCTCAGTACTTACTCATCTCCAATCATAACAGAGAACATACCTGAGAGAGTTTCTCAGGGAATAGCATCTTGCTGGAATGTAACTGCCTGGCATTATTTCTCATTGAATTTAATTTAATGGTAACTTTATACTTACATAAAATGTTATTGATTTGTTATTGAGTTTACATTTAAGTGGAGAAGGCAATGGCACCCCACTCCAGTACTCTTGCCTGGAAAATCCCATGGATGGAGGAGCCTGGTAGGCTGCGGTCCATGGGATCACTAAGAGTCAGACACGACTGAGCGACTTCACTTTGACTTTTCACTTTCATGCACTGGAGAAGGAAATGGCAACCCACTCCAGTGTTCTTTCCTGGAGAATCCCAGGGGCAGGAGAGCCTGGTGGGCTGACGTCTATGGGGTCGCACAGAGTTGGACACGACTGAAGTGACTCAGCTTACATTTAAGTGGGGCTTTTCTAGTGGTTCAGATGGTAAAGAATCTGCCTGCAATGCAGGAGACCCAGGTTTGATCCCTGGATCAGGAAGATCCTACAGAGAAGGGAAAGGCAACCCACTCTAGTATTCTGGCCTGGGGAATGACAGAGAAGCCTGGAGGGCCACAGGCCATGGCGTCACAGAGTCGGACACAACTGAGTGACTAGCACACACACTTACACATTCCATTTAAGAGGCAATGTCAAGTTTTAAAAAATAAATTCAACTGAAGGAAATTTGAATTTACGTGTACTAAATTATGGGTGGGTTGGTCCGTAATGTAGTCGAATCACGAAGGTGATTGCTATGTGAATTTTGGAATTGGTGACACATAGTATGTTTGATTCCATCTTTTCTTTCTTTCTAGTTACCTTTATATAAAGATATAAAGCATAAAAGGATAGACTTATCTTGAAAAGTTAGATTAAAATAATCATTTTATCTACTTTCTTCCCTAACTAATCTATGTTAAACTTTGAGTTTAACCCAGTAATTAAAAGGAATAATAATGATGATTGTTGATTGCTGTTTTTTTTTTTAAACCAAAATTCCTATTCAAGTAACCTTGTAGCAAATTTAAATGAATTTTGACCAGTTGGTTCACCAGGTAAACAAAATGCAGATGTGTGTCAAAATGTCAATTTACAAGTTAGTAATACCCTGTCTTACTGCAAAAATTATTTTTATGTATCTATAGTATAAAGTACCAAAATATAGATAGTATCAGAAAACTTTTATTTTTATTATTTTTCATTTTATTTTTAAACATTTTTTTGATGTGGACCATTTTTAAAGTCTTTATTGAATTTGTTATAACATTGCTTTTGTTTTACGTTTTGGTTTTTTGGCCACAGGAATATAGGATCTTTGCTCCCCAACCAGGGATCAAATACGCACACCCTGCATTGATTGGCAAGGTCTTAACCACCGTAGCACCAGGGAAGTCATGGAAGATTTTTAAAATAGCAATTAGAGTAGGAATAAAAGGAATATGAAAAGCAGGGAAAGAGATGAAGTACTTCCCTTGCCTCCTTACTGCTGTGTTTCTCTACTTTGGGTGCTATGTATATCATATAGGATATAGTCTGTGTTACCACTAAAAAAAGAGTTATTACCAGCCCTGGATCTCACCTGTAACTTGTTGACTTGTAATTTTAGGTAGGAAATATATTAAAAGTATTATTTGACAAGTACTTAACCCCAAAATTTCCAAGTCAGTTTTGAACATTGGAAAGACTGAAAACTAAAACTACTTTTTGGTAATTCATGAAGATTATAATTGAGTTAGGATTAGTTCTCTCATCAGAAGTGTGTCCTTCTCAAAGTTGCCCTATACAACATTCTGATTTGTTTGACTCATTATTAATTTTGGTTTGGGTAAAGCAATTTTAAATATATTTTAAAATAATTTGAAAAAATATTTTCAATATTCACCATTTCCTTTCATTCTCAACTTACAGTATTTAAAAGTTTATGTCAAGCTTTCTTACAATTCAGTATTCATTTAGTTAAAAATCTCTGGTAAAATATCAACATATTGTAGGAGAGTAAAACCTATATTCATGTTATACCCAGGATAAATTGTCTCAGCTATAGTGTGTTACCTACGTCCATCTAAGAATAGGAATGAGAACAGTCGCTGTTGCCATCAATCAGAACTTTTGAGAATAAATATGAAAGTAGTTTGCAGGTAAACTCCAGGTATCAAAATTGTTACATTATGCAGAATAATAAACTAGGAATCAGATTTTCAGCTTATTAATGGCAGAGCTGGAGATGAATAATGTCTCTCAATCTCCATTTTTGCATCTGCAAAATGGAAAAAGAAATTTCCTTTTCAACCTCTGTGTTATTTGCAGTGTTAAGAATTCTGGCAAGTAATATATATGTGTTTTATTTTAAAATATTCATTTATTTGGCTGCACTGGGTCTTTGTTGCTGCATGTAGGATATAGTTCCCTGATGAAGGGTTGAGCCCAGATACCCTGCATTGGGAGCATGGAGTTTTAGCCAGTAGACCACCAGGGAAGTCCCTTATATGTGTTTTTAAAACTCCACATAAATGCGTTAAACTTTTATCTGTTGCTCAATCAAATCTTGGCGCAAAGCTCTATGCCTTATATCTAAGCATATTGTAGCTTATTCCCGGATGAGGAATCAACTATACCTATGGTAAATGTATCAGATGGTAGTAGTTCATGTATATCAATGAGCTACAAATATGTAGAATTAAGAAATGAGAAACATCAAATATTCTCAAAGATTATTGGCTTTACTCTTATTTTTAATTTTTACCTTTGTTTCAGTGTTTGCTCAGAGTATTTGGAAATACAATTTCTAATTACAAAAGCAGTGCTTATTCATTGAGGAAAATGCAGACAGGCCTCAGGAAGGGGACAAAACATCACAGTTAGTTCCACTACCCTGGACCTAGACACTGTTAATATTCTAGCACAATTCCTTCTATTGTGAGAGCATGCCTATGTGTATTGTTTGTGTGTGAGCATATGTGTGTAGTTGTGGTTTAGTCTCTTTTACAGGTAAGAACTTTACTAAACAAGGAGTATATACACTTTTAGCTGGGTTTTTCACTTAATTTTCTTTTCTGGAAAGCAGAATCATTTTTTAAATTTGTTTCTGCCTAGTTAATGATATTTACTTGTGCTTTTATGTTCATTGGTAATTGGATGTAATACTCTTGGTTCTGCACTTGCCACTAGATGGCTCTGTTCTTGGAGTGACTGTTTGCTAAAAGTGTATGTGTGTGTTTGTGTGTGTGTTCAGTCTCTCAGTGGCATCTGATGCTCGCAGCTCCATGGACTGTAGCCCACCAGGATCCTCTGTCCATGGAATTTTCCAGGCAAGAATACTGGAATGGGTTGCCCTTTCCTACTTTAAGGGATCTTCCCTAAAATGTGCGCTGTTGTAATTAAGTTGAAATGATGAGAAATTTGATTGATATTATCAGCATTATATTAAACATCAGTTCAGTTCAGCCGCTGAGTTGTGTCCGACTCTGCAACCCCATGGACTATAGCATGCCAGGCCTCCCTGTCCATAACCAACTCCTGGAGTTTATGTGCTTTGGAAGCAATATAGTCACTTAACAAGGTCCACTGACAATTGGTAAACTGATACCTGAAATATTTTTTCAGGGCTCGCTTTTCCGGTCTGTAAGTATAATATTGAGTATATCGTCATTTTGTCCATCAGGCAGCTAATTTTCATCATAATTGTCTTTTCTGTACTTGATTTTAGTGACAGTGTAATTCTCTAGGCCCATGAGATATACTCTGTATCTGTAAGATTTTATTCTGTATGTTGATAATCTTAAGATGTTTAATGGGTTAAATTGTGATTACTTTCAAAACAGGTTTTGTTTTTTTTTTCATATACACCCTAAGTGCATACCAGGATAGTATGTGATGCAAGTTTTCTTTCTTCCTCAAGACTGTACTGTAGGACTATAAATAGCTGATCTGCTATTAAGTGAAATGAGACAGAAGGGCGCAGGCATGAGTATTTCATGTGTGAATAAAAGGTATATCCAAAACTCTCCAGATGTACCTGGCTCATTAACATCACACCTTGTCTCATAGGAAGTAAGTCAAATATTTTCAGAGAAGTTCTCTCACCACCTTAGGAACCTATTAAATTTCACACTCCATTTATACCATCAAGCAAATCTCAATATTATTAAGAAAAAGTTAATAATATATGAGAATATAAAAGAACCTTAAAAGAAATTAGAAACTTAGCCATGACATTATAGGTTCTTTGTGCATTACTATTTACTTCTTTCTTTTTTTTTAATTTTTTAATTGAAGGATAATTGATTTACATAATTGTGTGGTTTTCTGTCGTACATCAATAAGAATCAGCCATAGATACACCCATGTTCCCTCCCTCCCAGACCTCCCTCCCATTTCCCTTTGTTTTTAGGTTCATGATGCCCTGTTTAAATTTTTTTGGAAATGTGAAATGACGTATAGCTTATAAAAATTCTGGGTGTTTTTCTTAGTTCATCAAATTTTGTATAGAGATAGAAGTCAATAAAATTGGAGACTGCTCTCCACAGTTTATTCTCTTCATTAATATTTCATTTTTTTCTTTTCTACAGTGTATTTCAAGCACAGAGTAATCTTTACACTAGTCATATATTAAATTGTAACATTACACATGCCTAAAACTGATATGATTTCCTTTCCACTAACCGCCCCCCAGTTAAGTCCTTACATGTTCTAGAATGCTAAATATCTTTAATCTGTTTATTTATTTGAAAAACGGCACTATGTCCTGAATAAAATAGTCAATAAAGTTGGAGGTCCTAGAGGTGGATAAGATAGGAGAGCTAATGGGAGAAGTGGTTCCTACTTCTTAGAACTTGAGAGACTATATTGAAAGGGATATTCCAGAAGAAAACACGATAAATAGTGCAAATATGTGCCCAAAAATTACTCATCAAAGCGATTCTGTGATTTTTAGATCATAAAAAAAAAAAAAAAAACATGTTTCAATAGAATTTGTTTGGAGGTCATTGCTGTGTGTAAAGAGCCAATGAAGTAAGTCAGCAGGTTAAAACCTGACCCTCTGGCCCATTTATTTTTCTCTCTCCTGACTCTTGAAAAGCATGTTCCCTAGAGATCCATCCAAACAGTCACTGGGAGTCCTGAGGCCCCACCCTCTGTCCAGTACACTTAACTGTGTTTTGCAAGAGGGAAATGTGCTCCCAGTTCAGTTTTGGACAGCCAAGCTCTTGGAAGTCAAGCAAAGCAACGGATGCTTCTGTGGAGCCCAAACACTCTGCACTGACAGTTATAATCTGTGAATGAAACTCTTTTGGTTAAATGAACAAATAAATGGGGTTTAAATTCTCTTTTAATTTTATAAAGGATTTCAACCAAAATAAAAGCTCTAGAATTAAGAATTTTTGTTGAGTGAGAAGCAGTAATTCTCAGGTGTTCCAATAAGATGAGGAGGTACCATTTGGTGAACCACCTAATAAACAGAGTTGAGTCATGGTCAGGTGACTTCTAATGTGATATCATGAGTGGCCATGATGTACGTGTCACTTTAAGGAAATTATTTTAGAACTAGATTATGACTAGAACATTTTTTTTAAATACAAATTAGCTCTCCTATTTTTATTTTTTGGCCCCACCCTGTAGCATGTGGGATCTTAGTTCCCTGACCAGGGATCGAACCCATGCCCCCTGCATTGGAAGCAGGGAGTCTTAAACACTAGACCACCAGGGAAGTCACTAGAACATTATTTTAAAATATCTTCTAGTAAGAGGCCATTTTGCTTATCTTTGTGTTTCTCACTTTTTTGTGTGTGTAATCGATACTCTGCTGCTGCTGCTGCTGCTGCTGCGTCACTTCAGTCTTGTCCGACTCTGACGGCAGCCCACCAGGCTCCCCTGTCCCTGGGATTCTCCAGGCAAGAACACTGGAGTGGGTTGCCATTTCCTTCTCCAATGCATGAAAGTGAAAAGTAAAAGTGAAGTCGCTCCATCGTATCCGACTCTTAGCGACCCCATGGACTGCAGCCTACCAGGCTCCTCCATCCATGGGATTTTCCTGGCAAGAGTACTGGAGTGGGGTGCCATTGACTTCTCTGATACTCTAGACAAATCCAATTTGAATACAGAAATCAGTCTATTAACAATTAGCTAAGTGTGGCTCTGTATGACAGTGATGAAGTTTGAACTTTAGGATAAAATGTATCTTCTTTCTCCTTCTTAATAGTTACCACCTGGTCTAGTTACTAAAGGGACCTGTCTTTCTCCATCTCTTTTTTAGTTTGATTGTGGAAGAGAACTTCAGTGTGTGTGCTTCTCATCCTGTGGTTATAAGGGTAAAAACAAACAGTCATTTGAACTCCAGAGTTGAGTTCAAAATTTGCCGAAATGAGTACACATTTCATTTGCTTTTTTGGAGACTTGTTTTTCTCATTGTTGAGTGGGCTGCTTTTGTTAACTGTGCTTCCAAAGTTTTTTCTTGGTTGTTGAACTACTTGACCTGAGTGTTATTTTAATAAGTACACTCAATTTTTATCTAATTGGGAGTAAAAGACAACAGCTGGTAAACATAAATTCTAAGTTGTTGGTTGTTTTTGTCTTTCTGAAAATTCTGGCTTGAGAAATAGATAGATTTGGTTAAAATAATAGATTATGTGAAATCTCTGGAAGAGATGCTTTAAGGAAGCAAAAAAAAGAGGTCAGTTGTCATTCTCTTCTTCTTTTGTTTGGATATCTAGGAATCTTGAATTCTGAAATGAATTTTAAAGACAGTTTAGCCTGACCCCTTTTTATTTTTTGAAGTACAGTTGATGTACAATATTACATAGTCGACCCACGTTTTACCCCAAAGCTTTGTATAATAATTCCCTATGTTTTCCCTTACTCTATAGTCATATATATTTCCATGTTCAATATTTTTAAAAAATGAGTTATTAATTTGCTTATATAAAATAGAATGTTTAAAAATCTCTTTTCGATTTACTTTTTCTGTGTGTGATTTTCTCTTAAGAGCATTGAAGATGTATATCTTCTGACATCTTTTACCAGATTTTAGACTTTCCTTATGTGTAGTTAGGACATCCACTTTAATCTGAATATTTGGGCTAATTAAACAGTGGAATGTTTATCAATAGGTAAGCACATTTCTTGAAACACTCATTTAACGTCATAGCAGATCTGCCTTTTGTAGACAGCCAGCTTTGTGATTTTTGTCTTTTGAACTCAAGCAAAGTACTTTGCATTACTTAGGTTTCAAAATAGCAACTTTGTTCTGGTGGACTCTATTCATAAATTCATTATGGTATTTATTTTTTCATTTGCAGTTGATTTCTGAGTACTCCCTTTTATACTCTGAGCTGTCTCAGAATATTGCTGTCTTGCACTTTAATTACATTTTACATGTTATATATATATATTGTGTTTGTTGCTTCTTGTCATTAGCCTTTTGTCTCGAAATTAAAAAGGCAGGTGATCAAGTTCAGTACTAGCCTTCATTTCTCTGGATCCTATTTTATCATCTGTAAAATTGCCTTATCAGTTGTATGGATCTATAAGATTAATTGAAATGATAAAGATAAATTACCTGGCATTGGCATTAGAATCCTAGCAAGTTCCCACTAATCGTAGTTAGGTAAAGATGCAAGACGTAAGTCAACTGACATTGACATTGGGCAAAGGTCTACCTAACATCACAGATTATACTGATAATCTTGCCCTCTGCTTCCTCTATCACCATTACACAGCTTCTAGTATGCAAGGTTTAAGAGGATTATTTCACCGTTGCTGTTATGACTTTTGGGCTTCCCTTGTGGCTGAGACGGTAAAGCGTCTGCCTACAAAGCGGGAGACCCGGGTTTGACCCTGGGTTGGGAAGTTCCCCTGGTGAAGGAAATGGCAACCCACTCCAGTATTCTTGCCTGGAAAATCCCATGGATGGAGGAGCCCGGTAGGCTACAGTCCATGGGGTCACTATACTAATAATAGTAACCTATTATTAGTATATATTTCTAATTATAGAAATATAGTATAAATATTAATATAGATAAATTAGTTAAATTTAAATATAATATAAATAAATTAAATTAGTATTAATTTCTAAAATATTAATATAATTTAATATTAACACCTAAAGTTCCCTTCCAATAAACACTTTTTATATATTTTTAAAAAGATATTATATACTGAATAATGTCTTGAGAAGCATAATAATTTTAGGCACAGCATATATTTCTGATATCAGAAAGAAAATATTAAGTGGGAGAAACTAAGGAAATTGAGAGAAATTAGAAAAATCAATGAGAAATTAGAAAAATCAATGCTTAAAAAGTGTTTGTTCACTGCTAGTGGTGGATTGCCAAGCAGTGTAATTGAATTTTGTAGGATTTCTGTACACAAAGGATGGAAGGATCACGAATACCCTCTTAAAGTTTCAGACATCTTTTCTGGCAGGAGTTATTTTGTTAAATGACCCAGGAGAAGAGATTACCAAATTGCTTCTTTTGTGCACTGTGAGGCTGCCAGCTTTGTCACTAAGTGTATCATTAACATGCTGTAGTGATCTTGAGTTCTCACTTCCACATGAACTAGGAAGTGAGTCCAGATTCTTGGTGCTCAGGGGGTATAAGTCTCACAACCCAATAATGGGGTGCATAAAAACCAATAATCATAAAGTCTGAGAAAACAGAAATCACACCACACCATTCTCATGATTATTTTTCATTTGTATTTGTTTAGCAGATTTTGAAACATATATTCATGTTTAACCCTGAAAGACTTTGAAGTCGTTTTAAGCCTGGGAGTGATTGAAGTGTTCAGATTTTCCTAGTAGCTAGGAAATCTGTAACCTAATAGTATCCTTCTTGTTATCTTGGTGTGATGTCCCAGATCCATTTTTGCCTGCCCTCTGAACTTCATTCCTTACTTTTAATATGTTGTAACATCTTGTCAGTTTTGTGTCTGTCAACTCCTTTCTATTCTTGCAGCTTTAGCTCATCTTAGTCTTCTCCCACCTAGCTGTTAGTCATGGGCTTCTGTTTCTAGCCTCTTGACTCCCCGCCTTTGTTCAGTCTTTAACATTGTCTCCATGATCACTTTCCTAAAATACATATCTGCAGGTTACTTATTCAGCATAGAAACTGATTGACTCTTTCTGAACTTGATAAACTAATTCAAACACTATGTTGTTGATAATAAGTATTTAGGCATTTAGGAACTGTTGGAGTTTAAAAACACCTAAAATCTCCTTCCAATAAACACTTTTTATATATTTTTAAAAAGACATTATATACTGAATAATGTCTTGAGAAGCATAATAATTTTAGGCACAGCATATATTTCTGATGACATCTGAAAGAAAATATTAAGTGGGAGAAACTAAGGAAATAGTAAGTTATTTAAGAAGTCAAAACAGAGGAAATTATTTAAAACCACTCAGCAGTATTGTGATTGTAAATAATACCCCGAATTTGAAGTTAAAGGTCAGTTTGAAGAATGAAGGCAGACAGAATAGATATTCCCATGGCAGAAGTGTTCTTTTATGGGTTTTAAGGGAGCTCTAAATGACATTCTCTGCCAAAAATGACTTTGCAAAGTTGTGTCTTCTTCTTTTCTAAATTTGCTTCCATCTCCACCTCTTCTTGGAAATCATATCTTAAATTTCATCTCATTCTCTTGGCAATGATTTTTTGGATATGGCCTTAAAAGCACAAGGCAACAAGAACAAAAATTTTTAAATGGGACTGCATTAAACTACACAGATTCTGAACAGCAAAGTAAGTCATCAGGAAAACAAAAGGGCATCCTATGAAATGGGAGGAAATATTTGCAAATTTGCAAATAATGTATCTGATAAGGGGTTATATCTAAAATATATAAAGAACACTTTCAACTCAATAGCAAAGCAAATAGCACAGTTAAAAATGTGCAAGGGGAATGAACATTTTTTTTTCCCAAGAAGACATTCAAAAGATGCTCCACATCACTCATCATGAGGGAAATGCAAATTAAAACTGTGATGAGCTGTTAACTCACACAGATCAGAATTGTTGTCATCAAAAAGGAAAAGAGATACCAAATGTTAGCAAGGATGTGGAGAAAGCGGAACCCTCATGTGCTGTTGATGGGAATGTAAATTGTTATGACCACTGTGGAAAATAATATGCAGGTTTTTCAAGAAATTAAACATAGAACTACCATGTCATCTGGCAGTCTCATTTCTGGGTATATATCCAGAGGAGATAAGGTCAAGATCTTGAAGAGATATCTGCATCGCCATGTTTTTTGCAATGTTATTCACAATATTCAAGATATGGAAACAACCTAAGTATCTATGAATGTATAAAGAAGATGTGGTATATATATAATTTTCAGTCATGAGAAAGACAGAAATTCTCCCATTACCAACAAGATGGATGGACCTTGATGGCATTATGCTAAGTTAAACAAGTCAGAGAAAGAAAAATAGTCTATGATCTCACTTACATGTGGAATCTAAAAAAGTCAAACTCATTGAAAGTAGAATGGTGGCCGTTGCCAAGTAGTAGTGGCGAAAGTGGGAGATGCTGGTCAAAGGGTACAAAGTTGTAAGATAGGTTCCACTTGGATGAACCTATTCAACTCAAAGATGAATAGGTTCTGGAGAGCTAATGTATCGCATGATGATTCTAGTTAATTACACTGAGTTATATACTTGAAATTTGCCAAGACTGTAGATCTTAAATGTTGTCACTGCAAAAAAAGAAACAGTAATTTGCTGAGGTGATGGAGGTGTTAACAAATGCTGCAATGGTAGACATTTCACAATCAGTGTATCAAATTAACAAACATCTTAAGTTAATTGTCTCCAATAAAGCTGGAAAAAATCTCTTTCCTGATTTGTTCTATCCTGGTGTCTTTGCAACATTTTTCTGACTTGCATAACAGCAATCATTTAGTATCATCCATTATTTTAGGTTGGGCTTCCCTAGTAGCTCAGATGGTAAAGCATCTGACTGCAATGGAGGATACACGGGTTCGAGCCCTGGGTCAGGAAGATCAGCTAGAGAAGGAAATGGCAACCCACTCCAGTATCCTTGCCTGGAAAATCCCATGGACAGAAGAGCCTGGCGGGCTGTACAGTCCATGGGGTCACAAAGAGTCAGACAAAATTGAGCAACTGACACACAACTGATATCTTATTTTAGGTAGTATTTAAATAGGTTGTGTGTGTATACATGTACCAAAGGCTTGTCTAGTGGAAGAAATAAATTTGTTGATGGAGTTCATGGCATAAATTAGATAGTATATGTAATATATGTTATTTATATAATATATATATTTATACAATATATTTATATTATTTTATATATATAATATAAAAGTTAATATATATATTAAGTATATATATATATATATAAAGTTCATGGCATAAATTAGATAGTATATTTAATATATGTTATTTATATAATATATATTAAGTATATATACTTAATATATATTAACTTATATATTATATATATATTAAGTATATATATATAATATATAAGTTAATATATATATAATATATAAGTTAATATATATATATAATATATAAGTTAATATATATATTAAGTATATATATATAAAGTTCATGGCATAAATTAGATAGTATATTTAATATATGTTATTTATATAATATATATTAAGTATATATATATATATATAAAGTTCATGGCATAAATTAGATAGTATATTTAATATATGTTATTTATATAATATATATTAAGTATATATATATATATAAAGTTCATGGCATAAATTAGATAGTATATTTAATATATGTTATTTATATAATATATATTAAGTATATATACTTAATATATATATTAACTTATATATATATATTAAGTGTATATATATATACTATATATAATATAATAATATATATCTTAAGTATATATATATAATATATAAGTTAATATATATATAATATATAAGTTAATATTTATATATATAATATATAAGTTAATATATATATTAAGTGTATATATATATATATAAAGTTCATGGCATAAATTAGATAGTATATTTAATATATGTTATTTATATAATATATATTAAGTATATATATATATAAAGTTCATGGCATAAATTAGATAGTATATTTAATATATGTTATTTATATAATATATATTAAGTATATATATATATATAAAGTTCATGGCATAAATTAGATAGTATATTTAATATATGTTATTTATATAATATATATTAAGTATATATACTTAATATATATATTAACTTATATATATATATATTAAGTATATATATATACTATATATAATATAATAATATATATATATTAAGTATATATATATAATATATAAGTTAATGTATATATAATATATAAGTTAATATTTATATATATAATATATAAGTTAATATATATATTAAGTGTATATATATATATATAAAGTTCATGGCATAAATTAGTATATTTAATATATGTTATTTATATAATATATATTAAGTATATATATATATATAAAGTTCATGGCATAAATTAGATAGTATATTTATATATGTTATTTATATAATATATATTAAGTATATATATATATATAAAGTTCATGGCATAAATTAGATAGTATATTTAATATATGGTATTTATATAATATATATTAAGTATATATATATATATAAAGTTCATGGCATAAATTAGATAGTATATTTAATATATGTTATTTATATAATATATATTAAGTATATATATATATATAAAGTTCATGGCATAAATTAGATAGTATATTTAATATATGTTATTTATATAATATATATTAAGTATATATATATATATAAAGTTCATGGCATAAATTAGATAGTATATTTAATATATGTTATTTATATAATATATATTAAGTATATATATATATAAAGTAGGTAGTGTATAATGAAAGAAGTAATGCTTGCCTAATAAAAGAAATAAATTTGTTGATGTACTTCATGGCATAAAATAGGAGTTTTTAGAGTAGGCATGAAAAATAGGTTTCATCTTGAGCATTGTTTCTATTTGAGTTGAAATGCTGTGTTAGGAAGGGCTCTGAGGCTCAGTGGGAAAGAGGGAGAAACTAAAATGATGTCTGAGTTGGCTGGCGTTTAGGAAGAGAATGGTGTCCCAGGGCCTTTTCTGCTTTTAAGTATGATAGCTGTTATTAGGAGAGGAATCTAGAACCATCTGATTACAAAGCTCAAATGATTACCTAGGTAATCTGTATTGCCTGTCTTAACAATGTATAAAAGGGCAGGAAATCATGTTGCAGGTTCAGTTCAGTTCAGTTCAGTTACTCAGTCGTGTCCGACTCTTTGTGACACCATGGACTGCAGCACACCAGGCCTCCCTGTCCATCACCAACTCCCAGAGTTTACTTAAACTCATGCCCATTGAGTTGGTGATGCCATCCAACCATCTCATCCTCTGTCATCCCCTTCTCCTCCTGCCTTCAATATTTCCCAGCATCAGGGTCTTTTCCAGTGAGTCAGCTCTTCACATTAGGTGGCCAAAGTATTGGAGTTTCAACTTCAACATCAGTCCTGCCAATGAATATTCAGGACTGATTTCCTTTAGGATGGACTGGTTGGATCTCCTTGCGGTCCAAGGGACTCTAAGAAGTCTTCTCCAATACCACAGTTCAAAAGCATCAATTCTTCGATGCTCAGCTTTCTTTATAGTCCAACTCTCATATCCATTTACATGACCACTGGAAAAACCACAGCCTGGACTAGATGGACCTTTGTTGGCAAAGTAATGTCTCTGCTTTTGAATATGCTATCTAGGTTGGTCATAACTTTTCTTCCAAGGAGTAAGCACCTTTTAATTTCATGGCTGCAGTCACCATCTGAAGTGATTTTGGAGCCCCAAAATAAAATCTGCCACTGTTACCACTGATTCTTCCTTTATTTGCCATGAAGTGATGGGACTGGATGCCATGATCTTTATTTTCTGAATGTTGAGCTTTAAGCCAACTTTTAGACTCTCCTCTTTCACTTTCCTCAAGTTCTTCTTCACTTTCTGCCATAAGGGTGGTGGCAAATCTGAGGTTATTGATATTTCTCCCGGCAATCTTGATTCCAGCTTGTGCTTTATCCAGCCTAGCATTTCTCATGATGTTTGCAGTTTACAAGATTTTTTTTTTTTTCACTTAAAAGCGTTTTAGACAGGAGTGGGGGACAATTTTGGTATGTGAGTGTGGAAATGCTAGAAAGTTTCTTTCTCCTTAAATCACATGACAGTCTCTGATATTTCAATCTTCAATTTCAGCCTAGACTGGGTATCACAGTAATTCTGAAAATGTAGAATGCAGTACTATAGACTAAATTGTGTTCCCCCCGCTCCTCAGTTTGTATGTTGAAGCATCACCCCCAATTTGATGGTATTTGGAGATGGGGGCTTTGAGGGGTAACTAGAGTTACATGAGGGTAGAGTCCTCGGGTTGGGATTAGTGTCCTCATAAGAAGAGACACCAGAGATCTGTCCCCCCACCAGCCATGTGTGATCACGGTGAGAAGGTGGTCATCTACAACCCAACAAAAGAGCTCTCATCAGAGACTGACCATGCTGGCACCTCAATATTGGATTTCTATCTACAGAATTGTGAGGCAATGGATTTCTGTTGTTTCAGCCACCAGTGCATGGTAATTATGGCAACCCTGAGTTGACTCATGCATACAGATTCCCAGCTTCATCCTAGAGATTGGTTCAACAGGTCTACAGAGCAGTGTAGCATTTGAACTCTTCAGAATCTCCATAGAATTTTGCAGCATGCATTTTGGGGAGAGAAAAGTCAAATTTTTAATTTGCCTACAAGTGGTTTTCAACCATTCAGCCTGAAGATAAAATCTCCTTTGGAGCTCTTAAAATATGACCAATGGAAGCTTCCCTCCTGAATCAGTTAGCTCCAAAATAGGACCAGGCATTGGGGCTTTCATTTATTTTTTTTTAATTTATTTATTTATTTAATTGGAGGCTAATTACTTTACAATATTGTAGTGGTTTTTGACATGAATCAGCCATGGGTGTACATGTGTTCCCCATCCTGAACCCCTCTCCCACCTCCCTCCACATGACATTCCTCAGGGTCATCCCAGTGTACCCACCCTGAGCGCCCTGTCTCATGCATCAAACCTGGACTGGCTATCTATTTCACATATGGTAATGTACATGTTTCAATGCTTTTCTCTCAAATCATCCCACGCACATAGGGGCTTTTAAAAAGCTTCCCAGATGAGTTGAACATGCAGCAAGACAAAGCCACTGGGCTAAATTAACCCTTTTCCTTTCTGTTTCAGCTCTACAAATCCCAGTTTCTATAGGTCACATCCAATCATATTCTGTCCTCTCTTTGTTGTTCTTAAGTCTCTAAGTCATGTCTAACTCTTTGTGACCCCATAGACTGCAGCATGCCAGGTTTCCCTGTCCTTCACTATCTCCTAGAGTTTGCTTAGACTCATGTCCATTGAGTCAGCAATGCTAACAATCTCATCCTCTGCTGCCCTCTTCTCCTTTTGTCTTCAGTCTTTTCAGCATCAGGGTCTTTCCCAATGAGTCGGCTCTTTGGATCAGGTGGCCAAAATGTTGGAGCTTCAGCATCAGTCCTTCCGGTGAATATTTGGGGTTGATTTCCTTTAGGATTGACTTCTTTGATCTCTTTGCAGTCCAAGGAATTTTCAAGAGTCTTCTCCAGCACAATTCGAATGCATGAATTCTTTGGCGTTCAGCCTTTTTATGACCCAACTCTCACATCTGTACATGACTACTGGAATGACTTACTTAAAGCTGCACAGTTCAAAGAAGTAGTACAGTTTCGATTTTATACTGAAATAATATTTAACATGAGATATGTCTTTCTCTTATGGCTGTTTTTCTGAGCTTCTCATTCAAAAAGTAGTTAATTGGTATCTTTTATGTGTCTTCCAGCTACTCTATTTGGCACCCAGGAAGTAAGGGGAAAGATAATGTTTATAATATATATTTCATATATATATATATATTTTTTTTTACTAGTTTGACACTGACATGGTGAGTCAGAAAGGACATAGACCACTAGCAGCCTTATGTTCTTACTTGTGAACATTAGCCCCACATTTAACACTAAAAGAGACAGATATGTCTCTATCTACCCCACTTTTTCTCCAGAAAAGTGTTAAAATTTATTAATATCTTAAAAGAAAAACGTCAGTTAATAACTACTGGATAGAATAGTTCCATATTTATGAGTTTTACTGCATGAGGCAAGTTTTAATCAACATTTCAAATAATCCAAGTAGTGTAACTTCTTGTAAGAATTACCAGTATTTCACTTTCCAGGTAGACTATTGAAAACATTAGGTGACTGCCTTAAGTAGAAACAGAAACACCTTGAAAACAGAACCCCATAAAAGGAGTGACTGTTATTTAAACATGAACTTTCGCAAAATTATTGTGTTTGAGATAAATTTACTTAAAAGAACTGGCATAAATAAGTAAAGAAATAAAAAAGTATCACATGACTATGTCTTCATTTTAATTACATAGTCTCAAGCTAGTTAAAAAAAGACCCTTGTGGAGTCTTACCTTTTAATGTATGTCAGCATGATTTAGGCAGTTCTTGGGTAAAACTCCAGAGATTCTGAGATTCTGATTGAGGAGCTCAGAATTGGGGTTTAAGGGTTTTTTTTTAAAAAAAAACAAAACAAACATATTTCCTGGAAGAGTGGATGAGAAAAGACAACTTGAAAGGAATTCCTTTGTAGTTGCATAAAGCTATTCAAAGTGTCTTTAAGAAAATCTCTAGTCAATGTCATGTATTTCTCATCTGTTTCTTTTAGGGTCTTTAGTGTAAAATCTTTGCCTGATAGTTGGCATCTTTGATGTCAGTTTTATGGAAGGTTATCTTCTGTACATTCCAGCAACCCCTCCCATTCACTGGGACTGCAAACTCTAATCAGTAGGAAATCTGGATACCACTTCTTTTTTCTTTTTCCTAAAGGTACAGCTATTCAGTTGCATATGAAATCCTCCTCTCTCCAGTTAAATCTCTTTGAATCTAGTCATCCCTCAGGGGTTTTATTCATCGAAATGACCGCGTTATCACAGCTGCAACTCATCTTAAGAAATATGTCTCAGGAAAACAGTAAGTAGCTAGTGACTCTCTGTACCCTGAACAAAAATAAAACAATGGTTTAAAGCCTAAATCTTATCAGAGCTTCCTCTGAAATTTTTAAGATGTTGGAATGTTAGCTTTTAATCTTTTGGAGGGAACTTTTAAAAACTGGCTTGGATTGAAGGGCAAAATATTTGGGCACATAAGCCATTTACTATCCAAAATACTATCAGTTCAGTTAAGTTGCTCAGTTGTATAGAGAGTATATACTATAGAGGGTATATTTTCAGATTTACATTTTAAATGAATTAAATGATTCTTTGCTAACATGGTAAATCTTTTAAACGTGTTAGCATATTAAAGTGATACTCAGTACAGGGTTGTATGTGATCTTACATATAGTTCAGTTGTAAGACCTATAGATTTTCAAGAGTCAATAATGAGCAATTCAAATAGGGAGATAGATCTTAGAAATAATATCTAATTGGCTTTTATAACAGTGCTGGTGTGTTGTATCCTTGACTTTTCATAGATAAAAACATAATTGTGAATACCGTGCACCTGAAGCAGTATATGTGTTCAATTTGAAGACTGGTGGCAACCCACTCCAGTACTCTTGCCTGGAAAATCCCATGGTTGGAGGAGCCTGGTAGGCTGCAGCCCATGGGGTCGCAAAGAGTCGGACACAACTGAGCGGCTTCACTACACTACACTACTCATTCCATTGTTTGGCTTAAGAAATACATTACCGGTGGTTTAATAGCTCCCTGGGGTTTCTACCTTGATCATTTCCTCCTCTCCCCTTTGCACAGTTAATCCATATCCTAAGCTTTGTAAAAACAGTTATCTTATTTTTCTTTGTAGTATGAATTCCTTAAAAATATTTAGTTCTGCTTTTGAATATTATAATATGGAATCATACTGTGTGTATGTTTCTATGACTTTCTTTTTCCCCTCAATGTTGTTGCTGAGATTCAACTATATTGCTACCACTATAATTCATGCATTTTCATGCTACATGTTAATTTACTGTGTGAAGGTATTGAGCACAGCATAGTTATCCATTGTGGTACTGGTGAACATTTAGACTGCTCCCAGTTTGCTTAGAGTATTACTCTCTAATAGTGTAAGTAAAATTGTATGGGGCTTTTGGTGTGCACGAACAAGTATTTCTTTTGGGTGTACACACTGGAGTGAATTGCTGGATCGTGTTATATGTGCTTGTTCAGCTTTCCATGATAGAACCAAACCACCCTCCAAAGTGGATGTAAGAGTGTACATTGTACATTCTCCCTGGCAGATTGTATGGATTCTTGTTCTGCAAACCAATGAACTTGATGGATGTCAAATGAAGTTTACTGTGGTATTAATTGTCCTGTTCATGATTTTCACTGAGTTTGAACCTCTCTTCATTTATTTAGAGGCCTCTTTGTTTTTTTTGACTTTATATTTAGTGATTTGTCTTATTTTATGAGTTTTTTTTTTAATGTATTTCAGATGCATAGCATCTGTAGATAATGCATATTGAGAGCACTTTTTTCTTAGTGTTTTCTTGAATTTTCATTCTCTTTAAGTTGAAAGTGTTAGTTGCTCCGTCATGTCTGACTCCGTCATGTCTGACCCCATGGAGTGTAGCCTGCCAGGCTCCTCTGCCCGTGGAGTTCTCCAGGCAAGAACCCTGAGTGGGTTGCCATTCCCTTTTCCAGGTTATCTTCCCAGTCCAGAAATCAAACCCGAGTTTCCCACATTGCAGGTTTCTCCCCCACTTCAAGCAGATTCTTTACTGCCTGAGGGGGGTGCCCAAAGTTGATTTGGGTGACAAATATTATTTTTGTGTTTTAATGTAGTTGTGCTAGTTTCCTATGACTTCTAAAACAAATGATCACAAACGCAGTGGCTTAAAACAACGGACACATTTATTCTCTTAAAACTTAAAACTCTGGAGGTCAGAAGCATGGAATCAGTTTCACTGGTGCAAAATCAAGGTTTCAGCAGGCCTCACTCCCTCCAGAGACTTTAGGGGAAAGTTGCTTTCTTTTCCTTTTCCTGCTTCTAGAGTTGTGTTTCTTGGCTCTTGGCCTCTTCCTCCACGTGCAAAGCCAACAGCTTAGCATCTTGTTTCTGTCCTCACAGAGCCTTCTGCTTCTGTTCTTAGATTTCCCTCCACTTCCCTCTTACAAGGAAACTTGTGATGACATTTAGGGCCACCCAGTGATCCAAGATAATCTTACCATCTCAAGATCCTTAATTTAATCACATCTGCCAAGTCCCTTTTTTCATATAACAGTTCACAGTTTCTAGGGATTACGGTATACTATCTTTGGGGCCCTTTTTTAGCTGACTATAGTAGATAAATTTATGTTTTGCTTTTTTTTTTAACTTTGGACTAGATGGGAGTGTGCTATGTTGTTGAATCTTCACAGATTAGATTAACTGAATGATTTGTTAATTAATCTTTTTAGATCACTGTTGATCAGAAATGAGTGACAAAACAGTTCTATCCTTTAATGATCAGGGAAAGTTCTTTATCATCTACTTTTTATGCTAACTGTAGGGAAATACATCCATCCATCTATATATATATATATGTAAAAATATATATATGTAAAAAATGTATATATATATATGTAAAAATGTATCTTTTCCAATTCCTGGACTCCTGCATAGAAATTAGTAAAGTGTCCAAATCCTGGAGCTGAGTGTCCCCAGTGAGTTCACACTTACTTTTCCATGTAAGTTCTGTTCTGTGACAAAAATCTAAGTAAGGAATGAGGAAAGTGATGCAAAGACCTTTTGCAGTCTCTTTGCCTGAATAATTCATTAACTTTAAGTTTATAGTAACAAATAAAAGCTTTTGCTTTTGTGTGTCTGAAAATAAGTTAGGATGTCAATGAGCTAAGGCACAGGCTACACAGGCTCTACTGCCAATAAAGGAAGAAACTGAAATGCAGATGCTCTTTGAACCATTGGAGGGGAATGCAGGAGACTCATGCTTGATAAGCATGGAAGTAGAAATAGGAGTGGAGTCGGAGTCAAGAAACAATAAGCGCAAGATTGCTTAAATATTTCAGTTTGCATTTTAGTTCATGGCAGAAGTTATTGAGTTTCAAAAATCAGGTGGTTTTCTTTTTTAAAAATTAATTTATTTATTTTTGGCTGCACCGTGTCTTCATTGCTGCACGGGCTTTCTCTAGTTGTGGCGCGTGGCTTATCATTGCACTAGCTTCTCTTGTTGTGGAGCGTGGGCTCTAGTTGCTCTGCAGCATGTGCGATCTTCCTGGACCAGGGATCAAACTCGTGTACCCTGCATTGGCAGGCAGATTCTTAACCACTGGACCACCAAGGAAGTCCCATCTGGTGGTTTTCTTAATTTAAATCTCTTTGCTTTAATCGTTTGCATTTGACTTACTCTTTCCTTTGAGACATAAAAGTAAGATTTTGTTCTTCTGGCTTCTGTTCTGACTTTGAAGATTATGGGAAGACTTAGAAAAGTACCAGCACAGCACTGCTATAATTGACAAACAAAATACTGATGTCACATCCTTCTAATTGATCTCCAGTGTTCTTATATTGGGCTTCTCTGGTGGCTCAGAGGTTAAAGCGTCTGCTTGCAATTCAGGAGACCTGGATTCAATCCCTGGGTCAGGAAGATCCCCTGGAGAAGGAAATGGCAACCCACTGGGGAGACAAGTATGTTATGTAGTTTGTGCTACATAATATTTGATTTTTATATTTGAGTTTTGTAGGATGAATTTTTTGGATATCGTGATCATAATAAGTGAAGATTGTTAACTTCTGTGATTAGAATATAAAAATAATTCAAGGATGCAAGGATTGTTCAAGCACAAATAAGTGGGGCTACATCAAACTAAAAGTCTGCACAGCAAAAGAAACTATCAACAAAATGAAAAGACAATCTATTGAATGGGAGAAAATATTGGCAAGGTATAAAGGGTTAATATCAAAATTATATAAAGAACTCAAACAACTAAAAAAAACGTCTGATTAAAAGATAGGCAGAAAATCTGACTAGACATTTTTACAAAGAAAACATACTGATGGCCACCAGGTGCATGAAGAGATTGTAAACATCATTAGTCATCAGGGAAATGAAAATCAAAACCACAGTGAGCTATCACCTCACCCTGTTAGAATGGCTACTGTCAAAAAAGATAAGAAATAATAAGTGTTGGTAAGGATGTGGAGAAAAGGAAAGACCTCTGTGCACTATTAATGGGATTATAAATTGGAGCAGACACAGTGGAAAACAGTAGGTAACTGTGTCAAAAAATTAAAAATACAACTACCTTGTAATTCAACAGTTCCACTTATGGGTATATATCAAAAGGAAATGAAATCCCTTTCTTGGAAAGTTATCAGCATCCCTGTAAATGCTGTAAATCATTTCAACATTATTTATAATAGTCAAGAAATGGAAATAACCTAAGTGTCCATTGACAGATGAGTGAATAAAGACGTGTACACACACATACACATATGCACACAGTAGAATATTACTCAGCAATAAAAGAAGAAGCCTAGGTGGCTTAGTGGTAAAGAATCTGCCTCCAATGCAGGAGACACAAGTTTAGTCCCTGGATCAGGAAGATCCCCTGAAGAAGGAAATGGCAACCCACTCCATTATTCTTGCCTGGGAAATCCCACAGACACAGGAGCCTAGTGGGCTACAGTCCATGGGGTCGGAAAAGACTCAGATATGACTTAGCAACTAAATGTAAAAGAAGAATGTCTTACCCTTTATGATAGCCTGGGGTGGAGCTTGAGGGTATTATGCCAAGTGAAAGAAGTCAGACAGAGAAGACAAATACAGTATGATGCTTAGTTCACTGTTGGAAAACTCTTAGGAAGATCTTTAAAAACTAACATGAATATGTAAAGGAATGAATCCAGGATTTATATAGATATATTGGGTTGGCTAAAAAGTTCATCATGGAAAAACCCAGATTTTGTAGATTCTGTACTACAGTATTGAAGAAGAATGAACATGGCTGAATCTTAGCAGTTTTTGGCTAGGGAGGATGCATGCTAATAAAATTGAAAATTAAAATAAAATGGAAAATGCAACCATAGGTGGCTAAGGATATAGAAGTTAGGGAAAACACAAAAGTACTCTCTGAAAATCAACTGACTATATGAAATCTACAATAAAAAAAATATATATAATTACTTATAAAATATATGCTATACATTCTTATATCGTTGTGACACTACATATACATATACACACATACCCCTTCTGCCTGGAGAGTCCACTGTTAAAACATTTACAACCATATCACTGCTTATATGTGTATAAAATATAACAAAGCAATATATAAGCTACAAGTATGTGCTCGATAAAACAGGTATACAAATGTCATCAGAAGATTTGTGAGAAGAACAAGAATTTGACAAAAATTATCAAAGCCTACCTAGTTTCTGTGAATAGCCTAAATTTGCTCTAAACTTCCTAGTAGTGAATGTGAAAAGCAAGACCCCAATGGATTACTAATTCATAATTGTTTATTAGATGAAAGCATGTCAGTTACTTAGTAGAAATTATTTTTGATCCTTCCTGTGTTTGTAGGGAACTTGGATAAAAAATTTTTTACAATTTTAAGAAGCATTCAGAATAACTTGAGTATAAGTATAATGAGTAATTCAAATTATTCCTGCCCTAAATATGGGACCTTAAAGACATGTTTCATATCACTAGTCTGTTTCAATCTTTGCCTATCCTGTTTCATCTTGTGGCATCATATATCTTATGAACCTAATGCAGAAGAATAAAGTTGATGTGGAAGAGGAATTCATTTCTGATGATTATCTGAATTATCCAGAAAGGATGGATGATGAGTCTCTTGAACATATGTTTGATCCACTGGGATTTAAAGCAGTGTGTTGGGGTTTAGATGAAACATTCTTCTCCAAAAAGCAAAAAGATGTATCAACAAGATTATACCCTTGGCAAATTCCATCAAATTGCTTTGACTTTGTGGGCTGAAAATGTCAATATTTATTAAATTATACATTGAAATTTATTCAGAATATAATGGCTGAATGTCCTGTAATCCTTTCTACCAATAGCAATGAAGTGGCAGTTGAGCATTCCCTTCTTTGGTGTAACAGAGTCACTGTTGGTTATGAATTAAAACAAAAAACCAAAACCACCAGAACGCAGAGCAACTGTCTTGTCTCCTAGTAATACTGTCCAGGAACTTTAGTGTAGGTAAATTCCATCCATATGCTCACCTCTGACTTACAGAGACATGTTACTGAATTTTCAAGAATTTCAAAGTCCATTGAATATTTTTTTTTGGAGCAAAAAAAGGACTATACATTTGATTAGGGATTGCCTGTGAAATTTGGAGCTGCCACAAGAAAAGCATGAGTTAAATATTTCACCACAAATATCTCTTTTCCATATGTTTAAAAATACCACAGCAAGAAACAAATACTATGTGCCAGCAGATTTGTACTCCTAATTATCATGATAATTATCATGCAGTTTGCAAGTAAGGGATTCCAGCCTTCCAATTTTTGATCAGAAATAACACACCCATTGTTGAACAAATGCTTTATTTTTACCAAGTCATAAAGGACAGCACTTCTGATAGACAAACCATTAAGGCCACAAGTCAAATGGAATAATTCAATATCTAGATAAACAGCAGGTGAAAAAAAAGGAACCTCAAGTTTCTGCTAGAAACTTCTCTTTTAAACAAAGAACAAGTGATGGTGTCCACCAGCTCATCTGAGCTTGGTGGGAGGGAGTTAGGTCAGAGGACAGTGAAGACACGATTTTGAGAGTAAGGGACACATGGCCTGGCTCCTAAAAGTTAATATAAAAAAAGCAAAGACTCACTTTTCTAGAACACATGCTCTCCAGTACCATCGAGTATTTGCATGTTTTTTAACAATGTCAGCTTAAGATAGAGGAGACCTCCTGACCAGCTGACCTGATGTTTTACATCATAAAAAAATAATTGATTTCATGCATATGATTCGTACTTTAACCAGAAAGGTTTCCTGTTTTGTGTAAAATTCTAAATAGATTAGTAACAACCTCCAAGCATTACTTTTTTGATATATTTGTTTTTAATTGGAGGGTAATTACTTTACAGTATTGTGATAGTTTTTGCCATACATCAGCATAAATTTGCCATAGGTATACATGTGTCCCCTCCCTCTTGATTCCCCAGCCACCTCCCTCCCCAGCCCATCCCTCTAGGTTGTCACAGAGCACCAGTTCTGGGTTCTCTGCATCATACGTCGAAAATCCAAGTATTACTTTTGACGTGAAAGAAGAAGGCAGTAAATTGCTCCCCACCATTCCTTTATGTGGAAAGAAACCTTAGAACTCCTCAAGATTCAAAGGTTTCAGTGAGGTGTGGTGGGTAATTAATTTTTCCCCCCAACTTTGTATATGGAGAATGTCAAACATACTAAAGAGCTGAAAGAACTTTATGTTGAACACCATGTACATATCAGCTAGATTCCACCATTAACCTTTTATTGTTTAGTCACTAGGTTGTATCTGACTCTTGTGACCCCATAGACAGTAGCTCACCAGGCTCCTCTGTCCATGGGATTTCCCAGAAAAGAATACTGGAGTGGGTCATTTCCTTCTCCAGGGGATCTTCCTGACCCAGGGATTGAACCCATGTATCCGGCATCTCACATACTAGTAAAGTAATGCTCAAAATTCCCCAAGCCTGGCTTCAGCAATATGTGAACCGTGAACTTCCTGATGTTCAAGCTGGTTTTAGAAAAGGCAGAGGAGCCAGAGATCAAATTGCCAGCATCCGCTGGATCATGGAAAAAGCAAGAGAGTTCCAGAAAAGCATCTATTTCTGCTTTATTGACTATGCCAAAGCCTTTGACTGTGTGGATCACAATAAACTTTGGAAAATTCTGAAAGAGATGGGAATACCAGACCACCTGATCTGCCTCTTGAGAAATTTGTATGCAGGTCAGGAAGCAACAGTTAGAACTGGACATGGAACAAAAGACTGGTCCCAAATAGGAAAAGGAGTATGTCAAGGCTGTATATTGTCACCCTGCTTATTTAACTTATATGCAGAGTACATCATGAGAAACACTGGACTGGAAGAAACACAAGCTGGAATCAAGATTGCCAGGAGAAATCTCAATAACCTCAGATATGCAGATGACACCACCCTTATGGCAGAAAGTGAAGAGGAACTCAAAAGCCTCTTGATGAAAGTGAAAGTGGAGAGTGAAAAAGTTGGCTTCAAGCTCAACATTCAGAAAACGAAGATCATGCATCCAGTCCCATCACTTCATAGGAAATAGATGGGGAAACAGTGGAAACAGTGTCAGACTTTATTTTTCTGGGCTCCAAAATCACTGCAGATGGTGACTGCAGCCATGAAATTAAAAAACGCTTACTCCTTGGAAGAAAAGTTATGACCAACCTAGATAGCATATTCAAAAGCAGAGACATTACTTTGCCAACAAAGGTCCATCTAGTCAAGGCTATGGTTTTTCCTGTGGTCATGTATGGATGTGAGAGTTGGACTGTGAAGAAGGCTGAGCACCAAAGAATTGATGCTTTTGAACTGTGGTGTTGGAGAAGACTCTTGAGAGTCCCTTGGACTGCAAGGAGATCCAACCAGTCCATTCTGAAGGAGATCAGCCCTGGGTGTTCTTTGGAAGGAATGATGCTAAAGCTGAAACTCCAATACTTTGGCCACCTCATGGGAAGAGTTGACTCATTGGAAAAGACTCTGATGCTGGGAGGGATTGGGGGCAAGAGGAGAAGGGGACAACAGAGGATGAGATGGCTGTATGGCATCACTGACTCTATGGACGTGAGTCTGAGTGAACTCCGGGAGTTGGTGATGGACAGCGAGGCCTGGCGTGCTGCAATTCATGGGGTCACAGAGAGTCGGACACGACTGAGCGACTGATCTGATCTGATCTGATCTGATCCAGCATCGGCAGGCAGATTCTTTACCTCTGAGCCACCAGGGAATAACATTTTATAATGCTTGCTTATGCACATACCATTTTTATCTCCAGGCCTTTATCTGTGCACTAATGTCTCTACATTTTTTGAGGCATTTCAATGAAAGTTGCAGATATGGACATACTTCCTTGAAGTAATAATGCATATTACTAAATAGAATTCAGTACTATGTGTTTCCAACTAATTATCTTTTAAGATTGCTAGTTGAGAGATGGTTGGCTGAATAAAGTAGTTGTAGGGAGAAAAAGGTACCAAAAATACACGTGGTTGAGATTTGACTAAAAAAGAACAGTTTTATTAAATTAATAATCACTTTCAGTTATTCTTATCATGCTAAGCACTGCATATTTACTATTTGATTTGACTCTTACAACAGCCTCATAAATTTGTTTTGTTACCTTCACATTCTTTGTGAGAAAATGGAGGTTTATAGAGGTTAATCACTTATCCATGGTATACAGCAAGGCTGGGGTTTACATACATGTGTTGGACTTTGACTTGCATTTCTTTTTTGTAAACCAGCATATTTAATAGAAAACAAATTGAGGTATTCCCCTGTTTATTTAAAAATATACCTAAAATATATATCACGCTTTCAAAATCACCTGAGAGGAACATCTTTTTTTCCGGTTGTGGATATGACACTTAGACAAGGTTTTCTACACACTCCTCCTTCGTCTTGCAGTGTGTGTGTGTGTGTGTGTGTGTGTGTGTGCTAAGTTGCTTTAGTCGTGTCCTTCTCTGTGCGACCCTATGGACTGTAGCCCACCAGACTCCTCTGTCCATGGGGATTCTCCATGCAAGAATACTGGGGTGGGCTGCCATTTCCTCCTCCGGGGATCTTTCTCACCCAGGGATAGAACCCGCATCTATTGCATCTCCTGCGTTGGTAGGTGGGTTCTTTACCACTAGCGCCGCCTGGGAAGCGTTGGTAAAAATAATACCACTCTCAATTTGTGCAACCTGGTTTTTTCTGTTCCTTATAGACTGATACCAAAGTATTTGATATTAAATAAAAGCCAATTCCTTGTTTTATTGGAGTATAGTTTATTTCTGGTATACAGCACAGTGATTTGAAAATATATATATACATATATATACACACACACACATACATATTCCTTCCCTATTCTTTTCCACTATGGTTTATTACAGGACATTGAATATACTTCATGTGCTGTACCTTGCTAGACCTTGTTGTTTAGAAACCTAGTTCCTACTATTAGTATCGAAACCTGACCGTTGTCTCCTAGAGGGATTCTTTCTAGTATAAAATCTATTGTTCAGAATATCTTAATTTTTCTCTCAATTAGTGTGTGTGCATACACACAGTAGTTATATCTGCTTTTAAAAGCTGTTTAAACCTGAGGTTAGAATTGATGAGTTAAATTCTTATTATAAACATTACCATCTCTTTTTAGCTATAAATGTTCCTAAGAGAAACACTGCTTATATTAACCTGGGAAAAGTACTTGTTTCTTTAGATTATTAAATTTTGTTACCAACATTTCCTTTAGTGGATTCTGAGATTCAAGAGGAGGAGAAACAATGTAATTTCCACTGAGGGAATTCATTTCAGATGTAAGCTTTCTTTCACTGAATTCTAGCAAAGAGATTTCTACCACAGCTTGAAGTCTTTTTTTTTTTTTTAGCCTGGGCAGGAGACTAATCCTTAACATATGAATATATAATTACGATTATTGAGCTAATGTCCTTGAATATGTTATGAATTAAGTTGCCACATAGAGTTATGTCAGTTAAATCTTACCTGAAGAAATGCCATATACAGTTGAATAATCCAAGAACAGCATTTTAAAAATATTTTGCGAAGAATAAATGAGCATGTGTTTTTTGTTGTGTGTTTAGAGAATGTACATTCCTTCATCCTCAGGTTTGTGCTATGTTATAACTTATGCCTATGATTTACATTCCCTTGAAGAATTATATATAATTCTGTAAGTAACTCAGTAGGCTATGGAGTTCTAAAGGAAAGAGTTGCATGTTTTGAATTAATTAAGATATTCTTGATTTAAAGAAGCACTCAAGTGTAAGGGGAAGAAACCCAGAATGATTCCCTTTTCTCTGTTGTTGAGTATGTTAGCCTTGAGAAGAAGACTCTTAAACAACAACAGAATCAGTTTTGAAAAACTTCTTAGTCCTCCCCACCTACCCCCACCCTTCCTTTATAACAACCGAAAATGGAACGTGAAAAGGCTTTTCATGATTCATGTCTCCAACAGCTTGCCTTTCTCCTTTGTCACCAAAGTAAGCAGTTCTTTTCAGATCTAATCTTCTGCCAGAAGCCACAAAGTTGGCTTCTTGAAGTCTCGGAAGTGCTCAATTCTCAAATAATTAATTGAAAACAAATAAATAAAATGTGTAAGGCTTTAAGGTTCTGTCGATGAGTCATGTTCTTCCAAAATAGTCTGTCAACAGTTGCAATGTTCCTAATGATAATTGTGAGAGAGGAATAATTTACTTTAGGAATTATGCTTCATGTAAATTTTTATTTTAAAGTGCTCTTAGGAATAGGGATGGTTTATTACTTTTGACAGCTTGGTCCGTATGAATAAACAGGGGAGCCATGTTTAGAGGCAGCCTGCTAAATTGGAAGGAGCAATGATTCCGAAGAGGATACTGAGAAAATAAATATAGTGATAGTTATAATGAGACCTAAACACCCTAGGTAGCTATTTTCATTTTATACACCTCCATCAGATCAAGCTTCTGGAAACACTTAGATTGTGTTATAAATATTGGATTCAGAGCCCATGATTCTACCCACTGCAATTACTGCCTCCAGTGAGCCCCTGATTACTTATTTTTTCTTTCTTCCCTTTCTTTTTCTCTCCCTCCTTCCTCCCTGCTGTCCTTCCTTCTTTTCTTTCTCTCTGTATATTTCTTTCTCTCTCCCCCACTTCCTTTCTTCCTTTCCTTCTTTTGTGCTTTTTTTATATTTTTAGTACACATCATAGTTCTTGACACTCAATAGTTCAGTTCAACTCAGTCATGTCTGACTCATTGCGACCCCATAGAGAGCAGCACGCCAGGCCTCCCTGTCTATCACCAACTTCCGGAGTTTACTCAAAATCATGCCCATTGAATCAGTGATGCCATCCAACCATCTCATCCTCTGTTGTCCCCTTTTCTCCTCCCGCCTTCAATCTTTCCCAGCATCAGGGTCTTTTCAAATGAGTCAGCCCTCCACATCAGGTGGCCAAAGTATTGGACTTTCATCTTCAACATCAGTCCTTCCAGTGAACACCCAGGACTGATCTCCTTTAGGATGGGCCGGTTGGATCTCCTTGCAGTCCAAGGGACTCTCAAGAGTCTTCTCCAACACCACAGTTCAAAAGCAATCAATTCTTCGGTGCTCAGCTTTCTTTATAGTCCAACTCTCACATCCATACATGACTACTGGAAAAACCATAGCCTTGACTAAACAGACCTTTGTTGGCAAAGTAATGTCTCTGCTTTTTAATATGCTGTGTAGTGTCTTATTGAAATAATAAGAGCTCAATAAATATTGGATGTGGTTCTCAATATTAAAAATTGCCTGCAAATGTACTACGTAAATGTTGATTATAACTGTAAAAATTTCCAGAAAAGAACACTTTACATCTAAATAGACTACTTATTTTGAAGTATAATTTAAGTGACACTTCTCCTTCTTGGTTATCAGAGCAAATTTTAATGGAATAATTATATATTATGAAATCCTTATAAACACCAGGAAAATATCAATATTTGGAGGGGCTGTGTTTTAGTATTATTAATAAGAATATAAAAAGTTCCTCTTTTATGACTTTCAAATCATTTCCAGGTACAAATTTTGGCATATGAACTTTTGCCTAGGCTTTTGGTTAGTTGAAAAGTCAGCCTTTTGAGTTTTCTCATATATTTTCCTCACTATGTTCATAAAAGAGCTTGAACTAATTACACTCCTTTGAAAATGCTTGCTTGTGAATTTTCAACATTTACTAAAACTCCTAGTTTCTCATGGCCAGGTTTTTTACCTATACTCTTGTTTGGAAAAATGACAGCTGAGTTTGACCTCTGATTTTTCAGGTGATATGGCAGTACTTCTTTGGAAAAACAGTTGAATCCTTGTTTCTGTTCCTTATAAGTATTCTTCATTCTTAAAAAGTTTTAAGTCTTCTCTTAAGGTAGCTGACACAGTTTACAGAAGTTGTAAAACATTGGAAATGGCACATTTGCTTTATTAGAAGTATATCAAATACTGTGTGCTGTAAAAGGTTCATTGTAGTGATTCCTAATGGATGCCTCTGTTTTTATGGGCACAACGTGATTGTATTGCCACCCTCCTCCTCCTTGATCCATGCTGAAGTTCATATATATATTTCTACTTAAATTCCTTTCCATTTGTTATCCTTTGATATACCATGACACACCTCATGTCTCTGTAGTTGAGGGTCAAAATTTAAAAATCACCCCGGGTTAGGAGTCAAAAGGAAGGAAAAGGAATCTCATCACATAAAAATATTTTGGTTGCTCCTGATATCATCCAAATCGTGGTCCTTTGAACTTATGACCAAACATGAGCACATATAGGAAATGCTTTCCTGGGGCCAGCATGGCAAAAACTGTGGGTGCAACGTGATCCAGTTACACTGAGGACACTTGGATCAGAGACTTCTGCAGCTGGGATTGCTTAGAAGATTCTCGCCATTACTTGAAATCTTTTTTCTCTGTTAATAATTGGACTTTGTATAATAAAACCTTCAAATGATTTTTAGTTACTCATGTTAGTGCAGCAAAGAGGCTGGGCATTATACAAGAGTGCAAAATCAAGAAGGAGGGCTCTAAACCTGAAGTCCCTGGATGATTAAAGGGCTTGGTTTGTCAAGATTTCATCATCATGTTCTGAGTCCTTTTCATCAATGTTGACAAGAGTAAATATCTGAGGAAATTTTTTCTTTTGGCAACAGGGCTGGCAATAAAGAGTTCATTTGTCCATGAAGTTCTTTCTCTTGCTTTCTGGCCTCATTTTAATAGCTGTTAGGCTAAATACCCCACTATCTTTGAAGAGAACATGCATTTTGGGTCTTCTTGGAGATGTGTTGGTTGCCAAGCAATAAGATGAATTTGGCAATTATTTTTGCTGCTGTAAAATGACACAGTTAATTGTAGAAAACTACAGGAGAGAAAGCCAAGTCAAAGCAATTGAACATCTCCTTGCTTGAATGGTATTTGTTAACTATGTAACAGAAGCCCTATGACTTCAAGTCTTTTAAAGTTATTTACTCAACTTCTTTATCAGTCACATAATGGAGCATCCAGGATTGAAAAGTATTCCACTTATGGATGAACTGCTGTTCATATTAGGTCTGGTGTAATTTGATATGACCAATTATGTCTTCTAAAAGTTATTTCTCAAAGAACTAAGAGTATTTGCAAAGTTAACAGAATTTATTATTAAAGAAATGACTTGATTAATTGCAAGTCTATTAGGAATTAATTTCTGTAACTTGGTCTATTGACCATTTTTGTCTCATGGAAAATTTTCCTCTAAATATTTGTTTTAGATTGCATAACTTCTCTTTTTTTTTAAGCATTGATTTGCCCAGAAGCTATTCCAGTCAGCTTTAAAATCATAGGAGGACAGTGAAGACAGGACTATTTGTGAATAACATTTCCCACCATGTTCTTACAAAGATAAGTTCTAGTGGGAGAAACTAACCAAAGAAAACTACTGAAAGAAAACTAGCATCGACAGTGAAAACAGAACACCATTCAAGCTATGAAATGAAACCATAGGGGGAATTTTCTTCACTGACCTCTCCCTAATCAGCTTACATAACTAGTCTGTCCTCTCCAGTCTCTGTTGAAAATAAAACCTGATGCTCATCAGCTGTTCCCAAACCTACACTTGCTGCTCCAGCAAGTGTGTTTGTTCCCACCTATACTTAATACTGTCATCACATAATTTAATTAAAAATATATTAACCATTGAAATATAAACAAAAAATAGTTGCTATTTTTATTAAAAACATTAAATTTTTCTTTGAAAAACTTGATGAAGGCCAAGTGAATATAGCTTGTATGTTGAATTAGATGTCGTCATCACCCTTGTGGTGCTCAGTCATGTCTGATTCTTTGTGATGCCATGGACTGTAGCCCACCAGGCTCCTCATCCATGGGATTCTCCAGGCAAGAATGCTGGAATGGATTGCCACTTTCCACTCCAGGGGAACTTCCCAACTTAGGGATTGAATGCACCATCTCTTGTGTCTCTGGCATCGGCAGGTGGATTCTTTACCACTGAGCCACCAGGGAATTCCAAGTTAGGTGTAGGTAATATAATTGTGAAATACTTGGAGAACTGTAAAGATCAAATAACAGTGTTGCATTACAGATGTTTAGGTTATCTTCTTTTTAAAGATGACTTGGGATACCAAATAGGAGACCTATACCTTGTAGTCCTGTCCTTTATAAAAGATTGGTAAATAAGTGTATGAATAAAGAATATTTCAAGTTAAAACCAAATATATATTATATGTTCATTGAATTTGGTTAAATGATTTCCTGCTCTACATAACTCAACTGCATTAACTGATTTTGTTGTTGTTGTTAACCAACTACCAGTCCTGGTCACTTGCATAACAAGACATTTGCTGTATTAAATCTATGGGATCCCCATGGACTGTATATAGCCCACCAGGCTCCTCTGTCCATGGGATTCTCTGAGCAAGAATACTGGAGTGGGTTGCCATGCCCTCCTCCAGTGGATCTTCCCAACTCAGGGATTGAACCTGAGTCTGATGCTTTGCATGAGGATTATTTACCATCTGAGCCACCAGGGAACCTGTAATAAATCTAAGCCTAACAAAATCTAACTCTGAGATGAGTCTTTTCCAGTTATATATCAAGTGGCACAATGAAGCAGCTTGCAAAAAATAAATACATATAGTGTATCTTTATTTGTATCTTTTTAAAAACATTAAGATGAATCCCTTTTATTGCTCATAGCATCTCTTCTCAGATTCCCCGAACTCTACCCACATTCTTGGCTTAATCAATTGACTCAGAAACTCCAGAGAAGTGACCTGGTAAATATATATTTTTAACAAGCTCCCCAAATGACTTTTTTTTTTCTGGAAAGTATGGAAACCAGTACATTATTTCTCCTTTTTGCTCTGAGTGTTATGACTACATAATCAATCATTTAGTTGGAAAACAAAAAATATTTTGTTAAACTCCAATACTTTGGCCACCTGATGCTAAGAGCTGACTCATTGGAAAAGACCCTGATGCTGGGAAAGATTGAGGGCAGGAGGAGAAGGGGACAACAGAGGATGAGATGGTTGGATGGCATTACCGACTCAATGGACATGGGTTTGGGTGGACTCTGGGAGTTGGTGATGGACAGGGAGGCCTGGCATGCTGTGGTTCATGGGGTCTCAAAGAGTGGGACAGGACTGAGTGACTGAACTGAATGACCAAATTTATACATTGCACATGTATTCTTTTTTCCTATGTGTTAATTGCTTAGTCATGTCTGATTCCTTGTGATCCCATGGACTGTAGCCCACCAGGCTCCTCTGTCCATTCAATTCTCCAGGCAAGAATACTAGAGTGGGTAGCCGTTCCCTTCTCTAGGGGCTCATCCCGAGTGAGGGATCAAACCCAGGTCTCTGACATTGCAGAAAATTCTTTACTGTCTGAGCCACCAGGGAAGCTCTAAAAAATCCTGATATAGAAGAGTATTTCTAACCCATACAGAAGCGCAAATATTTTTGTTTCAAGATGACAGGACAACCATGCCACAGAGAAATTCCCTCTTCTTATAGGTCTATATTTTCTGAAATAAGCAGATCATGCTTTACTTTGGAGAATGTGGGAAAGAAAAAAGCAAGGACAAGGATGAGAAAACTGAGTTTTAGATTTTAGTTTTAGAAGCAGATTCTGACACTCAGAGTTGAAAAATGCAAAATATTAGAGCCCAATTACACATACTCAAGCTGGCCTGGATATTACGCACATTAAAATAAAATAATTGTTTCTCAGAGGACAAAATGGGAGCTAAGTGAGTATTTCAGAGATAAGCACTTCTCAACTTTCTGTGTAAAAGAAGCTGGTGTTTACATCAAAGAATCTATGTAAAAGCCATATGGAGCTGTATCTAATAAATATCCATTTAATCAAATGTCACTTTTTTTTTTAATGTTTTGTCATTTGATGCAGAGAACGTACTTTTATTTCTTCAACAGCTGCTCTTTTTAAATGGGTGCAGCTGTACTACAGTTTAATTGGCAACAATTGCTTAATTTTTAGTGGGTTGCTTCCAGTCTTTCAAAAGCAATGTTTCTGTAGAAGGGAAAGGCTTGATTTCTTTTTCCTAGAAAGTGCAAAGTATGATATGAAGTAGAAATTAGGCAAACAAAAGTTTTTGCTTGATTTTTTTTTTAAAGCATGAGTGATATGTTCTATCTTTCTGGCCTAACCATCCTTTCATATCACATTGATGAAAAGATCTGATGCCCAGACATTAGTCTGTTATCTCAAATCTCCCAAAACACTGTATGCTAGAGCAGATTCTGACAAATGACCTGAAAATGAGAAAAAATGATACCCATTAATTTTTAAATAGTATTTGCTTTGAGTGTTAACCAGCATCATATATTTATGGTTTAAATTAAAACTTGGACTTTTCAATACATAGGAATACTTTTATCTTAATGTGTTTTGGGGAACACATGTATACCTGTGGCAGATTCATTTTGATATATGGCAAAACCAATACAATATTATAAAGTTAAATAAAATAAAATTTAAAAAAATAATTAAATTAAAATGTAAAAATATGTATTGTCCTCTTCTATCTCCCTGTATTTTATTCTGTCTCTCCTATATCATTTAAAAATCTACTTTCTGGCTTAGTTGCTATGGATAATTCATCCTTTTCCATGCTTATAAATTAAATCTCCTTTAAACTAAAAAAAAGAAAAAAGAAAAACTGGAGGAATGATAAACATCTAAGATTTATCTCAGTTTTGGGGGACTTCCCTGGCCCATTGGTTAAGAGTTCTTCCAATGCAGGGGGTGCAAGTTCAATCTCTGGTTGGGGAGCTAAGATCCTACATACCTCCTGACACCAAACTACAAAAATATAAGACAGAAGCAATAATGTAACAAATTCAGGAAAGACTTAAACAAACAAAACAACAAAAAAAAGAACTTAAAATTTTTTCTTGGTTTCAACATCTTTTATTTCTCATAGTTTTTCATCCTGTGAATAGAACTGTGAATGCATAGGTGTAGAGGTAATCTTAATTTCTTAAACCTTGATCTAAAAAGTACATGACACTCTTAATCTTTCATGTAAGTCTTGTCTAGAGAGCTCTGAATGTTTAGGTTTGCTGAATAAAACCTCCTAGACTGTTTCTTTACTGTTCACATACCCATTTGACTCATTGTTTAGCTATGAGGTGTTCTTTATTAAAGTTATGCTTTCTATTTGATGTATTTTCAAAGATCTTCTGTGTGTGTGTTGCTGCTGCTAAGTCACTTCAGTTGTGTCCAACTCTGTGCGACCCCATGGATAGCAGCCCACCAGGCTACTCTGTCTATGGGATTCTCCAGGCAAGAATACTGGGGTGGGTTGCCATTTCCTTCTCCGGTGTGTGTGTGATAGAGTCTTATTAAATGTTACCTAGGTATTTCTTAATTTCTTTGTATAGTTGATAATGCAGACAGAATTCTATAACAGATGTGAATTTATATTTCCCCACTCCCTTTTAGTTACTGAGTTACTACCCAGATTTAAAGCTAGCAAGGAGCTAGTTACTGTGATTCCCTTGAAACTTCTCATTTCTCAAAGGTATTTTATGCTTAATAGTTATGCTGTGCTATAGTGACATAATATCTAACTCAGTAGCAAAGTCTCTTCTTATTTTTATTAATATATAATATATTCCTTAACATTTTAATTTTTATTAAACACTAAGTTAGTTATAGTAAACTGAAGTAGATACAGATGTGTGTGTGTGTGTGTGTGTGTGTGTGTGTGTTCAGTTACAACTTTGCAACCCCGTGGACTATAGCCCATGAGGCTCCTCTATCCATGGGATTTCCCAGGCAAGAGTACTGGAGCGGGTTGCCATTTCCTTCTTCAGGGAATCTTTCTGACCTAGGGATCAAACCCATGTCTCTGTGTCTCCTGCATTGGCAGGGGCATTCTTTACCACTGCACCACTTGGGAAGCCCAGCTATGGCTCTATATGTTTTCCCCAAATCAATGACACTTTTATTTATATTTTCCAGTCTTCGGGGGTAAGGGGAAATATGACTTTTTGTTTACCTCTGATCTTTGCAAGGAAGGGGTTTCTCAGTGGAAATCAGCATGCTTGTTCTTTCTCATTTTAATATGGATATCTGTTAATGGATAATGAGCACCATTAAATTTAATAAACATTTCAGAAAACTTTTGATTTACTTTTAACTCTCTGCCTTGTCTTTAACCATTCTTTATTTCATTGTCCCAATTTTGTTTTCTTATGATACCTAAGCTAAAACATAAAATTTGAAATGTTCTTAATATTTAAAAGTGTGGCAATAAATGTGAAACAATTAGCATTAATGAACATCAATAATAATAATAATAGATGGTACCAACTTACAACCAGTCAGTTGTAAATTGTGTTTAAAAAAGTACTGTTTATTCAAAGATATTTGCTCTCTTCTCCATGTGTGTGTGTGTGTGTGTGTGTGTGTGTGTGTGTGTTGGTAGAGGTGGATTTGGGAAGAAAGGACTGAATCTTCAGAAAATCTCTTGCTCAGTCATTATCAGTGTGCTAAAGCAATAACAAGTGAAAGTGTTAGTCACTCAGTAGTGTCTGACTCTTTGTGACCCCATGGACTGTAGCCCATCAAGCTCCTCTGTCCATGGAATTCTCCAGACAGGAGTACTGGAATGGGTTGCCATTCCCTTCACCAGGGGATCTTCTTGACCCAGGGACCAAACCCAGGACTCCTGCGTTGTAGACAGATTCCTTACCGTCTGAACTATTAGGAAAGCCCTTCAAGCAATAGCAAAAAATCATCATATTCTGTTGAGATCATACTTCATCTTTGGTGACTCAGATGGTAAAGAATCAGCCCACAATGTGGGAGACACAGGTTCAATTCCTGGGTCGGAAAGATGGCCTGGAGAAGGGAATGTCGACCCAGTGGTCTGCTTATGTTTTCACATCACGTTCACTCAGTGTGTCTGTTCCTGAGTCCAGATTTTTTCTATGTATAAGGATGCAGTCACATTGGATCATGCATGCATGTGTGTTCAGTTGCTTAGTTGTGTCCGACTCTTTGTGACCCCATGGATTGCAGCCTGCCAGGCTCCTCTGTCCATGGAATTTTCCAGGCAAGAACACTGAAGTGGGTAGCCATTTCCTCCTCCAGGGGATCTTCCCAACCCAAGGATCAAACCCATGAATCCTGGCTTTCCTTCTTTGGCAGGCATGTTCTTTACCACTGAGTCACCTAGGGCTCACCCTAATGATCTCATCTTGACTTTATCATCTGCAAAGACCCTATTCCAAATAAGATCGTATTCACAGTGCTGGGATTAGGACTTCAGTATCTTTTCAGGGGACAGGATGGGCCCAATTTAACCCATAATAGTTCTTGAATCATTACTTTGCTCCTTTGTGATGAATTTTTAATTTTCTGAATGCATTCTATTTCTGTTATGAGTGCTCAGAGTGAGACAAAAAGTCCACTCGAGTGTATTGACTTATTTAGTGAGAAAACGGGTTGAAGTTTCATGATGATTAAAAAATGAAGTTTCCTATTTTTTCATGCATGTGCTGATATTGATATTTTATGAAAACTACTGAACTATAAGGATTTGCTTTCCTGCCTTTGTTATGAAATCTGTGTCTTCAGAATTTATGATATTTATTTTCCTTTGTATGCTTTAAAAAAAAATTTACCATTAAGAGTTACTGCTCAAAAAAAAAAAAAAAAGAGTTACTGCTCATTACTATCCTCATTTCAGGGCATCCTGGGTGGCTTAGTGGTAAAGAATCTGCCTGCAATGCAGGAGATCCAGGTTCAATCCCTGGGTGGGGAAGATCCCCTGGAGGAGGAAATGGCAACCCACTCCAGTATTCTTGCCTGGAAAATCCCATAACAGAGGAGCTGGGCAGGCTACAGTCCCTAGTGTCACAAAGGGTCAGACATGACTGAAGTGACTTACCATGCATGCATCCTAATTTCAGTACATTTGTCTCTTTTGTAATATGGCAGGCTATGGAGTGCAAAGATTTATTTTTTTTCTGGGTTAGCAAGAAATAAATAATCTAATAAATTTTGATGAGCACTCTGAAACATCTGAGGCAGTTGTGGCCTGAACAACTAGATGAAGGACTTCACCCCACTAATACCTAGATACGCCTGGTTGTGGTTCTTATTGGTATTTCTTCATTTCTAAATCCAAGGTATAGTTGTTTTTTTTTAAATATCACAACTCTAAATTCTAATTTTACCCAGTTTCTGTCAGGCCTTTAAAGTACATTTTCCCTGATATTTATATTGATATAGTGATATATATTTACTGGGATTAGCAATTCTAGGTTCCTGGTACATATGTATCTCCTGTTTTTAAAAGTGAAAATATGATCATATAGTATTTTAGGAACTGGCTGCTTTTGAGGGGTCACCTAATCACAGATATTAAAAACATATGTTTGTTTGAGATCAAGCTCTAGGTGTAGAAACTCTCAGAGGATTATTTTAGGTTTTAGGATGTTTAAGTTTTTTATATCTTTTCTGATTGTTGAAGTAATCCATGCTTATTAAACAAATTTTGGAAAATGCAGAAAAGTATATTGGGGAAACTACTTGTAATTCAACCATAATGTAGTTGCTCTTAAATATTATTGGTGATGTACATGTCTGTGAATGTGAGGGCACATGCCTATGTATAGATCTAAAGGATTTTTTTTTTTTTTGTAAAAAATGTAAGTCATGACTCACACAAATATAAAAGGAATACCTGCCAAATATTTCATTTATCTGATTAAGGAGGGAACACATAAGATATGGCAACTGATTCATAGGAGAAGTCAAAGTGTCCCATATTCACTGTCAGATAAAGTGTGATGGAATCAATTTTTTCAAAATGGAAACTGATCACTGTCTATAGGGCAAGAATCAGCTGCATTCCAATGGCAGAGCATGCATTTCTTTTAGGATCAGTGTTCGGACAGTAACTTGCACGGTTGTCAGTTTTCTGTTACTTAGGATTTATAAAATGGCTTCAAGACAATGAAAGCCAGAGGTATCCAGATGTGTGAGCTGAGCTGGTCACCAACCCACTCATTTATTTTGTTTTGCTTGGTTTTTCCCCCCATTTCATAGTGTTTCACAATTTTTCCATGCAGCTTGTGTTAGTATTTCTTTTCATCAATTGGAATTACTGTTTTTGCATTTTTCCATTTTTTCAGCTCATGTAATTGACAATCAACCGTGTGTATTTTTCTTCCTATTGACATCACAATTGTCCACATAGTTACCAATGAGCATTATGAAATGCATAAACAAACACAAAAACAAGGAAACAAAAGTAAATCAAAACCAGTCTTCCCCTTCCATCCCTTTCTTTACTCTGGGCGAGGACATATCCCTTCTTCACTGTCTTGTGTCCCAGGCACCCTTACTTTCTGTTATGCACTTTTCTTCCACTCCCAAACCCACAGCCACCCTGATTAGTCCAATCCTGACTCTGAAGTTTGCAGTTTTTCTTGCTTCGATTGATGAGACTAGCCACACCATCTGAGCAATGCATGCAACAGTGTTCATTGTCTGTGAAAAAGAATTCTTAGCATTTATCTTTATAGCTTCTATTTCACTGAAGTTATAGAGCTTTGCCAAAGTAGCCTAATCTTCAAAACATTTTCAAAATTCATCTCTGTTTTTATTCCCATGAGCCAATTCTCTCTTTTTAGAGGAACTGGCTATTTAATGCCAGAAGTAACATTCTCAGTATTTAATCATATTATTTTGTCTGAAGTATCCAAGGTCAAACTGATATTTTATATTTTAGTAGCCACTTTTAGCTAATAATTCTTCAGGAGCTAATCAATTCTTTGGGAATTTCTGATGAATACAGTATTCCAAATTCATTTACACATTCTGAATTTAAACATGGCTATCTAAAAGTGAACTCATTTTTAGGAGAGAGAGCTCATTTAGGAGAGGGAGAGGGATGGATTTGTAGTTTGGTGTTAGTAGATGCAACCTGGGGCTTCCAAGGTGATGCTAATGTTGAAGACTCTGTCTGCCAATGCAGGAGACACAGAAAACAAGGGATCGATCCTGAATCGGGAAGAGTCCCTAGAGGAGGAAATGGCAACCCACTCCAGTATTCTTGCCTGGAGAATTCCATGGACTGAGGAGCCTGGTGGGCTACAGTCCATAGGGTTTCAAAGAGTCAGATACAACTGAGCACACCCTACAAATGCAAGCGATTACATTTAGAATAGATAAACAGCTAGGTCCTACTGAATATAGCACTGTGAACTATATCCAATCTCCTGGGATAAATGGAAAAGAATATATAAAATGAGTGTATATATATGTATAACTGAGTTACTTTGTTACATGCAAAAATTAGCACAATATTGTAAATCAACTATGCTTTAATAAAAAATGAACTTACTGCCTGTTTCCTTTTAAATGTACATTTTTATTAACAATTATTTTCTTAGTCATTTTTTCCTTCATTAATGCCTTTTGTATTTTATTTTCATTTTTAGTACATAGGCAAGAGAAGAGAAAAACAGATTCCTTTTTGTCTTTTCTAGCAGTTAATACTAAATTATTAATGGGAATCCCCTACTTAACTTTTTGTTTGGCTGTGAACTATAGTCAGAGTAACATAGCTACTGAGCTTAGCAGTCAGCCCCTGAAAATATGAGCAGACCTTGAGGTGGACATGAAAAAGATGGTTGTCCCTGTGCCAGGACCTTATTACCATTTTTTTTTCCTGACAGCAGGTTTTATCTTTATTAGCTATTTTGGGGTACATTTATAGAAATACATGAAAATTAAAGGAGCAAGGTGGACAAAGAATGTTGCCTGCCATCAGCCACTGTAGCATCCAGGACAGTGTACCCTAAGGGGAATTCAGGATGGAAAAAAATAGGATACTGACCCTAGACAGTTAAGATATATATCAAAGGAGTAATTTCAGTAAACCCAGACTCTTAAATTTTCCTACACATTGAAAAGCACTAAAATCATCAACTTGAGATGTCTGTTGTGATAAGCAGTAACTTTTTGATTTTTTTTTTTACAGCAAAAACTCCTATAAATTCTGGCTGCTCCCTTACATCTTTTGAATAGTTCCTCAGAGCAATCTGAGATGCTGTCTCTCGCTTATTGCCATTTTTGATTGAAAAAAAAAATGTATTGAGTATAAGTAAATGTCTATAGCCATGAAAATAAGACAAATGAACCATTTGCTTTAACTAACGTGTATTGCATATAATTGTAAGAATGTAAAGTTAATGTGTAGCTCTCCACCAGTCTCTACAGAGGAGGGGAAATAATTCATGCCTAGGTATATTAATGTTTAACTGAATTGTTTTATATACAATTGTATGTGATCTTGAGATACAGCATTTACGTAAGATTTATAGTTTAATCCCAAGTTATGCCTCACCTATAGCCAACACAGCTTTTATTCTAGTGAGAAAAAGTCTGAGAGTAATGTTCACTGATTTAGATTTTGATGACAGATGGGTCTTAGGGCAGAATAACGTCCACAGCTTGGAGACATTGATTGTTAACATTTACGCTCTAATAATGAATGACCTGGATTTTTTCCACGTTTGAGGTCTTGACGTCATGGAGGCTAAAGGATTAGGGGCTGTGGCATATTTCCCGCTGGCAGTCATTCATTACTAAATCCCCGGTAGGAGAGTTGGATTTGAATGGCATCTGGAGGTTTCGTGTACCTAGATGTGGGGGGCTTCTGGATTTACATTTTTTCTGTTAAGCTAAATTTGCCTTTTAGGAAGTATCACAAATGCAACTGATGGATTTCACATTTCACGTTAAGAAGGGCTGAAAGATGGGAAGAATTGAAGCAGAAATATTGGTATTTTATGATGTCTTTAATTGAATAGAATTAGTTAATTTGATGTTAGGTACTCATATCAAGCATTGCTTGAGCTCCATAGATTTCAGGAAGACATATTTGTTATTATGATTTAAACATGAAGATTGAATTTTTTAACGTATCAGAAAATTATAGCAGTTATCTTTGAAGGTTCAGAAAGGAAGTATTCCGAAGTATATAGCAATAGGGCAAAACAGTAATTGAATCCCAATTTCTTTCTAAAGCCCTTTGTTCTGCAGGAAACTCTCCATGAGTGTTGAAGAAGTGATGTGGGAATGTTGCATTTGTAGCATGTAAGAGGGACATAGAAGACTTCTCTGCATTGTGACTAAGCAGAGAGGTGCATGTGTACATTGAGCTTGAAATGTGACTTTAGACTCCAGTTCCCTATAAAATCTTGTTTATATCATCTGATCATACAGGTGTGATGAAATCTGAAGGATGTTTACCCTATTATACATTAATAATGCCCCAAAGGAAGCTATAAGATTCCATCATTATTAAATTCTGGAGTATTAAAAGTGTAATATTAAGTGTTTCTCTTTTTTTGGTTCTCATCTCATCAGAAAAGCCGGTTCTGAGCATCTCTTTGGCACATTACCAAATATGAGAAATAATAATATTCTATTTTCCTATTCAAGGATATTTTTTTTGCAACCCAAAAGTAACAGTGCATAGCATATTGTCTAGACCTCTGTGCTAGAGAATGATTTTCCATAATATTATAAAAAAGCCTGTAGTCAAAATTAAAATTTTAACTTTGAAGTGGATATCCATCCTTGGAGGGTTACTCTACAGGTATACCAGATTTCTTTAAGTAATAGTCAGTAGTAATAAGTGGTATCAAATCCTTTTGTCATGTCATTAATGGTTATTATATAACACTCTATTGCATATTTATTGGAAAAATATAAAGTAAAATTTAAATACTGTAGAACTATAAAATAGAGAAGTTTATGCTCCCCTGTAATCCTACTTCCCAGATAAAACTCCTATCAATATTTTAGTGCACAGTCTTTTAATACTACAAAATACACACACACTACCTCATTGAGGAGGCAGGATTGCATGGTGGATAGAGGTGGAGCACAGATTCTGGAACAAAACTGCCTGAATTTGAATCCTGTCTGACCCCCTGGAAAAGAAAATGGTAACCCAGTCTGATATTCTTGCCTGGGAAATCCTGTGGATAGAGGAGTCTGACGGGCTACAGTCTGAGGGGTTGCAAAGAATCAGACACAACTGAGTGACTAACACTCACTTTTCCTACTCTGTGAGCCAGGTTCTGGCAGGAAAGACCCAATCAAAGTGACTGAAGACTTTGAGGAAAGGACTAGTTACAGAGGTGTGAAGGGAAACAAGGAATGGTGAGGCAACCTGGGTTAGTGAGAGGGGAATCCCCTACCGCACCCCCTACCCTACCCCCACTCCCCTGGGCCAGAAAGCACAGGCAGAGAGAAAGCTGTTATTGTAATTCAGTGATAGTGTAGCTGTGGGAAAGGGGTTACAGAGCAGAAACTGTGGTCTCAAGGAGAGGAGAGCAGCCCTGTTGGGTCACTACATGGCAGTGAGCAGAAGGGAAGGCACTGGAGGTGAATGTCAAGCTCCCACTTCTACCACCTTTCTCCACCTCACCTTTGAGGGTCACTTGCATCAGCTAAATCCATAGACTCAGGAGTCCAAGCAGAGCCATGGGTAGAAATCAGCTTCTTTTTTTCTTCTTTTAAATCTTTGTTGAATTTGTTACAATATTGCTTCTGTTTTATGTGTTTTGATTTTTTACCTGCAAGGCATGTGGGATCTCAGCTCTGTGGCCAGGGATCCAGCCTATACCCCTTCACTTGAAGGTGAAGTCTTAACCACTGGATAGCCAGGGAAGTCCCTGAAATCAGAGGAGGAAGAGGAGATGGGAATGAGGGGCAGATGGAGTATTACAGACAAAAGTACTCACTAACTGTATGACTTGAGAAGCAGTATTGGCAGGTTACTCTGCTTCAGTTTCCTTATCAGTTCAACAGGGAAAATAATAGAGCCAATAATTCAGGGTTATTGTGAGAGATAAATTAGTTTTTATGAATGAAATGTATAGATGAGTACTCCCTAGGTAGACATGGGTTAAGCAAGTATTATTAATTGCACCATCATTACTTTATGAATTCATTTTACATGGACTATTCAGAAAAATTGATTTTTTGCTTTAGCAGTATATCTTGATCATCTCTCTCTGTATGTGTATATAATTATACATACATGAAGACAATACATATACATTATACATACATATACATAAATGACCATACATAAAATACAGCCACTTCTCTCTCTATACACATATGCACTCACTTTCACTCACACACTCCTGAACTCTACTTATTATTGGCTTCAGAGTATTCCATGGTATGACTATACCATTTGTTGTTGTTCTTATTTAGTTGCACAGCCCTGTCTGATTCTTTGCAACCCCATGGACTGCAGCACACCAGGCTTCCCTGTCCTTCATCATCTCCCGAAGTTTGCTCAAACTCATGTCCACTGAGTCGGTGCCATCCAACCATCTCATCCTCTGTCGCCCTCTTCTTCTGACTATACCATGATATGTATAAATTTTGCTGTTTTGATGGAAATTTGGACAATTTTGTTATTTCACTATTATGCATGTAATACTGTAGGAGCATTTCACCTTTTAACTGCTAATTTTAGATTCAAAAGAAGCAAGTACATTTTGTGCAATTGAACCATCTACATAAAATCATCTTCAGGCCACTCTGATGAGAAGGAATGTGAATGAGTGACTTGAGTACAGCTGTTCCGGAAGTGGCTGAAGCCTTTCATTTTCCTAGGTCCTCACCCCATTCAACTCTATAGAGAAGGAAAAGCCTTATAGCTTTTCATGACCTGTAACTTTTCTGAAGAATGACTTTTTAAATATTATTTTCTTGATAGTATAAAACACTATAGTACACTCAGGCCTCATATATTTTATCAAAATGTTGCTAATTGTGTACACAAATTCAAAGGCATATTTTTAATTTTGTTGATATCAGTGGATTTAGGTCAGAGAAACACAATTGTGGGTGGCAGCCTGAAATCTAATGCTGTGTATGTACATTTTCCATGCAATAATATGTCTTATGACCGTGATAAACACACACACACTCTCTGTATATATGTATATGTGTGTGTGTGTATATATATATATATATATATATATTTAGAGAGAGAAAGAGAGTTTTGACCTAGAACTTTTTTATCCTTACATGACAAATAAACGTTCCCTTTACAATAGAGTACATTTTCTAAAATTTAGTTAACCAAGTATGAAGAAAAAGTGACATTTATTTACTTTTCTGCTTCTAAGTGGATAGCAATACATATCATTCTGCATTGCAGTCCTTAAGAATATTTTGCCCTGTAGTGGAAAACTTAGAATGAGAAAAAAAGTTTTCCACTCAGTGTTTATTAAGGATGAACCGAAGATAATTAGAACAAATGAGATTATAAACAGCTCTGCATAAAATGTGTGTCTTAGTGGCTCTGGTGGCAAGCTGTCCTCAATACAGTCCCACTCAGTTTCATCACGTAAGTGATTTAGGATGCATGAGATTGTTGTAAATAAACAAATTGTACAGTATGTATTTATTCAGATACATCTTTGTCTAAAATATTCAATTTGAGAAAAATGGAAAAAGGAAAAGAGAATGCTTTATGAATTTCCATGCTGTATCTTTTGCCCTAACTCTGCCTGATAGAAAATGTTTACATGCTCAGTTGTTCAGTCATGTCTGATTCTTTGTGACCCCATGGACTGTAGCCTGACAGGCTCCTCTGTTTATGGGATTCTCCAGGCAAGAATACTGGAGTGGGTTGCCATGCCCTCCTCCATGGGATCTTCATGACCCAGAGATTGAACCAGCATCTCTGGCATCTCCTGTATTAGCAGGCGGATTTTTTACCAACTGTGCCACCTACTCCATGCTTTCACGAGATTCTGCTCTCCTCTCCCTGCCTTCCTGCCCATTTTGTGGCTCTTCTGTGGTCTTTAACACATACTCTGATAATCTGTGTCTCTGGATTCAGATTTGAACCTTTACTTTCCTTTTAAAATTCTTTTTTAATTTTGGTAAAAGTCACATAATATAAAACATACTATTCTAACCGTTTTTAACTCTATACTTCAGTGGCACTAAGTACATTCACACTGTGCAACTCTCACCATCATCCATCTCCTTGAAAGGAGATGGTACGATCTGCTTGTAGGACATATATTAACCTTAAAAATGCATTCCAATATACATTGCTTTGATTTCACTTATATGAGGTATGTCAGTTCAGTCGCTCAGTTGTGCCTGACTCTTTGAGACTCCATGAATCACAGCACACCAGGCCTCCCTGTCCATCACCACCTCCCGGAGTTCCTTCAAACTCACGTCCATCGAGTCGGTGATGCCATCCAGCCATCTCATCCTCTGTCGTCCCCTTCTCCTCCTGCCCCCAATCCCTCCCAGCATCAGAGTCTTTTCCAATGAGTCAACTCTTCGCATGAGGTGGCCAAAGTATTGGAGTTTCAGCATTAGCATCATTCCTTCCAAAGAACACCCAGGGCTGATCTCCTTTAGAATGGACTGGTTGGATCTCCTTGCAGTCCAATAGTCAAATTCATATGGTCAGAAAGTACATTGGTAGATGCTTGGACCAGGAGATGCGGTGGTAGGAAGTGTGGATAAAGAGTCAGGCTTGAACCTTTATCCCTAGAATCTAGCATAATATCCAGCCAAACTTGAAATGCTTTTGGATTTTAGATTACTTCCCTTTGTAACCACAAGCTCAGTGATTAGAAAGTTAGGGTAATACAAAGAAGTAAAAATCATTATAATCTTATGATTCTGAGATAAACAATGTTTTATGTACCTTCAATCATTTGTTGTATTTTACACAGAGGTGCAACAGTACAGAATGTTTAATTTTGAATATTCCTTTTAAGTCTATTTCATAAGCTCTTTTTTCAGGTATTAAGTGTTCAAAAACATCTTTGATGGTCATGTGCCAGTTTACTCTACGGCTATGATATAACTTACTCTTTTAGACATTTTGTGTTGTTACCTGATTTTCCCTATTACAAATAATAGTGAGATTTTTTTTTAAAAAAATCTTAAGTTGTAGATCTTTTTATAAAAATATTCCTAGAAGTGGAATTATTAAGCCAAATGGTATGAACATTTTAAAACTTTCCATACATATTGCCAGATTGCTTTTCAAGAAGGTTGTACCAATTTACACTCCCACGAGAAGTGTAGGAGAGCGCCTGCTAAGTTTTTAATTGGATTTCTTTGCTAAGAAACCAAATGGACAACATTTATCTGATCATTAAAACAAAAATGAGAGCATAACTCTTTAGGCATTTCACTGTCAAGATGAAAATTTTGGTCTGTTGGGTTTCTGTTATGCATTGAAGGAATTCTGCATGTTAAATTATATTGCTTTTATCCTCATTAGATCATCAGACTACAAGAATAGCTTGAATTTGATTAATATTTTGCTGCTGTTTGTCACTCTTAATATCTATAAAAATCAACAGTGGTTAAAAAATACTGTGCCAGGGTTCTGACCCCCTTCCTTTGGATTGGAGTCGGTGGTGAGAAATGGGAACTGATTAAGAGTTACAGAAAACAGCTGTGCTGGACTGGCTCACGGTGCCTGCCTTGTCTGTGGGGAAGGAAGCAGGAACTATCTGACACTGGGTACTTGATATTCTTAACTGGTGGATGGATGCATAATGGAAGAACAAATGAAGTGATGAAGTGATAAACACACAAACCTGCTGATATTCAAAGTCATCCATTCACAGTTGTAGTATAGAGGGGCAACCCTCTTTACCATGGATGAAGGCGTGTTTGGCTTATCAGAATGATACTTGTTAAAATGTCTTGGCCTTCCAGGTCACTATAATGGAACCAACCCCTTCCCCTTGTGTGAGCGTGTGGGCATGTGTGTGCATGCAGACACACACACACACACACAAAGCCAATCCTCAGAAATCTGACATGGTGGCTGTAATTCCTATTGTCCTTAGGTCACGTGGTACCCTCCAGATTACCTCTGTCATCTCATGGGCCAAGTCCTTTTAGAGCCATACAGATACTTTACTTTCATTCATTCTTTTCAGTCAGGTGTCTGTATTCAGTTGTTGGAATTCATCCAAAATTGTGTACCTGACTTTAGGAATTAAGAAGTATACTTTCTTTCAAAAAACACAATTTTTGATTTGCTTTGCTGTATTGGACAAAAGAAATATTGCTTCTGAACTTAAATTTCTGTCTCTCATTGAGTTGGGCTATATACTCAAGGAAAGCATTCTTCAACCACAGCTGCCAGACTTTGTATATAGGATATATGTATGTGTGTATGTGTGTGTGTATGTATAAATGTGACATATATATATATATATGAATGTGACATATATATATATGAATGTGACATATATATATATATATATATGTATATATATATGTGTGTGTGTGTGTGTGTGTGTGAATGTGACATAGGAAGTCGGAAGGTTTCCAGAAGATAATCATTTATCTTACTGTCTATATTCTTAATACCATCCTTGCCACATATAAGGGGATCGGCCCAGGAAATGTAAGAGAAGTTCCATGGAGAAGAATTATCCTTGGATTTTGTTCTTCGTGTTATCTGAAAGTTTCAGTGTTATCATAGTTGTTTATTTTATGTGTTGAGACAGCATCTGTTATATAATGGAAACTATAGTGTTAGATCCTTCTCAGGAGGCCAACCAGGCTGCTGTAGTGAAAGCTGCCAGTGATAGTTCCCTAAAGAAAATACTTATTTAGAAAACATCTTAATAAGATTAAAAACATACCTTAATGTGATTTTAGTATAATTGATAAAGTACTTTATACCTGCCAATCCTAGAAGCATAGCTTGTCTTGATTTAAATCTATATGTGTGTCTATATATATATATGATTATTTGAAGTGTAATGAATTCTTTATAGTCTCTTAAATGGATGTATTTTAAGAGGCTTCTATACTTTAGTGTTCCTCGTTGACAAGTTAAAATCTTGGGCAGGTATTTCTGCTACCATGTTATATATGACACCTAGGTTTTGCAAACTGTGCCCTAAAAACTAAGCAGATAACAAAACAAAAACCAAAAAACCCAACAATAAACAAAAAAAAATATGACCATGAGAAAAAGAGGTGGAACACCACTTAGAACTTGGGCAACTTTGTAACCAGAAAGCTAACAGAAAAATAGTAAATCTAAACAAACCCCTAGTGGCATTAGAACCACAAGTTAGTACAAAGAAAGAAAGAAATAGTATATTAAGCATAAAACTTTAACTTAATAATAAAAAAAAAAGGTAAGCGTAGATTGTTGGACAGAAATGAAAAGTTGTGCCTTCTTAGAAGTGGAGGCAAGGGCAACATACATCAAGATCAGGGAAACACAGCATTGCTAAATTCCAAGAGAGACCCATGAATCAAAGTGAACAAAGAATGGAGTGGCAGTAAATGGGTGAGAATGTGTCTTGTGCTGCTCATTGTGCTGATAAACTTTGTGTTCTGCCCCTATAAATTGGTGGCTATACTTTAACCAGCTGGGGAAGAAAACTTCACATAAGTCATACATCTTCTGCTACCCCACTATTTACCAATTCACTGAATATGAGCCAGTGAACTATACAGAACCATGTGATGTAGCAGAAAAGACTTACTAGGGTTGTATGCTAGGCTAAAAGAAACTGAACACAAGAAATACAACTTATGCCCTATAGTTTTCCCATTAATCCGTAGTAAGCATTTTCCACAATCTCCATTACATAGATGATAACTTTGCCTGTTCTATTAAAGCAAAGTTTACCCTAACATCAAATAATAAAAAATCCCAAGTCTCCTAGGTTGGTGGGCACCATGGAGGTTGTGAATTAAAATATGAGGTATTCCTGATGGAAGGATATACTCTGGGACATCTAAATTTATTTCAAAATCAAGTTATAAGTGTTTTACTTGATTTCATCAAGTTTTATTTTTCTTTATCTGTTGAACTTTGAACCAATAGGATGGAACTTTGTTTATTTGAATATCTGATATAGAATATCATGATGGAAAACAATGTCTCTTTTCCTTTCTTCCTCTCTTCCTTTTAAATACAGATATGTAAAAGCAACAGCAGTAAAAAGCAAGAATTTAAAGTAAATGGTTGCCCCCTTGCATTGACACATGCAAAAGATGGATCAAAACTCACACTTCTGTTAGATGTCTGGGTAGAAAACTGGCACACAGTTGTGTTTTGCACTTCTGGCCCTTTGGAAAGTAGTGATTAAAATCCAGCTGGTGGAGTTGGAAATGCGTTCCAATCTATGCTCTGATACCAGGAAACCTTGGGCATTGTCCTTAGTCTAACTGTTCCACAGACCATATTTGTTGATAAGTTGCAGAATCTACTTCTGTAGAATTTCTGGTAAGATTATAATAGGAAAATGTATATCAAATACTTGTCACTATGCTTGATGTGCAGTAGCTTCTCACTGGCTACCATGCACTTGTTTGAGATTATTCTTAGTCATCTTTGTTACTACACTGTTCAATGAACCCTTGCAAAATTGTTGCAGGTAAGCAATGAAAGTAAAGGCTTTCATAGGCAATTACAGATTGACTATGGAATATTCCTGAAATTGTTCCTATGTCTATTTCAGAATTTGTAATTTTGAAAAATTAGATTAACTGATTTTTGAATATATAAGACAGATATAAGAGTCAATGGTAGTATTTGTATAGCTAGACTAATGCAAAAACATACAGTTTCATGCAAATGACTTTTGTTAAACTTGTTCAGTTTAGTAGAATCAACTGGTCTATATCTTTTCTCTCTCTCTCCCTGTTTTCCTACCTTTATGTGTGATCTTTTTCTTTAGTTATTTTATTGAGATATCTATATGCAGTAAAGTACACAGATCCTAAGTGTACTTTTCGATGAGTGTGACAAATGCATGCAACCTGCATATATTCTTTCTGTTCATATCACTGTTTCCTTTACCATCATTATTAACACATAACATTTACTGAGTAATAACCAGTGTCAAGTATCTATGGAACATTTTACCCATATATTCATCAGTCCTCCCAACAATCCTACCTGTTTCAAACTACTGTTCGTCCCATTTTACAGATGAGAACTGAGATTAACATGAAGTCACTAAGGTCACTTGCTTTGCCTAAGTCACAGAGAGCTGCCTCAGAACCTAAGCTTTGCCCCTGACTAGCATCTCTCTGTCACTTCTGTAGAAGCCAGACAACAATTTCTTTTCACTCTAATGAAACTGCATGCACGGGCTTCTCATTGTGGTGACTTCTCTTGTTGCAGAGCATGGGCTCAAGGGTGGGTGGGCTCAGTAGTTACGGCTGCCAGGTTCTAAAGCACAGGCTCAGTAGTTGTGGTGCACAGGCTTAGTTGCTCTGTGTCATGTGGGATCTTCCCAGACCAGAGATCGAACTGCTGTCCCTTACATGGCAAGGCAGATTCTTTACCACTGAGCCCCCTGGGAAGCCCTGGCACAAATTCTTTTAGTCAAACAATTCTCAGTCATTCTGTTTTGTGAGTATATTTTAATCAAAATGAAATCCAGTATATAGAGAGACATTGAAGTGTTTTCCTGTAAGTGAAAGGACCTGTTGAAAACAGAAACTATGTGTTTGTATATATGTTATATAGTGGAATGCAGCATGAACAAAATAATCTAAAGTTTAGTCCAATTTACTTCACTTGGAATATGTATCATCTGTTATTTTTGATTGAAGGCAAATTGCCATTGACTAGTGACAATGTATTTTGATACTCAAATAATAAGGAGCAATCTTTAATATCTTGTTTAAAAGAAGAAAATGATTAATTTATTGTATTTTGAAATTTAAAATGTTTGCCCGTATTGTTAAAAAAAAAAAATGGCCCACAATCTAAAATTGATCTAAAATTGGTGCCCTCACCAGTTTTCACTCAGACTTTGACTATTTTTCTATTTTATATGATCTAAAATTCTTCTTACCTTTCTTCTTTCAGAATTATTTTCTATATTTGTTATTTGGGCTGTTCTTCAGCCAGTTTGCTAAGCAGAAGAATATAACAAATATTCGTTCAAATGGATTTCCTCGAAGTCTTTAAAAATACACATATTATATCTATTTGGAGGGCTTCTCTAACTTTTAAAAGTAAGATAGAATAATTAAGTGAGAAATGAGAAAATATTCATTGAGTCAAACATAATATTTTCTTTATCCATTGAATGCCTGCAGTACTATAACCTATGTAAACTCAGTGCCAAGCCAGTGGTTTATTGTTTGGAAAGTGCTGAGTAAATTTCTGTGAAACTACCTTAATGAAGGAATATGTGATTCAGTATTTTAACCAGCTATGAACAATATCACTCCTCTAATTATGTATAAAATTATCTCCTCAACATTTTTATATCAACTTTGGGGTTTTAAATGGAGTAAAATTTTCTATTTAGTTCAGTCCGTGGAAGTGGTTGAAAGTTATTCATAGAATTAAGAAATTAAATTTTACTATTCTTACTTTCCTAGAAAATTATACTGAAGAAGCATTTACAAAAATGAAACTATTTTGCAGTGATCTTAAATATTCTAAATGATTATTCCAGACTGTTTTTCCATATCGATGTTAGTTCGATGCAATGGTAATAAAATTGGAAAGGTTGTTAGATTTTTGAGAACTTAATGGTAATGGACATGATGGCATTATTGCTTTTGACGTAACAGATTTAGCACATTAAGCTGACATTATTCCAGTCTTATACTAAGTAATTTGCCGAACTTTAAGCGGCTCATCTTCTTATAGTATTAGAGCCTCCATTATGACTTCAGTAACCTCTGTATTTGTTAAACTTTGCAATTTGTTTGGAATGAACTTTAAAAAATTAGGGGATACAAATCATTGTTCATCTGTTTTTAAATGAAACTTTACAAAATAATATTAATCTAAGATTATCCTCACTCATATGAGTGTGTGTGTGTGTGTATATACATATATATATATATATATATATATGTATATATGTATGTGTGTATACATACATGGACTTCCCAGTGGTTCAGATGGTGAATCTGCCTGCAGTGCAGGAGATCTGGGTTCCATCCCTGGGTCGGAAAGATCCCCTGGAGGAGGGCATGACAACCCACTCCAGTATTCTTGCCTGGATAATCCATGAACAGAGGAGCTTGGCGAGCTACAGTCCATAGGGTCCTAAAGACTTGGACACCACTGAAGCGACTTAGCATGCACACACGTTTGTGTGTATATACACATATATGTGTGTGCATATACATATAGCTTGTGTGAGTATACACATATATGTGTGTATACATATAGTATGTGTATATGCATGTGTGTATATGTGTGTATATATGCATGCTTGCTCGGTTCCTTCAATCATGTCCGACTCTTTGGGACCCTATGGACTGTACCCCACTAGGCTCCTCTGTCCATGGAATTCTTCAGGCAAGAATACTGGAGTGGATTGCCATGACCTCCAAGGGGTCTTCCCAACCCAGGGATCAAACCCACATCTCCTGCACCTCCTGCATTGCAGGTGGATTGTTTACCGTTGAGCTCCCAGATCAGCCCATGTATATATATGCATACATCTATAGATATATACACCTATAATATCTACCTCATGTATTTTTGTAGGAATTACTATTAGGGGTTTGGCACTTGGTATTGACTAACACGACTTGCTCCATCCCCCATGTGTTTTCAGTCTAAAAATGGAAGTGTCTAGGAAACAGTATGGATCAGCTAAATTCTAATAATCACTTATATGTTTTTTTAACAATCATTTTAAAGTTTTTAGTTAAGACTGAGAGTCCAGAAATCATACAGAACATATATCTAGTTGAAAGGAGGACCTAGCTAGTTAAGTTTTGAAGGGGCCATTAGCATGGGTCCTCCTGCCTTGAAAGCCATTGCCATGGATGGGGCTGTGGCTTAATTTCTCATTTTATTATGGTATCAATTCAAAGATCCCTTATGAACAGCACCTTCTCTGAAGCAGCATGCCCAAAAGTGTTTGTCTATTTTCTGTCTTCCTTATCGGAGTCAGATCAGTCAGGGCCTTTTTCTGCTGTGTTCACTGTAATGTTTTCCATACCTAGAGGAGGTCTGACCAAAAGAAGGCCATTAGAATGTGTCTATGGAATGAATGAATGAATGAATTACAGAACTATAAAAGAACTTTTGACATCATCTTCTCTAATCTTTCTAACTTCTATAAAGAAACTAAGCTTGAGATTGGTTAGTTGATTTCCTCTGTATTCTTTTTTTTTAATTTTATTTTTATTTTTTAACTTTACAATATTGTATTGGTTTTGCCATATATCAACATGAATCTGCCACAGGTATACACTCACACCTATGGATAGATCAACTAAACAGAAAATTAACAAGGAAACACAAACTTTAAACGATACAATAGACCAGTTAGACCTTTTTCCTCTGTATTCTTTATTCTTCCTCAGGGATTGAGGAAACACCAGAATCCCAACTGATTACTTCATTCTGTGAAATTCCCTTCTAAGAGGCAGGGTAGGAAAGGGTAAAAAACTGATGTTTAAGAGAAGGCATGGGTAATGTTCTAGAAATAGATAAGTTACATAGATACATTTGGATCATTCTGTATCTTAAGGTGTCATCTAGTTTGAATTTGTATTTTTGAACCTTGAGTCATCTGGAATAATCGATATTATTAAGAAACTAAGTTTTTAAGATGTATGTTTTTGAAGTGTCATAATTTTTATATCAATACATTTCATGTGTGGTAGCTTACTTTGGATTCTAATTTTTCAATAGGCATAATTTTTTACCATTCTTTAGAATTTATAGACCATTGTGAGGTTCATTATCTTTAAATTGCAGTTTTTCAAATGTAATGGAGTCTGTAATAATTTATAGGTACCATTAGACAAGATAAAATGGTTCCTTAGCTTGAAAATTTTGGGTTAAGAAGAAAATGCTAAGACAGCTGATTGTCTTCAGAAGGCTCTTTGATTGATTCACAGTTGAAATTTAGGGATTGTTCATATCAGAATCTTAAGAGAAAGTCTTTAACTTCCACATTATTAGCTAAGCAAAAGAAGTGCTAGTTGCATCTGAGAAAGTAGTAATAGATGCCAAACTTTATAGCCCAACTGAACTATAGTTTCCTCGTTGGCTTATATAATTGGCTTAAGGTGATTTTCTAAAATCTCCTCTTTTCCTTAGTTACTCTGTTGCCATACGCATGCATATAAACGTTTGTGTACCCACAGTAACATGTGCATATACAAGCCAATTCATATACATGCAAAAACTATTCACTTCCATCTGTATAGAGTACATCTCAGTCTTTTAATCCCAGGTTCCTCAGCCTGGCACATCTTAGACTTTCAGTAAATGCTTAGAGAATGAATTTTAAAATATCTCTTCACTTATAAAGAAAACATATCTTTTAAGCTAATTGTATACATTTTCTATTGCTGCAAATTACTACAAACTTGATAGCCATTAATACCCATTTATTAATTTACAGTTCAGTAGGTCAAAATCAGCTGCTGATCACACTGGGCTAAAATCCTGGTGTTGCTCAGAACTACATACCTTTCTCTGGGTTCTGGGTAGAATCCATGCCCTTTCTTTTCTAGTTGCTAGAATCTGCCCAGTTTCCTTAGCTTATGACCCTCTTTCTCACTTTTAAAGCTAACAAAGATAAATCGAGTCCTTCTTACATCACATCGCTCTGACCTCTTCCATCTTACATCTCCTACTAGTAACTGATCCTTCTGCCTCCGTTTTTTAAGGACCCTGGTGATGACATTGGGTCTTTCATATAATCTTTCTTTCCCAAGTTCCTTCATCACATCTTCAAAGTTGCTTTTCTAAAAGGTAACACCTTCACTGTGTAGTATATATTTTATATACTTAAAAATACAAGGGAAGTAATGTACTAAACTTTTAAAGCCAAGTGATTTGAAAGATAGAATTTTACAATTAAAAATATGATATCAAATGAATAAGCCATTCTTTTTATAGTCTGTTTTGAAAAAATATATCACTTAATGTTTCATACATATGCACACAATTTGGGCTCATGGTGGCATATTAAAATAGAGTAACTTGTGAGAAACTGATGACTTTTCAAGAAGACAATTTACTTATTTAAAAACAAAACTGTAAAATGTTTTAAACATTTTGATTCAAATCCTGAAATACTTTGTGTATTTTTATTCTTTCTTTACAAAGGATTATTAAACTTAATTTTAAACTGAATTCACATTATTAAGGGCATTTATTATGATACTGGTGGTGGTTTACTTGCTAAGTCATATCTGACTTTTTGCAACCCCAATGGACTTTTTAGCCTGCCAGGCTCCTCTGTCCATGGGATTTTCCAAACAATACTGGAGTGTGTTGCCAAAGATCCGCTGGAGAAGGGATTGGATACCCACTCCAGTGTTCTTGGGCTTCCCTTGTGGTTCAGCTAGTAAAGATCTGCCTGTAATGTGGGAGACCTGGATTCAATCCCTGGGTTGGGAAGGTCTCTTGAGAAGGGAAAGGCTGCCCACTCCAGTATTCTGGCCTGGTGAATTCCATGGACTGTATAGTCCATGAGGTCACAAAGAGTTGGACACGACTGAATGACTTTTGGGACTTCCCTAGTAGCTCAGTTGGTAAAGAATCTGTCTGTACTGCAGGAGATCCAGGTTCAGTTCCTAGTAGGGAAAACACCCCGGAGAAGGAAATGGCAACCCACTCTAGTATTCTTGTCTGGAAAATCCCATGGACAGAGGAGCTTGGCAGGCTACAGTCCATGGTGTTGCAGAGTCAGACATGACTTAGCGACTAAACCACCACATTATGATACTAGAGTGTATTTGTTCACAGCATCTCCCTTTTGTATTCCTTTTTTCCTTTATTACAGCTAGAATGTAAGATACATCTCTGTCCATATTGGGCCTTTAAGAGGTTATATAGCTAATGGAAATGCATATATATGAATTCAAGTTCTGCTTCTTCCAAAATTAATTGCCGTAAGGAAAGTTGGTTAGTCTCGTAGAGTTTACTTTGACTTTTTCAATTTAATTTACTAGCCTGTAAAATGGTCTAGTCTGAAGACCAGGGGAGTTACAAGAATTCAATGACATAAGGAAAGTGAAAGTTTATGGTATAGGGCCTGGTCTATGTTAAGTGACCAATGAGTGCTTTGCTTTTCTTGTTCTGTTAACTAGAAATTAAGTTTCAGACTTACAGCTTCTAAATTTATATTTCCAGCTTGGATGCCTCTGTTGAATTCCAGACTTATATATCCAACAGCAGTAAATGACCTCTTGACTTAGATATCTAAACAAACCTCAAATTCCATGTGTCCCAAATAAAACTCCTAATAGTCTCCTTTAAATCTGCCCCATCTTCAGCCTTCCTGATCCCAGCCTTCCAGGGCTTCCTAGGTGCCACTCGTGGTAAAGAACCCGCCTGCCAATGCAGGAGACATAAGAGACCTGGGTTCAGTCCCTGGGTCAGGAAGATCCCCTGGAGGAGGGCATGGCAACCCACTCCCGTATTCTTGCCTGGAAAATTTCATGGACAGAGGAGCCTGGAGGGCTATAGTCTATTGGGTCACAAAGAGTCAGGCATGACTGAAGCTATTTGCATGCACACACTCACGCCAATCTTCGAGGTGCTCTTGTCAAAGATCCTGGGGACGTGGAGAGGGGCTCTTTGACTCATCTTATTCTCTTACACATCAGTCCCAATCTACTACCAAGTCCAGTTGCTGAAGAATCCAGAATCTGACTACATCTCACCACCTTTTCTGCTGCAATGATTGTGTAGCCAGTATCATTCCTACTACTACAGAAGCCTCTCAGCACCGATGTCTGCTTCTTTACTTATTGTGGATTCACAGTAGAGTATCAGTCAGTCAATGTTGCTGCTCTATGTGAAGCCCTTCGACAATAATTCCTCATGTCAGAGTAAAAGTTTTAGATCTTACAACCACACTCAAGGTCCTAGGCAGTTGGTCTTCTTTATCCTTGTGATTACATCATCTCTTATTACCACGGTTTCCCTGGTGGCTCAGACGGTAAAGCATCTCCCTGCAATGCAGGAGACTCAGGTTCGATCCCTGGGTTGGGAAGATCCCCTGGAGAAGGAAATGGCAACCCACTCCAGTACTCTTGCCTGGAAAATTCCATGGATGGAAGAGCCTGGTAGGCTACAGTCCATGTGGTCACAAAGAGTCAGACACACAAGTGAGCGACTTCACTTTCACTTCCTTTTCACTTTCTTCTCATTACCTTTCTCCCCACTTACTCTTCTTGAGCTACACTTGTTCTTACTATTCTTTATGCATCTCCACTGAGAGTATTTGCATGAACTATTTCTCAGCCTGCAACACTTGCTTTTTATTTTATATTGCAGTATAGCCAATTAACAATGTTGTGATAGTTTCACGTGGACAGCAAAGAGACTCAAGGGATACATATACATGTATCCACTCTTTCCCAAACTCCCCTCTCACTCAATGTCACATTATACTGAGCAGAGTTCCCTGTGCTGTACAGTGGGACCTTGCTTTTTGAGATATCCTCAAAGCTCAGTTCCTCCATGCCTGTGTCTTCAAGTCATGAATCCAATGTTGCCTCTCCAACATACAGTTTAGCCTGAACAGTCCCTCCTTTCAAATTGAAGCCTCCGCCGGTTGTACTGACAATCCTCTTCATCCTATTCTCTCTTTCTCCAAGAGCACTTCTCATCTTCACTTACATGGTAGAATTTATTTATTGCATTCATTCTTTACTCTCTGTCCCTTTGACTGGAAAGCATGATTGTGGAGCTGCTTTTTTTATAATTTTGTCTTCTGATATTTCTCAAGTTTCTAGAATGGCGTCTGACACATAATAGATGCTCAATAAATACAGGTGGAATGAACTGGGTAAACAATAATTAGATCAGAAAAATGCACTCAGAGTTGTTTATATTCCATACTATTTATTTAAAAAGAACCCATTTAGACTGAAGAGCAGTGAGAGTATTCTATTTGCATTTTGGAAAACACTTGGAAAGCCACATAGATTAAGTAGTTAAGATAATGGTGGTGCTTTTGAAATTGCACTGCCTTGGACCGATTGCTGTTACTGCCACATAAAAAGCTCATTGGGATCATCAGCTTTCTGATTCTTCTATCTCAGTTCAGTTCAGTCGCTCAGTCATGTCCGACTTTTTGCGACCCCATGGACTGAAGGATGCCAGGCCTCCCTGTCCATCACCAAATCCCAGAGTTTACTCAAACTCATGTCCATTGAGCCAGTGATGCCATCCAACCATCTCATCCTCCATCGTCCCCTTCTCCTCCTGCCTTCAATCTTTCCCAGGATCAGGGTCTTTTCAAATGAGTCAGTTCTTTGCATCAGGTGGCCAAAGTATTGGAATTTCAGCTTCAGCATCAGTCCTTCCAATGAATATTCAGGACTGATTTCCTTTAGGATGGACTGGTTGGATCTCCTTGCAGTCCAAGTGACTCTCAAGAGTCTTCTCCAGCACCACAGTTCAAAAGCATCAATTCTTCGGCGCTCAGCTTTCTTTATAGTCCAACTCTCATATCTATACATGACTACTGGAAAAATCATAACTTTGACTATATGGATCTTTGTTGGCAAAGTAATGTCTCTGCTTTTTAATATGCTGTCTAGGTTGGTCATAAGTTTTCTTCCAAGGAGCAAGCATCTTTTAATCTCATGGCTGCAGTCACCATCTGCAGTGATTTTGGAGCCCCCAAAATAAAGTCCACCACTGTTTCCATTGTTTCCCCATCTATTTGCCATGAAGTGATGGGACAAGTTGCCATGATCTTAGTTTTCTGAATGTTGAATTTTTAGCCAACTTTTTCACTCTCCTCTTTCACTTTCATCAAGAGGCTCTTTAGTTCGTCTTCACTTTCTGCTATTAGGCTGGTGTCATCTGCATATCTGAGGTTATTGATATTTCTCCCAGCAATCTTGATTCCAGCTTGTGCTTCTTCCAGCCCAGCGTTTCTCATGATGTACTCTGCATTTAAGTTAAATAAGTGGGGTGACAATATACAGCCTTGATGTACTCCTTTCCCTATTTGGAACCAGTCTATTGTTCCATGTCCAGTTCTAACTGTTGCTTCCTGACCTGCATACAGATTTCTCAAGAGGCAGATCAGGCAGGTGGTCTGGTATTCCCATCTCTTGAAGAATTTTCCAGAATTTGTTGTGGTCCACACAGTCAAAGGCTTCAGCATAGTCAATAAGGCAGATGTAGATATTTTTCTGGAACTCTCTTGCTGTTTTGATGATCCAACTGGTGTTGACAATTTGACCTCTGAAATCTGTATCAACCTGAATAACTTCAAATACTTAGCCAGGTAGTTGATACCTGCCCCCCCCTCAAAAAAAATCTTGATTTTAAAAATATTTTTGCCCTGTATTTATTATTTCTAAGCATCCCCAATTCATAAGCATAGACATTCAGTTGAAGCCATCTTTTCAAGATAAGGAAATATAGCTCTAACTGAAAGCATAAAGTTCCATCATAATTTATCTCCATATGTCTTTCTCCTGTATACCCAGCATTTTTTATTCATTTCATGTTAGGACATATGTATTCTGTCACCAGATCTTGAATTGCCCTTCTTATGTTGGATTTGTGACATCATGCGTCATCAAGAGCTGTTCTCAAAAACACAGATTCAATTACGCCTAACAAACAGGCCAAATATCTAATCTGCCACCATTAAAGCTATATTAACCTGCTTTTATCCAGTGAGGGTTGAATAACAGAGTAAAGCCACATCTGTGTCCACAGCTGCTTCCTTTTAGGCAAGAACCATAGCATGATATTCAGGACAAGGGCCTTTGAAAGAGTCTGTACGTAAAGCATAATTTTAGGTATCAGGCAAAGCCTGTGTTTACTGTTCTGGGCCTCGAGTTAACCATCTGTTTCCCCACTCACAGAGAGTCCACTTTGTCTTTTTTGGGTTTCTGCTGCATTCCCTTCTGTTTCAGTCATTAAAAACCTATTTTCCAGACGTTTTCATTTATGTCTTAGTGTGAAGTATTTATCCCGGAAGTAATTGCTTTTATAGCTTAATTTTCAACTAATAAATTTTTTTTTCCATTAAAAAGTTGGATATGAGTAAGTTGGTAGGAGAACTATTATAAGAGGGAATTGTGATAATTACAGGAGGTATTTCAGCCTAATCCAGTGTTTTATAGTGTCTGATCCTGAACTTACAATTTTATATCTTCTGGTTATTTTGTTACTAGATGGCACTTAATGTTTTCCTTGGCTGTAAAATATCTTGACTTTTTTTGGTGCAGCTTCAAAAATCTAGAAATGAATGAAATGATCAAATTTATATATAACAATGGCTTATCTAGCAGCCACTAGTATAACGCTGCTCTTAAGTCACAGTTACTAGAGTTGGAAGCTGTGTTTGAATTACTTACAAATTTGATAGGTAAAAAAAGAATAGTCCATTTATTTAATTCATATTTATTTTATGACTTTTATAGCTGAACATTTTATGTTTAACAGCCATTTGTTGTTTCTTTCTTGTGAAATATGTTCTCATTAACATTTTAAATATTAATAGTATTTACTTATTCTATGTGATTATAGAGTAGTGCTTGCCTTATACATTTATTTAATATATTTTTGAAATATAAATGTTTTACCATTTAATATTTAGACATTATCCTTCTATTTTAAAAATTCTTAAAGAGCCTCTCTTCATTCAGACAACAACGAATTAATTATCATTTTCTTCTAAATTTTTGGGTTTGATGTGAAATAGGGTTTTAGAACATTTTTGAAATTCAGTTATATGAATGGTAATTTCTATTTAAATAAGCTAATTGTGGGTTTTTTCTAAGTTGTGATACAGAATTTTCAGCAAATTTAGTTGAATAATGTATATGCCTTTTCTGTTGGTTTATTATGATATTAGATCAATTAAATGATGTTCAGTTAATATAAAGAACACATTGGAATTAGAAGACAAGGTAGAAATTATACTATATGAGTGATAGAAGCCAGGTAATAGTGGAGAGAGAAGTAGATTGGAGGTGAGGACATGGAGAAATATAATTTAGATTGCTTTTTTCCAAGGTGCTGGATAATGAGAAATACAAAAAGAAAAATAGCTAAGGAAGGTGATTTGGAGAGAAAAATCTAAATTTATGAATAGAAAGGAGAGACTTGAGCATATTTGCCAAAGGGAAAGTTGAGATGGAAAGATTTATAGCATAGGATGGTTCAGTCAAAGCACTGGTAGAATTATACCTGAAGAAGCAGGAAGAGGGAATCTAACCTCTAGATAGATCTGTTAACAGTGGCTGAAGATAGGCACTGTTTCCATTGAGTTAGGAAATAGACAATAGAGATGGATATGGTGCATGTGTATTGGTAGGAAGGAGGGTCTGATATTGAGGCAATTTCTATAATATGACCTTTAACGTTCCATAAAATAAGAAGGAAAGCATGCTCAGAGTATGAAGAGGAGGTTCATAGATGTTATTTATGTCTGGATTTTTTCATGCATTTATTTAGTAAATACTTATTCAGTGTTGCCACATGTAAAGCCCTGGGCTAGGACCAAGAAATCCTTTAACAAGTTTAATTATGGAATACAGTATCTGGGAGATTAGAGCATATTTTAAGCTAAGCGAAATGACTGTCCAGAAATTTCTGAGTCCATTAGGCCCACGTCTACCATTATTAGTGCTTAGTAAATGAGGGTGCTGCTGCTGCTAAGTCGCTTCAGTCATGTCCGACTCTGTGCAATCCCATAGATGGAAGCCCACCAGGCTCCCCCATCCCTGAGATTCTCCAGGCAAGAACACTGGACTGGGTTGCCATTTTCTTCTCCAATACGTGAAAGTGAAAAGTGAAAATAAAGTTGCTCAGTGTGTCCGACTCTCAGTGTGTCCGACTCTCAGCGACCCCATGGACTGCAGCCCACCAGGCTCCTCTGTCCATGGGATTTTCCAGGCAAGAGCACTGGAGTGGGATGCCATTGCCTTCTCCGAGTAAATGAGGATATTGCTTTGTAAATTTCAATTCTATCACATGAGGTAGTGATCTCCTGTCCTAAGAGTGAGTAATGGAAAATTCAGAAGTGCCAGATTCCAAATAAATTGTTTAGGAGATAAAAAATATTATTTATCATTATTTAGGAAACATCTATCATGATATAAAAATATCCATTCAATAATATAGCATTATTCCTAGTAAGGGTCACCAGATTCTTATTCATTTTTAGTTTTTAAAGTTTTTTGGAATAAATATGGTGTGTTTTTTTTTCCAGAATTAATTATATAGGGTCATTTCCATCTTACCAAAGGATATTTTTGAAGGTCTGTTCATCTCCTACCTATTAATTTCTCTTTTAACATGTATGCCTTTGAGCAGTGATTTTTTAATCTTCCATGTTTTACATTTTACAATGTAATATATTGAAAAATCTGGGCCTCACTATCATAAAATCAAACCATTTTTATAGTCCTCCGGTAAAAACATATTTATATTTAGAATATAAATCTATGCAATTTTAGGAATAAAGTATGTTAACATACTATGTTAGAAATATTTGAGGGAGCTAAGACCAGATAAAATAGAGGATTTAGTGAAATATTTAGTGTCTACCAACCAACATGAATAAAACTCACAGTTTAATATGTGATGGAAAGGACAGGCAAAAGAAAGTATAAGACATGTAAAGGATTGAGAAAAAATAACCTGAGTAATATTTATGACAATCTCTTTTATATCACTTTCACTACCTCTGTGCCACTCTGATGGTGATAATGTTTTGGGGTAAGATTTTAGGATAACATCTCTTGTTCCATTTATCAACTTACTAGTTGTTTGGGGGGTGATACTTGATAATGACAACAGAAGAGCCTTTACACTAAGAATATTGGCATTGTTAAGTGATAAATACTTATATAATTTTTCTTTCTGATTTTTGTTGTAAAATGTCAAGGCAGGAATCTAAAAGAGATGCAAGCTTATATAGTGTTTGCCTTGTGAAATGTATTTTCTGTGCTTAAATATTTAGTTGAGGTGAACTCAAATATGTGTAACAGATTTTAAAAATTTGTAGTAGGTTTTGAATTTTGTCTTCAAGGAGTTCATAGTTCCATAAGTCACTGGAAACCCATTCAGGCTAATTACAATGGATTTTTTTTTAGTGTGATAATAAAAGTAAGTTTGAATAGTTGCATGAATAGTTGTTTGAATAGTTGCATCCTTGAAATAGGCAAGGGCCTAGAAAACTGTTTAAGGAAGTATAAGTAATAATGCTTTGGACTGTATTTTTAAGAAGATAGCCAGAAAGGTGGAAGTTAGGGATCAAGGAAAGGCAGCAAAAAATATTCAAGGCAGAAAGAACCAAGAATATCTGACCCTACCCTGTTGTTTGTTGCTGGAGCATTCGTTTTGAAGGCTCATGTGACCAGAAGTGAGGCTGCAGAGGAAACAAGGCCAGATGGTGGAGGGTCATTATTTCATGTTCAGGATCCTTTATCCTGCCAGGGAGAGCCAACCCACATAGCAGGAGTCAAAGCTATATTTCTGACCTAAGAAACCTTTCTTTCTCAATGATCCATGCGGACCACAAAATTGAGATAGACTGGCTGTGGAGAAATCTTTTGGAACATAATTGACATAAACCGTGGAACTGGTGATGAGTCCTTGATTACTGGAGTGGGAATGGGAGTAGGGTTCTAACTCTCGATCAGGTGACTGACAGTGGAGCTGCAGAAAGGATTTAGCTTGTTATTTAGAGACTGGATGGCTAGAAGGGAAGTAGAAGAAATAATGTAGAGAAGAGACAAGTTTGACAGGAGTGACTAGAGGGTTTGATGAGATGAATTCATTTGAATTTTAGCTTGCAGTTACGAGGGACATTTGGGTAGAAAATCCCAACAGAAAGTATGAAGTTCAGAGTAAAGGCTTTTTAGCTTTAGAAAATAAGTATAAATATGGAGGACAACATCAACATTATCAATAGCATTGTGGATTCTATTTTAACCCATCATTGTGTGATTTGTTCTAATAAATTACCAGGTACTGATATTAAGTTAACAAGTAAAGATCTAACAGGGTTCTTACTGTTTGCTAAAAACAAACAAATAAAACAATAAAAAACTGAATCACAAAGAGTGGTTGAAGAGTTAGTGTTTGTAGTTTAATTTTTATCAACTTGAAATTCAAAAGGAAAATCTGAAATAATACTTGACTTTTTTTTCTAGTAATCTCATACCAAAAATAAATAATCAAATATTCATGATAGAATGAATTTTATTATTTATTCCCATTGAAACATAACTGTGGACTCTAGAGACCATTTTCCCTATGTTAAAGTATAATTTTCACAGCAATAAAATCATGAAACATAAAATGAACATAAGTCAAAGATTATATTTAACTCATTAACTAACGAGGCAATCAGGAAGGTATTAAACCCAGTTCAAATGAGGATTTAACTTTCAGGAATTTATGTTTTCAACCAGACAAAATTAATCTGCATTGTTATGAACAGGATCCTTTACGTTGCTATGGACAAAAAGCTTCCTCATTGCTATCAATTTCCTCTCACTTGGACTTCCCTGGTGACTCAGACATTAAAGAATCCTCCTGCAATGCAGGAGACCCGGGTTCCATCCCTGGGTTGGGAAGATCCCCTGGAGAAGGGAAAGGCTACCAACTCCAGTATTCTGGCCTGGAGAATCCCATGGACAAAGGAGCCTGGCAGGCCACAGTCCATGGGGTCACAAAGAGTCTGAAATGACTGAGTGACTGACACTTCCTCTAACTTCAGATCTATCCATCTATCCCTAGAGCTGTCAAATAGTCTGGTCTGAAGCAGTCAGAGATGCATATGCAGATTTTTATATTTATAAAGTTAGTAATATCCCCTAGTCTTGCTCAATGTGAGGTCCCTTAGTGAGCTATTGGTGAAATTAATTTGTTCCCTGTTTAGTAGAGTAGCACTTAAAATAAGTGGAAGTGTAAAAGTAAACTGGGATTCACGTAACTATAGTTTTGAGTGCTAGTGAAGTAATCAGGTAATGTACATGGCCAGTTCTGCTTCCAGTATAGCGATAAGAATCCACCTGCCAATGCAGGAGACACAGGAAGACACAAGTTCAATCCCTGGTCGGGAAGATCCCCTGGAGGAAGAAATGACAACCCACTCCAGTATTCTTGCCTGGAGAATCCCATGGACAGAAGAGCCTGGTGAGCTATAGTCTATGGAGTCGCAAGGAGTCAGACACAACTGAACAACTGAGCATGCATACTAAAAATCAACATAGTTATTACCCAGAGAGAATACAGGATTTGCTTGGTGTCTCAGAGGCCGTTAGTCAGTGGCAAGGTTGTAAGTTTGTCTACATCAACAATATGAGTTCTTTCTTCTGTTTCATACATCACAATGTGGGACTAGGAATAGAGAGTAGTTTTGAAAATTGTTTGAGCTCTTTCAGAGCATCAGGTGCCGTTTATTATCCCTGTTTATCATTGAGACATTCATCCATCCATCCAACAAGTTCACTCTAATAATTAAAATGATCCAGGAATAAAACAGAACTAACAAAATAAGATTTAGCCCTGGTTCCTGGCCAGTAGATACAAAGGTGGGATTGGAGGCTGGAGGTTACAGTAGCTCTTTTAACAGTGGGGAAAGGGTAAACTTACCCTTGGGATGTGTCTGGATTGCTTGGTTATACAAATGTGTGACTATAAGAACTCACATGTGTGGTGCTTTTCTATATTGTATAATAGGTACCATGATGACATAAATAAACTTCTTTACAGATTTTCTGTTCTTTTTCTTATTAGCTCCTCACTGCAGAAAACTATTGATTATGCCCTAATTCTACTGGCTGTCCTAGGGGGAAAAAAAAAAAAAAATATATATATATATATATATATAGTACTTGTTTCCGTATACGGTCATTGGGATGTGATCCCACAGGTCTGCTGTTGCAAACTTTTACAACTACCTTAAGTATCAGATTCTTCATTCTTCAAGCTCAGTAAGTTGGGGACATAAAGTACAGAGTCCTTTTCTATGGCAATGGTTGTCATGCTAGAATGTGTACACAAGTCTCCTGCCAACTTGTCAAATGCAGAGTCCTAGGCCCCAACCTTTGTGTTATGACTTAATAAACCTGGGATCCTAGGTAGTGGTGCACAGGTGTCTGTATTTAGTTACACCCTCCTGATCAGAGGACCCCTAACATGATTGGTCTAAGCCCACACTTTAAGAAATGCCAGCTCTGGTTTTCTGAAGATAGATGAGAGCTCTCTATCCTTGGCATGGGCAATTCCTGTACATGATTTAAATAGCTAAACGCTGAGTTGGCTGAAAGAGTTATCGGAGTAAATGGAAAACCTGAATGAACTTTTTGGCCAACCCAATATTTACATCTCCCTAAGACTTGAGAGATACAGTAAATTTGCTCCACAAGGGTAAATTTTAGGCAAGATCTTCCAGTGTTTCAGCTCTCAGAAAAGACTGATTGTTTATTCATCAGAAAACTGCTTACAAAGAGAGATCTATCTTGAGAATATTCAGATGTATTATAGACACAGAAATTTTTAATGGGCAAAGATTAAGTTGATCTTTACAGAACACTTTTTGAAAGTTCTTTAATCCTTGCAATGATAATGACTGAACTTTTAGAGTTCAAACTTAAAACTTCCATGAATATTTAACACTGACAAAAATGGGGATCTATTTGGAAGAAGATTTTGAAATATTCAATATAACCACCTTCAGCCTTTTCCTTAATCCTATGAAAATATTCCCTGGTGGCTCAGACAGTGAAGAATCTGTCTGTAATGAAGGAGATCCAGGTTCAGTCCCTGGGTTCAGATCCCCTGGAGAAAGTAATGGCAACCCACTCCAGTATTCTTGTCTGGAGAATCCCTTGGACAGAGGAGCTTGACGGGCTACAGTCCATGGGGTTGCAAAGAGTCAGATACAACTGAGTGATTAACATGAAAATATTAGCTTTTTAAAAAAAAGGAAAAGCAACAGAGATCATGTGAAGAGGACTCTTTTTAAAATTCAACAAACTGCTACCATAAAAAAAAAAATCTAATAGTGTATTGGAGTGTTTCTATGTTTGTAAATAAAGATTACCAGATGTTTCAGACCTGAATTTTTTTCATTTTCCATGTAAAAGATAATAGTTATCAGTTGCTTTAAAACCAATTAATAATGGATTAAGAAAACAAAGGGGCATAATCAGATTTTTAAGAAACAGATTTGCATTTTAATTCTCTAGGTGCGACACAGTTCTGTTGAACTTTTCTCTGATAATAAAAGTGTTTTATAACTATGTTCAGTCTGGAAAACACTAGTTATGTGGTTATTGAAGACATGAAATGTAGCTAATGCAACTGAGAAGTTAAATTTGAAACTTTATTTATTTTAATATAAATTACCACATTTGGCAAATAGCTATTGTATTGGACTGTATTGCTCTAGAAGACAATGCAATATGCACTTTTCATAACTGTAGGAGTGCTCACTGACTTCTTCATGAGCACAGAAAGCTTTATAAATATTTAGCATTGGAATTTATAAAAGTTACTTCTTAGGGAGCGGTTCTTTGACTTTCTCATACTTGATTTGTCTGTTATTTAGTCACTAAGTCAATGTCTGACTATTTTGTGACCCCATGGACTGTAGCCCACTAAACTTCTCTGTCCTTGGGATTTTCCAGGCAAGAATACTGGAGTGGATTGCCAAGCCCTACTCAGGGGGTTATTCCTGGCCCAGGGATCGAGCCTGCATCTCCTGCATTGGCAGGTGGATTATTTACCATCCGAGGCATCAGGGAAGCCTGAGAGATAGTTATTATTTCTCTCCCTGTTTTTATTTTGAAAGTCCCTTTCTTAAAGCAAGTAGATATTAGAGAGTGAATCAGGAGGTTTGTGTTACACGACACTTGGAGTAACCGAATTCTGAGTGCTGCCCCTGGAATTTTGAGCACAGTATTCCTAGCCATCCTGTAAGCTATGTCACTGTCTGAAGAAATGTCTTATTGTCTCTGATATCTACAGTGCCTAGCATGCATTTGGTTCCTGATAAATCGTTATGCAAGTAAATCAGGAACATATATTTCAATTTTAAGTATGTCCAGCAATAATAAGACAGTGATGTACTATATAAAACTCATCTTTTACTATGCACTAATAGAACCCATTGTATGAATTTGCCCTTTGATCTCTACAGCTATCGATTTGTTCTGCGTGTACCGAGAACCTACTTTGTAGCTACAGTGCATGGGGTCACAAAGAATTGGACACGACTAAGCGACTTCACTTTCACTTTTCACTTTCCTGCACTGGAGAAGGAAATGGCAACCCACTCCAGTGTTCTTGCCTGGAGAATCCCAGGGATGGCGGGGCCTGGTGGGCTGCCATCTATGGGGTGGCACAGAGTCAGACACGACTGAAGCGACTTAGCAGCAGCAGCAGCAGAGCAACTAACACTACTTTGTAGCAAGTATTAATTTTAAGTATTTGGAACAAAAATATTATGTGAATATATGTGTCTTTTTAAATCTACTATTAATGAATAAAGATGAGAATAAAATAAATATGCTGCATTGTCAAAAAGAAATAGTGCAGTAATTGAGGTGTATGTACAGTGTGGCTTTGAAGAGCAGAGGAAGAAGCGACTTTTTTCTGGCTGAGGGCAAGATGAAGAGGACACATGCGGAGAAGGCCGCACTAGGGAAATGACAGCTGAGGCAGACTTTGAAAGATGAGCAGAAGCAGGCCTGGTGGTGAGTCAGGAAGTAAGTCCTGATGTGCTCCAGACTTTGTTAAGAACTGCAGAGACATCATCCTCACTTCAGTTCTCCCAGTGTGTCATGAGGTAGGTGTCCTTAAACTCTGAGTGACAGCATAGCTAAGACTCAAAATTTAAGAATCCTGCTCAAGATAATTTCATTATTCAGCGAGGGAGCCAAGCTTTGAACCTAAGTTTGTTTAGCACCAGATCCCATGCATTGCCCCATAAGTCATTAGTATCAGGAATGAACAGCACAGCGCAGATGTTTAAGTAGTGAGATATCACTGAAGCACAGAATATAAGAAGTGACTAAAGAGGTAGAGCCAGGAAATCTGAAAATCCCTCAGAGTCCTGAAAAATACATTGGAATTTTTTTTTCCTGTAAGTTATGTAGAGGCTTTTGAAAGCATTAGTTTTGACTAGGCAGTGACATCATTTTGTTATTGTTTAGTCCTTAAGTCATGTCCAACTCTTGAGAGCCCATCAGCATCCTCTGTCCTTGGGATTTCCCAGGCACGAATACTGAAGTGGGTTCCCATTTCCTGTGGTTCTTGTTGTTCAGTCGCTCAGTCATGTCTGACTCTTTGCGACCCCATGGAATGCAGCACTCCAGGCTTCCCTGTCCTTCACCATCACCCAGAGTTTGCTCAAACTCACGTTCATTGAGTCAGTGATGCCATCCTACCATCTCATCCTCTGTCATCCCCTTCTCCTCCTGCCTTCAGTCTTTCCTAGCATCAGGGCCTTTTCCAATGAGTTGGCTCTTCTCATCAGGTGGCCAAAGTATTGCACCTTCAGCTTTAGCATCAGTCCTTCCAATGAATTTTTCAGGGTTGATTTCCTTTAGGACTGACTGGTTTGATCTTCTTGCAGTCCAAGGGACTCTCAAGAGTTCTCCAGCACCACAGTTCAAAGGCTTCAATTTTTTGGTGCTCAGCAATTTTTATTGTCCAGCTCTCACATCTGTACATGTCATTTCCCACTCCAGGGGAACTTCCCAACCCTGCACAGGCAAAAAGGTTCTTTACCACTAGTGCTACCAGAGAAGCCCAATGACATCCTGTGTGTGTGGCGTGTCCAACTCTGCAACACTATGTACCATAGACCACCAAGCTCCTCTGTCCACAGAATTCTCCAGTCAAGAATACTGGAATGGGTTACCATGCCCTCCTCCAGGGAGTCTTCCTGACCCAGGGATTGAACTCACATCTCTTACATCTCCTACATTGGCAAGCAGGTTCTTCACCATTAGTGCTACCTGGCAAGCCCCAAAGACATCATAGTTTGTCCCAAAATTCAGAAGCTATAGTCAACATTAGATCTCTAGAACCAATTAGTTTGATTGGTTTTTACTATTTCCTGAATGGACGGTTGCTAGGAAGTAGTTGAATTCTGCTCTGGTGTGTGCTGGCTATCAGCCTACATAGAAGTCAAAGTTCACCATAAACAGTCAGCCAAGAGACACACCTGCATGTCTAAGAAATAATTTTGATTGTTTTTCGTATATATGCCAATGGGATGGAAAGATTTTTCTATGTTGTGTTTTTGACTGTTGGTTTGTTTTAATGTATGTTTGTGAAAACCTAAGGTAACAGGACAACAGTTGTTGAGTCATTTTTTTTCAAGGTTTGATGATCTCTCTGCTGCTTGCTGGGCTTCCCTGGTGTCTTAATGGTAAAGAATTTGCCTGCTGTTACAGGAGATCTGGGTTTGATCCCTGGGTCAGGAAGATTCCCTGGAGAAGGAAATGGCAACCCACTCTAGTATTTTTGCCTAGGAAATACCATGTACAGAGGAGTTGGTGGGCTGCAGCCCATGGGGTTGCAAGAGTCAGATGCAACTCAGTGACTGCACAACAGTAACTGCTGCTCCCTGGCTTCACGTGCTCAGGAGCACCTACTTCCACCTCACAGCCCTGTGGCAAAACGAACAATGTCATCGGAATCAGCCAAGCAGAAGCCAGAGCCGAGTGTTGTTCTGATAAGTCTTATCATGTGTTTTGTGGGGTGAGGGTGAGGAGTTCTCTGCTTTGTTCTTGGCAACCATGAAACTCATGCCACATTGAGACTGAGGGAGAGGAGCCAGGAACGGGATCTTGATTCATGACGCATCTCTTTCCCCATCTCTCTGATGGAACATTCTTCATGTTCTCCCACGGCTGGGACTCAAGCAAGGCCCCTGCTTCTTGTGCACACGAGAACATACTTTGTCCCAAGCATAGAGGTATGTTTTTCCTTCCTTTTTCGTTTGGTATATTTGGTATATTTCTTCTCCTTCTGCTTCAAATCCATTCCTTGACTCACTCCTGGCTGTCACTCTAGGACCTTTCATTATTGAATGTGTATCACTGTCTTTATTATCAGTGTGTTTCATAATGTTTGGTAATACCTAGATTTCCAATTTGATGAACAGATTATTTTGAAAAGATATACATGTGTATTTATACTACATTTTGTTTTAGGAATGTTTTAATATAAATTATTTAGGATCGGTTGTCCATGGAAGTGTCTGTTACCTTGAAACAGGTTTATTCTAGAATTAGTCATTCATTGGTTCAAAAAGTGCTATTGAGCATCACCCATACGTATATACATACTAGGTCAGATGCTCTCCCACGTGCTGGGAATAAGTGTTGATCCCTTCTATAAAATGTCATGGCACCATTCAGAATTTTGGTTTGTGCTTCCAATTGATAAATGCAACTTTCACAATTCTTACAGAAGGTTGGAAGGACCCAGACCTTGAAAGTATAATGTCTTATTTTCACTGTTTTTTGTTTTGCTTTGTCTTATCTTAATAAGCTATATAAAGTTTGTAAATTAAATAGAATAAATTTCTTAAAACAAACAACAACAAAAATCACTAAAACATAATGGCCCTGCTTTCAAGGAGCTCACATTCTGTAAGGCAGTGTTTTTCAAAATGTGATCCATGGACCAGTAGTATCCGCATTACCTGGGAACGGTTAGAAATGGAGATTCTTAGGCCCCGCCTAGAACTACTGAATCTGAAACTCTTTGCAGGAGGGTGGGGCCCAGTTATCTGCCTTTTCATAAACCTTCCTGGTGATTGTGAGAGTTTGAGAAATGCAGCAAAATACAGATAAGAAACATGATTAAGTACATAAGAAAGTGTTGAGTTCTTTGAAGGGAAGAAAACTGGGAACAGGGACAGAGTATAAACGGGTACAGTTTGACCTGCCATGGTCAGGGGAAGGTTCTTTGAGGGGCTGTATAAGCACTGGATGGAGAAGGCAATGGCACCCCACTCCAGTACTCTTGCCTGGAAAATCCCATGGATGGAGGAGCCTGGTAGGCTGAAGTCCATGGTGGTCGCTAAGAGTCGGACACGACTGAGCGACTTCACTTTGACTTTTCACTTTCATGCATTGGAGAAGGAAATGGCAACTCACTCCAGTGTTCTTGCCTGGAGAATCCCAGGGATGGGGGGAGCCTGGTAGGCTACCGTCTTTGGGGTCACACAGAGTCAGACACGACTGAAGTGACTTAGCATAGCATAGCATAGCATAAGCACTGGAAGGATGGGAGAAAGCAAACTGTGAGAATATCTGAGCACCGGCTTTGCAGTAATCCAGGTAGAGGATTTGGTGAGTTGTATGGTTGAAATTGTGATGTGTTGAATGTAAAGATTCCAGAATTTACTGTTGAATTCATTGGAGATGAGTGTGAGTTGGCAGGATGACATGAAGGTGGTTGGCCTAAGCAACTGATGATTCACTGGCAGTGCCTCATGGGAAAATGGGAGACAAGGCAATGAGGAGGGGCAGGGGAAAGCAGATTTGGGGGAGGAATAACACATTTGATTTCAGAAATGTTGAGTTTCAATGGCACATTGGTGATCCTTGAAGCTGTAGATGAGCCTATTCCAGGAGCTGGAAATACTAACTGGAAAAATTAGCATCATAGGAATGGTATTTAAAGAAATCAGCTACTGTGAGATCTGCAAGAGAATGAATGTACATGGAGAAGGGAAGTGGTCTGAAGACCAAGTCCTGGGGTACAGCTAACACTGGGAAAAAGCATTAATAAAGGAGAGTGAAGATTTAATGAATGAAAAGTAAACATTTGTCAGAACTTGTTATTTATCCATTCCCTGTATGAAAGCTTACATCTGGTAACCCCAAGCTCCCATCCCTGCCCCAAGCTCATGTCCCTGATTCTGTTTCTGTTTCATAGATAGCTCATTTGTGTCATATTTTAGATTCCACATATAAGTGTTATTGTACGGCCTTTTGTCTTTCTCTTTTGACTTACTTCACTTAGTATGGTAATCTCTAGTTACATCCATGTTGTTGCCAGTGGAATTATTTTGCTCTTTTTTATGGCTGAATAGTATTCTTTGTATGTATGTTTTTATCTATGTGCCACATCTTCTTTATCCATTCAGCTGTCGATGGACATTCAGGTTGTTTCCATGTCTTGGCTATTGTGAGTAGCACTGCTATGAACATAGGGGTATGTGTATCTTTTTGAAGTAGAATTTTGTCCAGGTATATGCCCAGAAGTGGAATTGCTGGGTCAAATTTAATTTTATGTTTCAGTGTTGCCAACCAGATGGAGTTTGAAGCACTACAAATTGGTTTTTAGAGTAATAATTTTATTATTCCTTTTTCAACTCATTCAGAGTGGAAATATCCTGATTTCTCTGGGGTCTTTTTGATATTATATGTTTCACTTTGTCACTGATAACTTTCAAAAAACCTTCCTAAGATTTTTCTATAGAAGCACCATGGAACTTTAAAAAAAAAAAAAAAAAGATTTTTCAGTGTCAGGTTCACTATTTCAAAACATAACACCATCAGTGGCCTATAAGATTTAGTCTTAACAGGATGTTCCTCTTCAATTAAGTAATATTAGTATTTACTGGTTACATTTGAATACAGTGAAGGGTGATATTAAAACTTGACAGACTTTGCAAAATGTAACTTTGGTCCTTTTTGTAGGGGTTGGAGCCTCTGCTAAGTTCACTAAAGGGTACTTCTCAGACTTCAGAGAGAATAAGTGATTGGAAGAGAGACAAGAGGAGACTTGGCAACTGTAAAAGAAGAAAATGAGTTACTAAAAATTGCTATCTTATCAGTATCAGGAGCCTAAGAACAATTTCCCACTTGGAGATTTTTGCTTTTGCTCTGAGTATTTATAAATAATAAAAAGAAAATTTCCAAGTAAAACAGCCCTCTAACAGTTGATTTCAAAATTCACGAGGCTGTGAATGCTAATGTAAAATTCACTGGTATGATGTTAGTAACTCCTGATGCCACTTTTCCTTGTCCTCAGATTTCATGCAGAGACTGTTGTCCGAGGTCTTTGTTGTGAAATGAACATCACACTTGATACTTGATTCACACCTTCACTGCCATAACACATTGCTTAGGCACCTCTTGGAAATTTCTTACCTTCTATTTAGTTGATGCTATTTTTCCCCAATAAGATTACTTTTCTCCCTAAGATACTTATTATTCTTAAGTTGACTTTTAGTCAGCAATACTGTAGGCACCTGTCTGTTAGCTTTCAGATTCTCTATTTTAATGAGCCAGTAGTATTTTCTTTTTATTAAGACTGCATTGTGTTTGATTTCAAAGAATTCATTTCTTTTTGATTGAATTTTAAAACTGTATCCAGTATCTAAAAGTTCACTCAAAATGTGCTTTCCTATCAAACTTGCTAAGGAAAAAGTATTACCTTTAAATCAAGTCAACATAAGAAGTAATATGAGCGTGTGTCATGTCTTTCTAAACCTCAGAGCATCTGGCAAAGAGATCTCTGTTTTATGAATGATCCCACACATCTACTTAATGAGTTCACAGCAAGGCACTTGGTACTTGAGGCAGTGAACTCTTGGAAAAAGCTATCATCCATTTACTTTCTGAAAACATTAAGTGCCAGTCTCAAACTGATTTTTTTTTCACTTGTTGCATCTCATTTCATGTCAACATGAGTTTATTAGATAATGTAGCATTTTTAATTAATGATGTATCCAGGTCCCCCAGTGAAGTAAATTATGAACCTAATAAGATCTTCATGTTTTAAGGCCATTAAGAAACATCTTTTTCTTTGTATTTTTTAACATGATGAATGCAACAGCAGGAGCATAATTAAATAGCCTCCCAACATCTGAAACAGCTAATGTATCCCCCCTTTCTAAATTAGATAGTCAGGAGGGAGATCGTTAAACATTTCTAATCTTATATTTGATGATAATGTTTATCCAACCTAATAGTTGCCCCCTTTTTCTCTCTTTTTCTTCCTTAATAATGAAAACATTGCTTCTGGCATTAAATGAGGGCAAGATAAATAGAAAGGCTGTGAGCTTGATGCGCTATTTCCTTTCTATTTTCTGGGTCCTCCCTCCTCCCAACCTACATTTCTTGGAACCTTTCCCCTCTCTGTTTGTTAGAGAGCTCCGACTCTGACGTAAAGAACTCACAGCGAGTGACCCCCGTGGCAAACCTGTAAAACATTATACAACATGAATAAGAACTTTCTTATTAGATCTGCAGCTGGCTGGGTGCAGACATATGGCAGCGAGGATGTTTTGGAAGAAAGGCATTGCTTGACAAAGAAGCCAGTCTTTTGAATAAAGGTTTACACTGGCACTCCTTGATGTTTATAATACCTGATGCCAGGGGCAAGGCTGCCCCCCTTCATTCCATTGTTATTTTACTGTTTCAACCCCATCGTTTCATATGTTTAGGTGGTGAAAATGTCAAAGCAGATATTTTATGTGTGTCTGTGTAACTTTAAAAGCAAAAAAAGAAAAAGAACCAACCTTGGAAAACTTTCTCAGGCTCTGTCTGCGCAGCTGGAAGCACTCTATTCTCCAAGGCCCAGGCTCTGATGGAAAGTAGGGGAATTTGTGAGAAAGGACCAAGTCCTTCTGAGCAGGGTGAAACCCAACCATCAAAGGGTCTGTAGGCTTTGGAATGCCCTGACAACTGCAATAGTTTCCTTTGGTTACTGTTGTTATTCTTTTCACTGGGACTAGTAACTCTAAGTTGCTGAAAATTGAGGTTGGGAATGGTTGGCAACCCAGGAGGTTGTCATACTGATTTTCATTGGATTTGCTCTGTCTCTGTCTTTTCATTAGCTGTCCTACTTTCATTTCATTCCCTCTCTCAACCACCAGCTACTAGCATGAAGAACATGCTCATGTTTTGTGATCTGCATGTGCACACACACACAGACACACACTGGTGTTGAATAATATATTGTGAGATTTTCTCATAGTGGCAGTTGTACAGTTGCCCCAGAAGGCATGATGACAGTTTGAATTATATGCACTGGAACGGATAAGTTCTAGCTAGTGGCTTACCAAGGTAAATGAATGAAGCTGGAGAAGGAAATGGCAGCCCACTCTGGTGTTCTTGCCTGGAGAATCCCAGGGACGGGGGAGCCTGGTGGACTGCCGTCTATGGGGTCACACAGAGTCGGACATGACTGAAGTGACTTAGCAGCAGCTGCTGCTTCTTCCAGGGTGGACTATCTCCTATGCAACCTTGATGCTATTGAACATGTTCAAAATCTTTGCTGTAGTTATTATCTTCCTAGTCCTTATTGTATCTGTAATAACTTAGTAATAAGTTATTGCTAAGAAAGGTATGCTCACTATACATGCATGCCCAGTTGCTTTAGTCCTGTCTGACTCTTTGCAACCCTATGGATTGTAGCCTGCCGGGCTCTTCTGTCCATGGGATTCTCTAGGCAAGAATACTGGAGTTGTTGCCATGCCCTTCTCCACGGGATCTTCCCCACCCAGGGATGGAACCTGAGTCTCCTCCATTGCAGGTGGATTCTTTACCACTAAGCCACTGGGGAAGTCCGTGCTCACTTTACATAGCTGATAGTATTTGTGTTAACATCCCCATTTAACACCTGGGAAAACTGAGACAGGGAGAGGCCCCTGATCTTCCTAGAGCACACATCATAGCAGAGGTAGGCTGAGCTGGGATATTACACCTGGTGAATAGGTGTTGCTGACACTTCTGATTTACCAAATTATGTATATTCTGAGAAGGGTATATTAATAGGAGAAGCATAGTGTATGCAGACAATGAACTCAACTTTTGAAAAGATGAAGAACATTAGGAAAGATGTTCATAATAGTAATATGAAAAGTATTCTGAATTATGAGAATGATTTTTCCCTGACTTTTCTGCTTTCATTTTAAAATTTCTTGGGCAAGACAGAGACACTTATCTTATTTTGATCATTTCATCTGTGTTATAAAAATACAAGTCTAAAAACTGTTCTAGAATTGTAAAAATCAGTTAAATGGAGATCATCTAATTCAGGCATCCTCAATCTCTAAATTAAGTATACTGGCGGAATTATATGGTCAATCACTGAACATAACTGATTCTCCTCAGGTTTTTCTAGAAGCTGCAGAAGGAAGCACAGCTCTTATCAGGATGTTTCAGTCAGCAAATGCTGTCAATACCACTCATCAAGTATCTCTTTTATTTTGAAGAAATAAACATTTGCTTCATCCGTAAGTGGTTGAGAACTCCATTAATAATCTATCATTCCCACACTTTATATTTGAGAAAACTACGGTTCATATGTTATGAGTTGAATTGTGTCTCCCAGCAGAGTATGGTGACATCCTAACCGCCAGCACCTCTGAATGTGGCCTCATTTCGAAATTGGGTCTTTACAGGAGTCATCATCATCAAATTAGCATAAGATCATTAGGGGAGACCTAAACCAATATGGAGAAGGGACTGGCTACCCACTCCAGTATTCTTGCCTGGAGAATCCCGTGGACAGAGGAGCCTGGTAGCTACAGTTTATGGGGTCACAAAGAGTCAGACATGACTGAGTGACTCACACTTTCACTTCAAACCAATATGGTTTCCTTGGTAGCTCAGTGGTAAATAACCACCTGCCAAGAAGGAGACCTGGGTTCGATCCTTGGGTTGGGAAGATCACCTGGAGAAGGAAATGGCAACCCACTCCAGTATTCTTGCCTGGAGAGTCCCGTGGACAGAGGAGCCTGGCGGGCTGCAGTCCAGGGGTCACAAAAGATTTGGGCACACTTAGTGACTAAACTACAACAAAGAATCCAGTATGACAGGTGTCCTTATAAAAAAATAGGAATTTGGACACAGAGACAGACACACAAAGAGGGAAGACAGCCATGTGAAAACAGGACTGAAATGATGCACCTATAAGCCAAGGAATGTAAGAGATTGCTAGTAAACTGCCAGAACTAGGAAGAGACAAGGAAGGATTCTTTCAATATAGATTTCAGAGAGTGTTGCCCCTCTGACACCTTGATTTCATACTTTCAGCCTTCAGAACTTTGAGATAATAAGTTTCTGTTATCCTAAGCCACTCAAGTTGTGACACCTTGTTTACAGTGACCCTAGGAAAGCAATACATCCTATGTATTCCTGGGTATGGTCTTATAGGGTATCAGTCAGTAAGGTAGTCCCGTCAGGAACCCATTCTCTCTGTATCCCAGGTTGAGTGTCTAGTGCCTGCCTTTAGAAATAATCCATTTCATTTATTTTCCTATAAAATTAAATGCATCATATTTAACAAATTGTTGGGAGGGACTATCATTTTATTATTGCCCATTTTTAGTTACTTTTGTGCATGAATGATTTTATTTATAACAGGTTCCTGAAATCTAATAATTTTGGTCTCAGCCTACATCTATGAAAATTGAAAAATTAAACTTGAGGTACAAGGTTTTCAGCCATTCCTTTCACTTCTCACAATGATCAATGAAATCTAGAGAATGCTCTTATTATCACATCTTTTCCTTAGTGTGAACACTGAAGCCATAGTTTCTAAAATATATCGAAGTCCATAGTACTTAAGACATTAGAGAGTCAGAGAAACTTGACTTACTATATCTCATGGGCATACCCTTCTCCAGAAAGTGAATGTAAGACTCAGAGTACACATTTTGTGAGATTATGAATCTAATGTGAGTGCCAAGTAGTAGATTCGAATATAATTTTTCACAGATTGGATGAATCTACCAATCAATATGAATGACTCTAAAAATATATTCTATTAAGAATCAGTATTATGGAAAAATCCCATTTAACCCCCCCCTTCTTTTCAAGTTAAAATTAATTAGTAAATTGAAAAGAGAAATGTCCATGCCTCACTGAGCTTAACAAATTAAAAAACAGAACGTGAATCAATCAAGTTCTCCCCCAGGCCTTTTCATCTTTCGTATATTAATTAGAATAAGGCTCTGTTTATTTTGTAGAAAGTAGCCATGTTTTTAAACACCTCCATTCAGTCTAGGTTCTGATTGGGTTTCATTAAAACCTTATAGTATCAGAATTGAAATCTGGAGAAAGAAGAGATTCATTGTAGTCTCATTCAGATTTCAGCTAAGAAAAGCACTCTCTCGTGATAATCCAGAGGTCTGATCCTTGGAAATGTCACTCATACTAGGCCACTTGAAGTTCCCAAAGGCTAACAGAGTTTTTCCTTATCAGGACATATTTCTGATGCCCATACACAATTCTCCTCTTAGCTTCATCCTATTAGACCTGTTTCTGTTTATTCTAACTTTCCAAAACACAAGTGCTCCAATATTCATTCTACTAATCTCAGCAAAAGGGCTTCCCTGATGGCTCAGTGGTAAAGATTCTGCCTGCAATGCGGGAAATGTGTGTTCAATCCCTGGGTCAGGAAGATACCCTGGAGGAGGAAATGGCAACCCACTCCAGTATTCTTACATGAGAAATTCCATAGACAGAGGAGCCTGCAGGCTACAGTCCATGGGGTCGCAGAGAGTCAGACACCACTGAGCGACTAAGCAACAACAAAGAAAAAAATTTCAGCAAAATCACTGTCCCTCATGTTCAAAAACATCATCTATGTGAACATATTTCTCATTTATTTGTTCCTGGAGGATAATTTATGACATGTTATGAACAATTATCTCTGTATTCCATTATTATAGGGCAAAATAATGTTTATTTGAGGTGAAGAGGAGTAATTTTAAAGATCACCTTATATTTCTGATGCTTGACCACATGTTAAATTTACAAAACACATAATCAATTGTTTTAGGAATTGCTTCACAATTTTAAGGAGATTTTTTTTCTTTGACTCACAGCCATTACATTGGATAAGAAAGCACTTCTGTGTTTATTCTCTCATTTACTCTGTCATAGAATCCCTTTGAGATGAATAAGCAGTGCCCCCCATTTACTTAGGAATTGAAGCTAGGAGAAATTGAATGGATTTCGGAAGGTCACTCATATCATAAAGTTTAGTTGTTGTCATTTAGTCACTCAGTCACGTCAAACTCTTTGCAACCCCATGGACTGTAGCCCACCAGGCTCCCATGTCCATGAAATTTTCCAGGGAAGAATACTGGAGTGGGTTGCTATTTCCTCTTCCACGGAATCTTCCCGACCCAGGTACCGGACCGTCTCCCTCAAGTCTCCTGCATTGTATTCAGATTCTTTACCTCTAAGCCACCAGGGAAGCCCCATGGTAAATCTTAAAGGATAATGTGAAGTTTGTCCTGTTGGAAAAAATCCACTGTAACAATTTATTTGAACCTTAAATTGTATAGCTTTATTAGGGAATTATTGACAGTTACGATATTAGGCCATTATTAAATGATGGCACAATTTTGACAGGAATAGGAATTTCTAAAACACCTAAGAAGTTAACTGAATACTCAGAGAGACTATTATTAGAGGATTTCTTTTATATCAAAAATTTTGAATAATCATTAAATTGTTTATTCTCTGTCTTAGACTTCTATTTTTATTCAGTTTTTGAAACTATAGAATAAGAGCTTGTTTAAAAAATTTATGTCCCGTGCCTGATAGATTTGTATTCTGTGATTGCTAAATGGATAAATTTATACCTTAAAGTTCTAGGCTCTGCTCTCAGAGTTACAAGTAGCAAACAACAAAATATGAAGGAAATCCACTGAACACCTTAACTAACTTTGTTTTTAACTAGTTTTTGTTTATTTGCTAATATACTCTCTGAATAACAACATAGTTATATATCTAGAGTCAGACAAAGCTTTGTGAAGTACTATAAATTAAAGTAATAATAGATGCTTTGGACAAGAAGGCAAATTCTGGCAAAATCTGTGATAAGGACTATGTAGATTAGGATGCCAGGCCTTAGTCACATTATAATTAACACTGAGTAGTTAGTAGGTGTGCTGTATAGATATTTGAAAATTTTTGACTTTTATTTTGGAAAGTATTTTAAATAGCCATAATGACCAACATTCAATAAGAGCTAGCTGTGCTGTTTTGTGTATAAAATGAGTTAGACAAAGTCTCTGATCTCTTGAGTTTACAAATTTAAATTGACAGCACTGATGTGGTTAGAAATGACAGGCAAATAACTAATGTTCCATGTGAATGTGAGCAGTACTGACACCGTGAGGCAAACAGTGGGGTTGAACAGGCACATTGAGGTCAGATTTCTGTGTATCAGTTTCTTCTTTATAGAAACTTCCTGAAATCAACCTGTAAAACTGAATTAGGTGTCCCATGCTGTATTGAGAAAACTTCCAAACACAATACAATTACGGTATTCACTTGATATTAGAACTCAGACTGTACCACTGTATTATTACTCTTTTGTCTATGTTGTATTGCTAATTGATATTTCAGCATTTAAGTAAAGATATAATTTATTAGTTCTGGAACATATCCTAGGTGCCAAGCACAGTGTTAGGCTCAGTGGATCGCATATAGACTTGCCATCAAGGAGTTTGAATTTTTTAAGATAGATGTTTTGAACACAGTATAGAAAGTACATAGAATACGAGTAATATATTCCCTTTTCTATCACTGTCTTTATTTGCATTTTTTAAAATTAGGGTATAGTTGCTTTACAGTGTTATGTGGTTTCTGTTGCATAACAAAGTGAATCAGCTATATGTTGATTGAACCCTCCATTCTACCCATCAAGATTGCCACAGAGCACCAAGCTGAGCTAGCTATCTATGCTATTTTACACATGGTAGTGTATACAAAACAGAGAAGGCAATGGCACCCCACTCCAGTACTCTTGCCTGGAAAATCCCATGGATGGAGGAGCCTGGTAGGCTGCAGTCCATGGGGTCGCTAAGAGTCAGATGCGACTGAGCGACTCACTTTCACTTTTCACTTTCATGCATTGGAGAAGGAAATGGCAACTCACTCCAGTGTTCTTGCCTGGAGAATCCCAGGGACGGGGGAGCCTGGTGGGCTGCCGTCTATGGTGTCGCACGGAGTCGGACACGACTAAAGTGACTTAGCAGCAGCAGCAGCAGTATATACGGGGAAAAAAAAAAAGTGTGTTGGTTGCGCAGTTGTGTTTAACTCTTAGTGAGCTCATGGATTGTAGCCCACCAGGCTCCTCCACCCATGGAATTCTCCAGGCAAGAATACTAGATGGGTAGCCATTCCCTTCTCCAGGGGATCTTCCTAACCTAGGAATTGAGCCCGTGTCTCCTGCATTGCAGGCTGATTATTTCCGGTCTGAGCCACCAGGGAAGTGTATAAATGTTAACCAAATTCCACGTCAGAAATCTCTCTCCCTCTACCCCATCTCCTCCATTTCTGTGGCTCAGTTCCTCCTTATCTCTTGCCTAGATTATAGACTTATTTCTTAACTGGTCTTCATGTAGGTTCCCACCTTCACCTGACCCCAAATCTGTATACATTTTCTTAGATGAGCTCTGTCTCAAGAACAAATCTGAACAAAGCAGTGAAAGTCTTAAACCCATGGTATAAATATTCCAAGTTCTTAGCCTGCCATATTAGGCCCTTCAAAATTTGGTGCCCACCCAACTACATGCACCTCTTTTTTGTGTGTGCTTAGTCATTTCAGTTGTCTTTGCAACCCCATGGACTATATATAGCCTGCCAGGTTACTCTGTCCATGGGGATTCTCCAGGCAAGAATACTGGAGTGGGTTGCCATGCCCTCCTCCAGGGGATCTTCCCAGCCCAAGGATTGAGCCCAGGTCTCCTGCACTGCAGGTGGATTCTTCACCACATGAGCCACCAGGGAAACCCCAGATCTTTCGTAGTGCATCCTAAATGCAGGCCATCAGTGGACTAGTCCCCTTTTCCTGAATATATAATCCATGCAGTTTCATATTCTGTTCACTTGGGATTATCCTTCAAACACCGTTTCTTTCTTTTTATCAAAATCCTCTTAAACCTTCAAAACACATATGAAATGGTTTAATATAGTATTTCTGTGAGGAACAGATAGTTTAAGGGTTCTAATATTACATTTAATTCTTTATTTACATGTTTCTTTCCCTCCAGTGAATGAGAGTTCCTTTGAGGTAGACAATCATCTAGTTTTTTTTTTCTCTTATATAACCCAGCATCTGGTAGTAAGTGCTTAATAATTGTGGAATTAGCAAATAGTACATTGGTAATATAGGTCTCTTCATTGAAGCATGTGTATCCTTGACTTTAAAAAGTCTTGATCCTTTGTTTGAGCTACTCAGTTGATAAGGAGAGTATAATCTATCTCTAATTGGTAATGCATATCATGAGATTAACTTTTTTATCGTCTCATCCATATTCACATTCATAATTAAAGTGCAGTGTTTTGAGTGGAAAGAGCCCTTACACTAACTTGTGTAATAAAAAACATGGAATTCTGAGTGCTTGTCAACCATACTAGATCTTGGGTATAATTTATGGCTCAAGGATCCTTTAAAAGTGTTCAAGCTACAATTGAGATTTAAATTAACTATTTAAAGGGATAATAGAGCAAGACTGTCCTTTCTTTGTTCTCTATTTCCTTTCTTTGTGTTTCTAATTTATTACGCTTTGCTTTTCTTTGGTTAATTTTAGCTGTTGAAACAGCTGCAACTTCAGGTGAAAATAAATGATATGACATTTTATGGTCTTCTTCAGTGAATGTGAAAGAGTCAGATGCTTGTATCCCATTTCAAATGCATGTTGAATTGAGTAGAATTCCTGTGGGGGATAAGAATGAAATGGGAATGGACTTAAAGTTGAAAATATTATTTTAATTCTTTATTTAGCAGGGGTCCTCTAAGTCAAGAGTCCCCAAGACTTCCCTGGTGGCTCAGACAGTAAAGAGTCTATCTACAATGTGGGAGACCTGGGTTCGACCCCTGGGTTGGGAAGATCCCCTGGAGAAGGAAATGGCAATCCATTCCGGTACTATTGTCTGGAAAATCCCATGGACAGAGGAGGCTGGTAGGCTACAGTCTGTGGGGTCGCAAAGAGTCAGACTGAGCAACTACACTTTCACACTTTTCTAAGTCAAGAGTCCCCAACCCTCAGGCCATGGATTGGTACTGCTCTGTGGCCATTAGGAACCAGGCCGCACAGCAGGAGGTGAGCAGCTTGCAAGTAAGCAAAGCTTCATCTGTATTTATAGCCACTCCCCATTGCTCAAGTTACTGCCCAAGCTCCTCCTCCTATAAGGTTAGTGGAGCATTAGAGTCTCCTAAGAGCACAAACCCTCCTGTGAATTGAGATGTGAGGGATCTACTTTCAGGGCCCCTTATGAGAATCATCCTAAAACCACGCCCCTACCCTGGTCCATGGAAAACTTGTCTTCATGAAACCGATACTTGGTGCCAAAACAATTGTGGACCCCTCTCCTAAGTGATCTTGCCATTTATCTCCTTCCCACAAATTACTCCATCGCATGAATAATTTGCAACTATGTGAATAATTTGCAAATATGTTTATAGACTTGTCTTTTCCTAAAGCACAGGAATGATCATAAAATTGCTACTTTAATGTGTTCGATGCTTTCTTTTGCCTTTAAAATGTACTCTGAACCCTTTAACTTTATGTACAAACATCTGTATGTCTTAACCCTAACCTGTCTAGAATCCTTGGTAATTGCCTGTTTGTATCAAAAACCCATCACAGACATTGCATCCTGTCTTTAGCTCTCATCTTAGCATCTTAGCTCAGCTCTCACTATTGCTTTTGCCTCTCAAGGAAGAATTTATTGCTTCCAAATTTGTGATTATATTAGCAACTTATTCCTTTGTGATATGTGGGGAGTGTAACATAGAGGATTAGAGCTAGTGCTTGAATGGTAGACCTTGCTTTGTGCATTCTTGCTGTGGGACCTTTGGCAGATTCCACATAGTAAGGCACTTTCTCTGTATGTCACAATTTCATCATTTAAACAACAGGGGAAATTATATGACTCCAGGGGGATTATTTCAAGGACTTTACAAAATAATGCATCAGTTCAGTTCAGTGACACAGTCATGTCCAACTCTTTGTGACCCATGGACTGCAGCACTCCAGGCTTCCCTGTCCATCACCAACTCCTGGAGCGTACTCAAACTCATGTCCATTGAGTCGGTGATGCCATCCAACCATCTCACCCTCTGTCAACCCCTTCTCCTCCTGCCTTCAATCTTTCCCACCATCAAGGACTTTTCCAATGAGTAGGTTCTTCACATCAGGTGGCCAAAGTATTGGAGTTTCAGCTTCAGCATCAGTCCCTTGAATGAACATTCAGGACTGATTTCCCATAGGATGGACTGGGTGAATCTCCTTGTGGTCCAAGGGACTCTCAAGAGGCTTCTCCAACACCGCATTTCAAAAGCACCAATTCTTCAGCGCTCAGCTTTCTTAATAGTCCAAATCTCACATCCATACATGACTACTGGAAAAACCATAGCCTTGACTAGATGGACCTTTGTTGGTAAAGTAAAGCCTCTGCTTTTTAATATGCTGTCTAGGTTGTTCATAGCTTTTCTTTCAAGGAGCAAATGTCTTTTAATTTCATGGCTACAGTCACCATCTGCAGTAATTTTGGTGCCCCCCAAAATAACGTCTGTCACTGTTTCCAAGGTTTCCCAATCTATTTGCCATGAAATGATGGGACCAGATGCCATGATCTTAGTTTGCTGAATGTTGAGCTTTAAGCCAACTTTTTCACTCTCCTCTTTCACTTTCGTCAAGAGGCTCTTTAGTTCTTCTTCACTTTCTGCCATAAGGGGGGTGTCATCTGCATATTTCTCCCTGCAGTCTTGATTCCAGCTTGTGCTTCATCCGTCCCAGTGTTTCTCATGATGTACTCTTCATATATGTTAAATAAGCAGGGTGACAATATACAGCCTTGACGTACTTCTTTCCTGATTTGGAACTAATCTGTTGTTCCATGGCCAGTTCTGACTGTTGCTTCCTGACCTGCATACTGATTTCTCAAGAGGTAGGTCAGGTGATCTGGTATTCCCATCTCTTGAACAGTTTTCCACAGTTTGTTGTTATCCACCCAATCAAGGCTTTGCCTTAATCAATAAAGCAGAAATAGATGCTTTTCTGTAACTTTAGCTTTTTTGATGATCCAACAGATGTTGGCAATTTGATCCCTGGTTCCTCTGCCTTTTCTTAATCCAGCTTGAACATCTGGAAGTTCACAGTTCATGTACTGTTGAAACCTGGCTTGGAGAATTTTCAGCATTACTTGATTAGCATGTGAGATGAGTGCAGTGGTGTGGTAGATTGAGAATTCTTTGGCATTGCCTTTCTTTGGGATTAGAATGAAAACTGACCTTTTCCAGTCCTGTGGCCACTGCTGAGTTTTCCAGATTTGCTGGCATATTGAGTGTAGCACTTTAACAGCATCATCTTTTAGGATTTGAAACAGCTCAACCGAAATTCCATTACCTCCACTAGCTTTGTTCATAGTGATGCTTCCTAAGGCCTGCTTGACTTCGCATTCTAGGATGTCTGGCTCTAGGTGAGTGATCACACCATCATGATTATCTGGATCATGAATATCTTTTTTATATAGTTCTTCTGTGTATTCTTGCCACCTCTTCTTAATATCTTCTGCTTCTGTTAGGTCCATACCTTTTCTGTCCTTTATCGTGCTCATATTTGCATGAAATGTCCCCTTGGTATCTCTAATTTTCTTGAAGCGATCTCTAGTCTTTCCCATTCTATTGTTTTCCTCTATTTTTTTGCATTGATTGCTGAGGAAGGCTTTCTTATCTCTCCTTGATTTTTTTTGGAATTCTGCATTTAAATGGGTATATCTTTCCTTTTCTCCTTTGCCTTTAGCTTCTCTTCTTTTCTCAGCTATTTTTAAGGCCTCCTCAGATAACCATTTTGCCTTTTTAAATTTCTTTTTCTTGGGGATGGTCTTGATCACTGCCTCCTGTACAATGTCACGAACCTCCGTCCATAGTTCTCAGGCACTCTGTCTATCAGATCTCATCCCTTGAATCTATTTGTCACTTCCACTATATAATCGTAAGGGATTTGATTTAGGTCATACCTGAATGGTATAGTGGTTTTCCCTACTTTCTTCAATTTAAGTCTGAGTTTGGTGATAAGGAGTCCATGAGCTTAACCACAGTCAGCTCCCAGTCTTCTTTTTGCTGACTGTATAGAGTTTCTCCATCTTTGATTGCAAAGAATATAATCAGTCTGATTTTGGTATTGACCATCTGGTGATGTCCATGTGTAGAGTCTTCTCTTGTGTTGTCAGAAAAGAGTGTTTGCTATGACCAGTGCATTCTCTTGGAAAAACTCTGTTAGCCTTTCACCTGCTTAGAAAATACTCACTGCGTACCTGGCAACACAGTAAAGAGTCAGCCAGTAGCAGGAGAAACAAATATGTGCTTATGTTTTATCTTACTTTGCGTATGTATCTTTCTCCTCTGTTAAAGTGAGATTATCATAATTCCATCTCTGTCTTCATTGTACACAAAGCATCTAACAGCTCTTGACATGTATATTGGCTTATATGTTTATTGATGTTAATATGTGTAGAATATCATGTGTTGGGCCAAACATTAAATATCTGAAGATTATTATTACAAGAAGATTTTTTAAATAAGTTTTAAATACCCTTGCTAATGGTGTCCTGCATGCGAAGTGGCTTCAGTTGTGTCCTACTCTTTTCAACCCCATGGGTTGTAGTCCACCAGGCTCCTCTGTCCACACTAGAATACTGGTGTGGGATGTCATGCCCTACTCCAGGGGATCTTCCCAACCCAGGGATTGAGCCAATGTCTCTTATGTCTCCTGCATTGGTAGGTGGTGTCTTTATCACTAGCACCACCTGGGAAGCTCCGTTAATGCTGTCAATGATACTCAAATATTTTGAGAGGCATTTTGCTCACAGAAAAGGAAAATGAAAGTAACTGCATAAATCACAGTTTAAAAAAGCAAATCCCCAAATGTCAGATATTGTATCCCTTTAGTGGATAATTAATTACTCCTGGAGCCAATTTAGAGACAAAAACAATGTTGGCACCTACAAAATCTTCCCTTGGTTCAGATTCTGTAGGTAGAACCAGTCTAAGTGGAAGGTTTCCTAAGTAATTCCAGAGTGACTAGTAGTAGGAACAGCAGTCACCAGGCATGTGCTTATCACTTGCTGCTAGAAACAAGTCATGCTTAAACTTATTGTTTAATACAGTTAAAATATCTTACAAATGAAGAAGTAATTTTAATTGTCTGTTCTGCAGTATTTTCAATAATACACCTCAAATTTAAATAGAGATGAATCCAATACATAGAATTTTTCCTTAAGTAGTTCCTTAATGTGGAATGTGTGTGTACATAGAGGTGTGTTTGCTTATTTTTTAAAAAGAGAGAAAGAGTTTTATAGAGATATCATTCAGATACCATAAATTTATCCAGTTGAAGTATAAAATTCATTGGTTTTTCATAGTTCACAGATTTGTGCAATCCTTACCACTATCTAATTCCAGAACATTTTCAGCATCTCTGAAAGAAACCCTTTCCACATCCACAATCACCTCCCTCTCCTGTCTGCTTCCCTACGACATCCAACCTAAGTCAATTACTAATCTATTTTGTCTATCAATTTTCCTATCCTGGACTTTTCTTACAGGACTATTTGTGGCCCTTTGTGATTAATCTCTTTCACTTAGAATAATGTTGTGAAGATGCTGTGATATAAGTGTTGCTAAGTCACTTCAGTCACGTCCAACTCTGTGTGACCCCACAGACGTCAGCCCACCAGGCTCCCCCATCCCTGGGATTCTCCAGGCAAGAACACTGGAGTGGGTTGCCATGTCCTTCTCCAATGCATGAAAGTGAAAAATGAAAGTGAAATCGCTTAGTCGTGTCTGACCCTCAGCGACCCCATGGACTGCAGCCTACCAGGCTCCTCCATCCATGGGATTTTCCAGGCAAGAGTACTGGAGTGGGGTGCCATTGCCTTCTCCGATAAGTGTTGCAGCTTTTATCAACACTTCATTCCTTTTTATTGCTAAATTGAATTGTATGGTATGAGTAGATCATATTTTTAGTTCTCCATTTATTAAAGAGTGGGCATTTGAGTTGTTTGCATTTTTCAGCTATTATGAATAATGTTTGTATGGACACTCACATTCAAATTTTGTTGACATAGTTTTTCATTTCTCTCAGATGTATACCTTGGAGTGAAAAGACGAGGTTGGCTGTACCACTTTACCGTAAAGGCTCCCTTATTTCTCCACATCCTCACCAGTAGTTGTTTTCTGTGTGTATGTGTGTTTTAAACCTATCCTAGGACGTGTAAAGTGGTATTTAATTGTGGTTTTGATTTGCTTTTCCCCAGTAGCTCACATTGTTGACTATCTTTTCATGTATACCTGTTGGGCATTCATTTATCTTCTTTGAAGAAATGTCTGTTCAGACTTTTGCCCAGTGGGTTAAATTCATTTTGTTATATCAGGATTCTGTATCCTTTGCACAATTATTCTACATACAAGCCCTCTATCAGATTTGTGATTTGTAAATATTTTCTGCCACCCTCTGGGTTGTCTTTTTACTTTCTTGATGTAATTGTTGTGTGTTTATTTTAAAAACAAAAATCAGACAAATTACTGTAAATGCTAGATTTTGTGGTTAATCTTCATTGTCATGACTTATCTACAAGTGTGTATGTATATATATATATATATATATATATTCATATTTTTTATTGTTCTTCTCTGAAATTCCAAGTTTTTGAATGGAAGCATTTTGAAAAAATATTCATTATTTCCCAAACTCTGCTCTGTGGTACATAGGTGCTCCATGAGAAATGAGTTCAGTTTCTGAGATAAAGTATATTTGAAAAATTGAGACTGTTGAGAAATTCATTTGCTTTATTGCTGACACTGAGGTCAAATTATTAAAGATGTGAAATTCTGTCTTAAAAATAGCAATATTTCTAAAGTCCTTTAAGGTGATTTTCCCCCAAGCATCTATTAACAACTATAGATTGTTTTCCATAAAACAACTCAACTACGTTCAGAAACATTGGTGTTGGCAGTTTTCTGTTTTTGTTTTTGTTTTTCAGAATCACTGTTTTAATCTGTCTTCCAGACTGGTTATACCTGATTCTCATCATTCCGGGCATTTGTCCTTAAAGAAAAAATAGTGATTGTCATTTTTTATTCAAGAACTAGATATATGGAAGCAAAGGGAACTGATATAGCAATAATTATTTCTGCCATCTTTGTTGAATTCAAATTCACAAGGTTGAATTTTATATAAGTATCATATACATAATGAGAATCAAACAAACGATTCCTCTGTATACCAATCATATAGTTAGTATGTTATAATTTTGCTTTGGAATGAACCCAGATTCAGTTAATGTGTAGATCTGTTTCTCCTCTAAGGTCTTTCCTATTCTTTGTCTGGCATTATTGCTCCTGTCCCATAAGTGTATGTGCACACGTGTCTCTGTGTATGTGTGTGTTTGCATTTGTACATGTCTCCTCAAATTGATTTCAGTGATGACATTTTCATGGCTTCAAGATGTTGGGTCAGAAGCAATTATATTTTCTTCCTGGTCACTTTGGGTCAGATGATTATTGCTTCATCTCCAGAATCCTAAAATGCTTCCAGGCAGGAAGAGTAGAAAGGGAGAAGGCAAAAAAGATACACTAGCCAAACCTTTCCCCTTTTAAAGTATTTTCTTGGACATTTCTCATGATGACTTCTGTTTATATCTGATTGGCCAACACTGTGTCCCAAGGCTTCCTGATCTTGGGGAGGGGAGGTCAGGGAATGTTTTTAAGCAAGGCACATTGTCATCTCTGCAGAAATTGTGCAGAGAAAAATATTTTCCCATACATACACTTCGTTCTTTTCTGTGAAAAAGAAAAATTTATATGTATGGGAAACTAGCAGTCTTTGACCACATGAGGCAAGGGATGAAAGAAAAATCTTAAGTTAGAAAGGGAAGGGACAAATCGTCTTCATACTTGTGTTCTCTTGTTTGCATCCTGAGTGCACGGCAACTCAGAATGTCTCCATTTCCATCAAGAGGTACCCCAGAATCTTAAAACTAAAATAGAGGGCATTTTATTCATTATAATTTAACAAACATATTTCACAAGATTTTTTTTTAATAGCAAGAAGACTCTAGAGAGAATGAAATTGAAGACAGAGATATTTTTCCAGCTATAGAATTTTTTAATCAACTCATCATTTAAATTCCTAACTAGTTAACTTCCCTTATGCATTTACTTCTGGAGATATTTTTCCAGCTATAGAATTTTTTAATCAACTCATCATTTAAATTCCTAACTAGTTAACTTCCCTTATGCATTTACTTCTGGGTAAACCAATCAGTCATTCTTTAAACAAATATTTATTGAGTCCCTTAACTGATGCCAGGCACAGTGCATTTAGTAAATAAGACCAAAAGATTTTTGCTGTCCTCGAACTCTCTTGCTAGAATTGGAGACATACAGTAAGCAAACAGTGAAATAAAGACAAGATAATTTCAGACTGCCATAAGTATAGGAATCAGAGGGTCATGCTGAAGAGTAATGGGAAAGATGAAGGTAAGGCTGGCCTCTTATTTATTCCCTAACTCCAGTACCTAGTATCATACCTGGCTGAGAGTAGCTGCTTGGTATATACTTGTTGATATTGGATGGATGGAGGCATGGATGGAAAGATGGCTTACTGGTTAGTCTTGGAAAATATCTCTGAAGCAGTGCTGTTTGAAATTATACCTGAAGGATGAGAATGAGCTAACAGTGCTAAGAAATGAAAAAATTCATTCCAGGAACAATAAACAGTGTTCAAGCCTTGTAGATTATAGCAGTGAGTTCAAATGTAATTCTAAGCAAAATGAGAAGCCATTGAATTGTTTTACATTGAGGATCTCATCTTCATAAAATTATGAATTGGTAATTTATAATTGTCTCCATTTTACTATGTGAGAACTGGACCTAGAAAAGATAAAATAACTTACCCAGATTCATGGAGCTAGTAAGAGTGAAATTGGGATTTGATTTCAAGAAATTTGACTCCAGAATCTACCCTTAACCACAATGTACTGTTATAAAGACTCAATAAATACACTGTAATATGTACAGTAACTTGAATAACAGGACCTGTATTGTTAAATCAGCAAAAAGGAGAGAGACTGAAAATAAAATCTCTGCCAACTTAATGGATTCCATTTTTAAGTGTTTTAAAAACATTTCTTAGACTGACTTACAAACTGAAGACATAGCCTAATCTCTCAGAGCCTCCTCTAATTGACTTTGTTTTTCAGTCAGAATTGTGTTCGTGTAATATTTTAGAATATTATTCTAAGGGGTCTATTTTGTAGTTCTAATGAGCTCTTTTGAGTATATAGAACTTGCAAAAATAAAATTTTCTCAAAGTTTACAATAACAGCTTGAAAGAGGAAAAACATTACTAGCTCAGGCTAGAAGGTTCACTTTGGCTACACATCTAAAGCTATGACTGTACCTTGTGTAATTTATCGATTCTGAAAAATTGAATTTTCCATCTTCTAAGAATACTATTTTGGGCGTTTTGTACCTACCCTGGACCCAGAAACCATATTGCAGCAGTCATTCCTTCATGACCACTTCCAAAAAAGAAGAAATGTATCCTAACAGGAAAATCGCCAAGTTACTTCCATCAGTGACAATGATTTTCAATTTTCACATGTGCTTCCTCATCATTTTTAAATCCCACAATTCTAAGTTTTAAATTCCTCAACAAAAGATGAGAAATTAAAGTGTTTACTGTGGTAATTTTATTAAAACTTTGGCTGTGACCCAGCAATTATGATTATGTACAAATATTTTGCTTGTCAAAATTCATCCCTTTCTCCATTTCCAGCTCATCGTTTATATTGAAACACAAACCTTGGTGAAATATTTAATAGTTCCCCTTCATGGCTGGAAGCAAATAAAATGTTTACTAGAAAATGTCTTATTTTAAACTTCCTTTAAGATGCCTCTTTCCCACAAAAGGAAAAACAAAACAAAACACAGGGGAGTTTTCAATTTAGATAAATTAAAAAAAAAATACAAGAATCCCATGCACTGTACATTATTGATTCAAATTGACAAAGTCAGTGATAAATTGATACATTAATCGAGCTTCCTCTTCTAGAGCCCAGAATGTTGTTTTTGTTTTGTTGGTTTTTTTTTTTTTTTTTTGGCCACATGGTATGGCTCACAGGATCTGAGTTCCCCAACCAGATTTCAAACCCAGGCTCCTGGCAATGAGAGCCCTGAGTCCTAACCACTAGACTGTCAAGGAATTCCCCAGAATTGTATTTTTCAAAAATAGCTATTGTTAGGTAGCCATTTATCTATTTCCTCATGTTTTGTTTATTTGTATTTTTCTCTCCAGATTCACTTTTAAGTTCCTATTTTCTGTGTTTTGCCTTTAATACAGGCTCTAGTACATAGTAGTTACTTTAAAAAAGAAAACAGTAGAAACAAAGAATGGATGAGTCCATTCTAGTACTTGAGGTGAGAAGAAAATAGAGAAGAAAATAGTAATCCCTTTTGATCTTGTAATTCTACCCACATTGGTTCATTAAGTAAGATTTTATATCATACTCTTGATCTTTTTTCTCCCCCTTCCCTTTTTCTTGCCACACCATCTTATATTTCAGTTTCCTTCCCTTCATCCTTAGGGACACATTTTATGTGTCCTAAAAGAGAATATATTTCCAAGGAAACTTCTGTCTGCAAAAGAACACTGATTGTGGTATAAACAAACCTATGAAATTAATTTCAACGTATCTGATGAGTCTTGGAGTCATGAAGAATTGAGAGGCTTTATCACATTGGGGGATGTGGATATACTCTTCCTTAAAACTGAGTTGAGAGACTGTCTTCAGGCTTTATTGTAAATTATTTCCAGCAGCATTTAAAGAACTAAGGACAAGATGCACATGTTTTATTAAAACTTACATATTAAAGATGTGGAACTAAAGTCATTTTGGCAATATTAAGAGGAAAAGGAAGAAACCCAAGGGACGTATAATGGGGTTGGCATATATTGCCCATGTAATCTCTCCTTTTTGCCACAATCGCTCTAAGTGAGGCTGTTTGAGAAAGACAAGTAGCATGGAAAATGTTTGGAATTTTGTCATTTTGCTGAAGTTTTCTTGGCACTGAAAAACATAGCTAAAGCATTGACTAAAATAAGACTTAAAGTTTTTAACCAAAAAAAAAAAAAACACTTTTGGAAAAAAGTAATTTTCACAATGAGGAAATTGTATGAAAATGAAGTCAGTACTTTATGTCATTTATCAGACTTAAAATGAGTTTCATTTTTTAAGTCATGTGAATTTTTGAGATTTTTTAAAAGTCAGACTATTGATTTTTAAGACCATTTTTAAGGAAGACGGTTAAGTGGAAATTTTGCCCTAATTTAATTAATTTAATTTTATTTTGTCCTAATTTAATTTTACAGCTTTATGTAACACCTTAAAAACTAAGTAGTGACCTATCTATATTATTATATGTCCACAAAATAAGTGATTTGGGGATCAAAGTAATTTTCCCATTTTTCAGCATATTAATTTTAATGTTACAATTTATAAAATTACATGTTGTTTATACCACAAGCAATATGAGAATGCTTGATTAAGAAAAAAGAAAAAAAAGCCTTAAAGCCATCCAAATGTGAGGCCTTTTGAGTTAATGTTTTTGCCACAACTAAGGTATCAAACTACCACACAATTGCACTCATCTCACACAAGTAATGCTCAAAATTCTCCAGGCCAGGTTCAGCAATACGTGAACTGTGAACTTCCAGATGTTCAAGCTGGTTTTAGAAAAGGAAGAGGAACCAGAGATCAAATTGCCAACATCCGCTGGATCATCGAAAAAGCAAGAGAGTTCCAGAAAAGCATCTATTTCTGCTTTATTGACTATGCCAAAGCCTTTGACTGTTTGGATCACAATAAACTGTGGAAAATTCTGAAAGAGATCAGAATACCAGACCACCTGACCTGCCCCTTGAGAAACCTATATGCAGGTGAGGAAGCAACAGTTAGAACTGGACATGGAACAACAGATTGGTTCCAAATAGGAAAAGGAGTACGTCAAGGCTGTATATTGTCACGATGCTTATTTAACTTATATGCACAGTACATCATGAGAAACGCTGGGCTAGAAGAGCACAAGCTGGAATCAAGATTGCCGGGAGAAATATCAATAACCTCAGATATGCAGATGATACCACCCTTATGGCAGAAAGTGAAGAGGAACTAAAAAGCCTCTTGATGAAAGTGAAAGTGGAGAGTGAAAAAGTTGGCCTAAAGCTCAACATTCAAGAAAACGAAGATCATGGCATCTGGTCCCATCACTTCATGGCAAATAGATGGAGAAACAGTGGAAACAGTGTCAGACTTTATTTTTTGGGGCTCCAAAATCACTGTAGATGGTGACTGCAGCCATGAAATTAAAAGATGCTTACTCCTTGGAAGAAAAGTTATGACCAACCTAGATAGCATATTCAAAAGCAGAGACATTACTTTGCCAACAAAGGTCCGTCTAGTCAAGGCTATGCTTTTTCCAGTGGTCATGTATGGATGTGAGAGTTGAACTGTGAAGAAGACTGAGCGCTAAAGAATTGATGCTTTTGAACTGTGGTGTTGGAGAAGACTCTTGAGAGTCCCCTGGACTGCAAGGAGATCCAACCAGTCCATTCTGAAGGAGATCAGCCCTGGGATTTCTTTGGAAGGAATGATGCTAAAGCTGAAACTCTAGTTCTTTGGCCACCTCATGCGAAGAGTTGACTCATTGGAAAAGACTCTGATGCTGGGAGGGATTGGGGCAGGAGGAAAAGGGGACGACAGAGGATGAGATGGCTGGATGGCATCACTGACTCGATGGACGTGAGTTTGAGTGAACTCCAGGAGATGGTGATGGACAGGGAGGCCTGGCGTCCTGTGATTCATGGGGTTGCAAAGAGTCGGATACGACTGAGCGACTGAACTGAAGGTATAATATCTAAGTTTCATTATTTTCCCTAGGATTTCCGATTTTTTCTTCTAAGGAAAGATCAAGTTTGTATTAATAGATTAATCTTATTAAGTTGCCCTCATGTCATGAGGTTTGACTGAGTTTTAATAATTTTCTGGAGAAAATAGCCTTGAATGAGGCATTATATAAATGGAATCTGAATATATAGGATAACAGAAATACTAGCAAGATCCATTCTAAAGACCACAGGTGAAGAGCTAGAAATAATGAGTGAAATTGTTTTTGGTATGATTTCTGATCAATTACCCAAATTGGCAGAGGTAGTACAAATGGTAGTTGAACAAACTCTAAAATGCAGATTTATGGTTACATTCAATGCTGCTCAGAGATTTGGGTTTCACCTCAAGTTGATAGAGTTAATAAATTAAAGCCTTAATGCCTTGTTTAATATTTCATAAGAAACTACATTTTGTTTTGCTGCTCAGTACTTAAAAGCACTTTATTGTGGTTATTTTAGAACTATTTACATGGATTTTACGTATTTGTTTAATTTGTTTGTTTGTTTAATTTGTTTATTTGCTTATTGTTTTTAGGCCTATCACTTGCATTGGAAGTTTGTTTTCCAATTAATAAATGACCCACTTGAAGGTACTATGCTGTGCTTAGTCGCTCAGTCGTGTCCGACTCTTGTTACCCCATGGACTGTAGCCCACCAGGCTCTTCTGTCCATGGGATTCTCAAAGTAACCATATGTATGGCTTCCCACGTGGCTCAGTGGTAAAGAATCCGCTTGCCAAACAGGAGATGAGATTTTGATCTCTAGGTCAGGAGGAAGATACCCTGGAGAAATAAATGGCAACCCACTCCAGTATTCTTGCTTGGGAAATCCCATGGAGAGAGGAGCCTAGTGGGCTATACTGCATGGGGTTGCAAAAGAGTAGGAAGTGACTTGCCGACTAAACAACCACCAGCACCACATGTATATTATTTGAGCTATAGTTTTCTTAAATAATTAGAATATAATAACATCTCAATAAAATTATGTAATTAATAAAAATTATAAATTAATATGTAACATTAAACATTATGTACTTACTACATAGTAGATACTATACTAAGCCTTGTTTTTTAGCAGTCATTTTTTCATGCTTTCTTTAAATTTTTAATTAGAGAATAATTAACTTTATAACATTATGTAGGTTTCTGCTGTACAACAGTGCAAATCAGCTATAAGTAACATACATCTCCTCTCTCTTGAGCCTCCCTCCCACTCACCCCATCTCACCCCTCTATGTCATCACAGAGCACCAAGCTGAGCTCCCTATGCTATACAGCTATTTCCCACTAGCTGTCTGTTTTACACATGGCAGTGTATATATGGCAATTTATGTAATAACAGAGCTAGATGCATAGATGGCACTAGTGGTAAAGAACCTGCCTGCCAATGCAAAAGACAGAAGAGATTCAGGTTCGATCCCTGGATTGGGAAGATCCCCTGGAGAAGGGCATGTCAACCCACTCCAGTTGGTTGAAGAATTTCTTGCCTGAAGAATCCCATGCACAGAGGAGCCTAGCAGGCTACAGTCCATAGGGTCACACAGAGTCAGACATGACTGAAGCGACTTCACATGCACACACTCCATATCTAAATATTAGAGATATGGAAACTGAGGGACAGAAACATTAAATAAACTAAGATCATGTATCCAGTAAAATTGACTATAGTATCAGATATGGAATTTGAACCAGTAAATCAAGCCTCTAGAACCCACATGCCTAACCACTGTACTAGAGTTCATTAATGATTCTAAAGGTACGTCAAGATCCTGTGGTGCCATGGGGTGTACAGTCGCCACATTTATTATGTGTATGTAGAACACAGGGCTAGATATTGTGGGTACCCAATAGATACTTGTTGAAAGGATGTGTGAATGAAAGAGTAAATAGGTGAATTCAGGAATGAATAATATGTACTAATAAGATTACTAGTAGAGAATATGGCATAACAAACTGTGGCGTATAATTTAGTATACATTTTAAGGTAATTCTGTAGCCAAAGTTGAAATATATGATTGATTTTTAACATTTACATAGCCTTTTCCAAGAAATTAAATTTTTCTTTTATTCCACAGTTTTCAAAGATGTTAAAACTCAGTTCAGTCTCTCAGTCATGTCCGACTCTTTGCAACTTCAGGGATTGAAGCACACCAGGCTTCTCTGTCCATCACCAGCTCTCGGACCTTGTTCAAACTCATGTCCGTCTCATTGGTGATGCCATTCAACCATCTCATCCTCTGTCTTCCCCTTCTCCTTCTTCAATCTTTCCAAGCATCAAGGTCTTTTCCAGTGAGTCAGTTATTTGCATCAGGTGGCCAAAGTATTGGAGTTTTAGATTCAGCATCAGTCCTTCCAGTGAATATATATTTAGGACTGATTTCCTTTAGGATTGACTGGTTTGATCTCCTTGCAGTCCAAAGGACCCTCAAGAGTCTTCACCAACATCCAATTCAAAAGCATCAATTCTTCAGCACTCAGCTTTTTTTATAGTCCAACTCTCACATCCGTACACGACTACTGGAAAATCCATAGCTTTGACTAGATGGACCTTTGTTGGCAAAGTAATGTCTCTGCTTTTTAGTACGCTGTCTAGGTTGGTCATAGCTTTTCTTCCAAGGAGCAAACATCTTTTAATTTCATGGCTGCAGTCACCACCTGCAGTGTTTGGAGCCCCCCAAAATAAACTCTGTCACTGTTTCCATTGTTTCCCCATCTATTTGCCATGAGGTGATGGGACCAGATGCCATGATCTTAGTTTTTTGAATGTTGAGCTTTAACCCAACTTTTTCACTCTCCTCTTTGACTTTCATCAAGAGGCTCTTTAGTTCTTCTTCGCTTTCTGCCATAAGGGTGGTGTCAACTACGTGCCTGAGGTTATTGATATATCTCCCAGCAATCTTGAAAAATGGATTTGGAGAAATAAATCTACTTCATCAACTACCACCATGAGTCCCATGAAGACAAATCAAATCCTATGAGATTTTTTTTTTCCTTACCAGTGTACTAGTTGTGGCTCCCAGGTGTCTCAGTGATGAAGAATCTTCCTTCAGTCCAGGAGACACAGGTTTGATCCCTGAATTGGGAAGATCTCCTGGAGTAGGAAATGGCAACCCATTCCAGTATTCTTGCCTGGAAAGTTCTATGGACAGAGGATCCTGGTGAGCTGCAGTCCATGGGTCACAAGGAATCAGTCATGACTGAGCATGCATGAACACACACATTCTTAGTTGACCAAGTTGACCAAGACCTGACACTTGGTTTGAACACAATAATTATTCATTGTTAAACATTTTACAAAGGAAAAGTGTGTGATTCATAGTCAGCAGACCTAAATTTTGATCCATATTTAGCCACTAGCCTTGTGGTTGTGTTTTAGTTTTACCTCTATTGACTCATAGCTATAAAGAAGGAGTCATACGCATCCATTCTTTTATAATGAAATAAAATTATATATTAGAAAAACATTTAGAAAACTGTAAGCAATTTTTAAAAATTTCTCAGAATGTGTTCCATGGAAAGTTGTTAATTTATTTTGAAACAAGTGTTCTGTGATCAAGTATATTTAAAACATTAGTTGAATTGAGTTCCTTTGTTTAATACTTCACCAAACTTTAATAATGTTAATATGTATTTGGATTAACCAAGTACTTATTATATTATGCAAAATTTCACAAGTTTATTTTATAGTGTTGCCATTTCTTTATAAAATATCTCATAAGGAAACACTGTGTGTGTGTTAGTCACTCAGTCATGTCCGACTCTTTGCTACCCCATGGACTGTAGCTCACCAGGCTCTTCTGTCCCATGGGGATTCTCCAGAGAAGAATACTAGAATGGTTGGCATGCCCTGTTCCAGGGTATCTTTCCAACCCAGGTCTCCCACATTGCAGGCAGATTCTTTACTGTTTGAGCCACCAGGGAAGCACATGAATACTGAGAAGGTAGCCTATGAATATTGAGGGTAGCCTATCCCTTCTCCAGGGGATCTTCCTGACTCAGAATGGAACCAGGGTCTCCTGCATTGCAGGTGGGTTCTTTACCAGCTGAGCTATCAGAGAAGCCCTACTGGTTAAGCCCAAAACTGATGAGATTGCATTATTAGTGGTTTAGTACCCCAAATGTAAATTAGTAAAAAATTCCATGTAATCAAGATATTCTGGATATATTGAATAAAAATAAAGGAAGCTTTGTAGCATTAATAGCTACATATAGGTTTAGAGTAGTGATTGTAAATTTGATAACAGGGACAGAAATAGAATTATGGAAACATTCCCAAAGTGTGGGAACATCTTTATCATCCTTATCAGAAAGAGATACAGGACTTACAGTCAGTAGAGAGGCTGGGATTTCAAACTCTAGAATACGTCTTTCTATTTGAAGCTTTCTCATTCCCCTATGTTTATGAAATTTATACTGGCTGCTGAGTTGGAAAGCTGAGTTGTTAGGTTCAGGGATTTATTCTCTGCCAAGTGAATTTAGGTAGTTATCACCAACTGGGAAAGGAAAACATATCCCTTGATTTCAGCATTGTGTAGCGCTTTACTGTTTTCAGCCTCTCAGATCTTTCTAAGGAGGGTAAATGCTAAAGAATCCTCCTTTTCTGCTAAATTGTCTGAAGAGTCAAGATGGGGAGAATAGGAGAAAGCTAAATTATTTGAGGAATAATAAAAGAGTAGATTTAGATCTTGGGAAAGATCCCTGAAGAATGAAGGTTAAGGCCTTTAAGCCTGAAAAAAAAAAAAAAAAGATTCATTTCTGCTCCCCACCCCCAACCCAATGAGTAAAAGGCAAGACATAGTAACAGCCACCAAAAAAAAAAAAAAAGCTTTGTGACAGCCACTGAGATACCTGATGGATATTTTAGTGATATAACCACGTCCTGTCCCCACCTTAGACCTTCAGCAGTGTCCCCATCGCTTGATGATTCCTTGTAGAGTGGTCTGGATTGGCTGTGGATGGATGTGATAAAGTGGTGGTGGGTGAAGCTAGCTGTGGTTGAGAACAGAGGTTGCTGGTGGTATCTTGTTTACCCAGTGGAGGCTGGTGGAGTCTCCCCGGAGGCCCATGGAAGTCTGGATTTGACTTGGGCCTTAGGCCAAAGTTGTTAAGAAAGTCCCTGAGGCTCCCACACATTGTCACCCAGCCCTCCAGGGCCCTTCGCTGGGGTTTAGGGCCTCAAAAAACCTCATACAAATGATATTGAAAAAGATTTACCCTCCTTTATAATTAAATTTACATATTTCCAGTTCCCTTACAGTAGAACACAGCATAACCTTGACCTTCTTACTCCACTAATAACAAGAGGCCAAGTAAAGAAACGTCAAGGACTAGATAGGAATTGCTCTGCTGCACAGTATCCGTCACCCATCCTCCCATGCCTGGGATTGCCATCAAGTGGGCCCTGCACTCTGGGGAATGAGTAGTCTAGGCCTATCTTCCCACATGGAATCCTAGAGAGTAAAAACATAATGACTGAGGAGATTATAAAACAAATATGTCAAGGGAAGTATTCAAAGGGGACATGCCAAGGGTAAAGAAGAGCTTTAATTTGCTTAAGAAATTGAAAGTCCTGGGCTTCTCATAGTAACTGCAGTTAAAAAGCAACCCCTGCTCTTATGCATTTTATGACTCTTGAAAAACAAAACCCATGTGTTAAGGGACAGCACAATTATACTATGTACTATGACTAATACAAGGGCGCCTTTGTGGCCTATGGTATATGCTTCATAAATCCTGTTGTAGTGAATAAAATTGAACTAGAGATTGGGGAAGGAAGAATCTCTGGTCCTTGAGTATTTCTCTAGACAGTGTACTTTGTTATTTTTAACTAGTGGAGCTAATGATTAACATTTTGGGACAATTTCATACCAGAGGAAGGCAGTAAATTCCAAATAGAAACCTATGATTTCAAAGATGCTCTGTAGTGACCAAAATGGGAAGGAAATCCCAAAAAAAGGAGATATGTGTATACATAGGGCTGATTCACTTTGCTGTACAATAGAAACTAACACAACAAGGTAAAGCAACTAGACTTCTATAAATTTTTTTAAAAATTCAATGAAATTTTAGCTGCAGGATGCTCTGCTGCTTCTCAGCTCTCCCATTTCTGCTCCCATCTCACAGTCTTACACCTTCTGTGTCTTCTGTCTTGCTTGCCCCACCCCTGGATGTCTGTATTTCAGCTCTCCCACGTTATGCACATCTCTGATAAATGTCACTTTTTCAGAAAGGACTTCTCTGATCTTTGTTGTTGTTGTTCAACAACAACAAGCTCAGTCATGTCTGACTCTTTGCGAACCCATGGACTGCAGCACATCAAGCTTCCCCTGTCCTTCACCATCTCCCAGAGCTTGCTCAAACTCATGTCCATTGAGCCAGTGATGCCATCCAACCATCTCATTCTCTGTCATCCCCTTCTCCTCCTGTCTTCAATCTTTCCCAGCATCAGGGTTTCTTCTGCTTTTTTTTTTTTTTTTTGCGAGGTGGGTAGAGGGTGGGGGGCAGTTGGTGGGTCTCTTCTAATGAGTCAGCTCTTCACGTTAGGTGGCCAAAATATTGGAGCTTCAGCATCAGTCCTTCCGATGAATATTCAGGACTGATTTTCTTTAGGATTGAGTAGTTTGATCTCTTTGCAGTCCAAAGGACTCTAAAGAGTCATCTTCAACACCACAGTTCAAAAGCATCAATTCTTCAGTGTTCAGCCTTCTTTATGGTCCAACTCTCACATTCCTACTACCAGAAAAACCATAGCTTTGACTGTATGGACCTTTGTTGGCAAAGTAATGTCTCTGCTTTTTAGTATGCTGTCTAGGTTGGTCATAGCTTTTCTTCCAAGGAGCAAGCATCTTTTAATTTTATGGCAAGCATCTTAAATAATTTGTCACTTTTTCAGAAAGGACTTCCCTGATGTACTCACATAAAATTAGCTCTGTTGTCAGCCCCAACCCGCAGTTTCCCACCTGTTCTTTATCCATTATGTTACTGTAGTCATCTTTATAGCTTTATCATCTCCTGGTTTATGTTTATTTATGTTCTATCTCTTTTCATTAAAATTGTAAGAGCCAAGAGAATACAGATGCATCATGATCTGTTCACTGATGATAGATTATGCCTAGAATAATTTCTTGCATATAATAGGAATGTAAGAAATACTTGTTTAGTGAATAGTGTTAAATAAAAAGAGAGTTTTATGTTATATTTCCCTGTATGTACTATACAGACTATATACACATATATAATAATAAATATATATTATACCATATAAATAATCTTATATAAATCATATCACATATATATTATTTTTATGTTTTCAAAAATAGTAATTTTTTTAAAAATTCATTTGTTTTTTACTGAATATAGTTGATTTAAAATGTATTAGTTTCAGGTATACAGCAAAGTGATTCTGATATATATGTATATAAATAGCGCTGCACTGAATATTGGGATGCATGTATCTTTTTGAATTACGGTTTTCTCTGGATATATGCCCAGGAGTGGGATTGTTGGATCATATGGTATGTACTCAGTCGTGTCCAACTCTTTGCGACCCCATGGACTTCAGTCCACCAGGGTCCCTTGCCCATAGGGTTTACAAGCAGGAACACTGGAGTAGGAGATATGGTAGCTCTATTTTAGTTTTGTAAGGACCCTCCGTACTGTTCTCCATTGTGGCTATACCAATTTACATTGCCACCCACAGTGAAGAGAAAGTTTCCATTTTCTCCATACCCTCTTTGGCATTTGTTATTTGTAGACTTTTTGATGAGGGCCATTCTGACCTGTGTAAACACCTTTTAGTTTTAATTTGCATTTTGCTAATACTTACTGATGTTGAGCATCTCTTTTTGTGCCTTTTGTCCATCTGTATGTCTTCTTTGCAGAAATGTATGTTTAGGTCTTCTGCCCATTTTTTGAGCTGTAGGAGATCTTTGTATATTTTAGATATTAATCCATTGTTGGTTGCATCATTTGCAAATATTTTCTCCCATTCTGTGGGTTTTCAACAAATGAAGTAGAAGAATGGTTTACTTGAGAGTAATGTGAGGATAACCATGTGACTGTTACCCTCCATCATTATATTTTTTCATATTTGAAAACTCTTGCCTCTTTAGGACATGCAAAGAATATATGTTTTAAATTTTGCATTCAGTTGTGGTTTCCTACAGCTTTCATCCCTTTAGTAATAGCTCTGGTGATGCTTTTTCACCCAAGAAGTCCTTACAAGGACATTCATGATTATAGTAACACACAAAAAACAATAGGAGAACATAGCATGGGGAAAAATATAAATGAGGAAGGAAAATATTTTGCCTACAGAAACACACATTCAGCTGTCTGCATTTCTCATATTATTAAAAATATCTTTGCTTGGTTGAAACCATTTTGTTTCCATGCTAACTTCTCATTTGCTTCCCCTGTGAACTTTTTAAATTCCAAGTTTGGCAGCAGTTTTGTTTTCCTTGGAACTAAGTACTGTGTAACATTCTGTTAGCTAAAGGCAGTGATGTAGAAATTGATTATTAAAAATAAAAGAGGAATTTATTTCATAAGGATGAAAATTACTTAGTGTCAAGGAAGTTATGATTTTCAAGATGCTTTACATAACAAATTATGTTTCTTTGCAAGGAAGTACATTTTGTTTCCTGGGAATAAATTTAAGCATCTTCTTTTTACCCATCCTGATTAATGAGAACTGAGAATGAAGGAAAGGTATACAGTTTTAAAGAGAATTCCTTCTGTTTGCCATGTGTAGTCATAAACTTGGTGACCTGTATGTCCTCAAACTTCCTGGTTAAATGTTTATTAAAATATTATTACCCAGATGAGTAATCACAGTTAAATAGCCAAGAGGGTATTTTTTATAGACAGTGAAAGACATTTTTTTCTTCCTAAATTATGAAGCCCTGTACTCTTTATCAAACAGAATATATTTGAATTTCCCATTTATTTTTCATGTTTTAGTCTTACTTTTTCTCTCTCTGTCTCTTCTGTATTTCTAGATCCTTTGTATAACAGATTATAAAATCAGAAAAATTCCTCCTTCAAAAACAGTATCATGTCATATTAATAAACTTTCTGTCTCTTTTCCCAGAGTGGCCTAGGTATCATACTGCTGTTCACTTATCTTGAACATTTAGTCCATATAAACTCAATTGCACAAAGAAAAAAAAAAAGATTCCACAAATTCTACTTCTGTTCCTCATTGTCCATGCATGACCCATTTCTGTCTTTCATCTAATCCCATGATAATATCAAATGACTACGTTGGACGTCTGCAACTTAACACTGATTTTACCTATTGATTCAAAGGATGTTTTGACTTTCTCACTGGTGTGACGTCAACATCAATTTGCATGGAATTCTGTAATTCATTGACTTATGGTGCAAGTTCTTTTCTTCAGTATTTATTATACCTGACTAATTTTTTTTTCATTTGTCCTGATCATTAGTAAAGAGAGTGGGGCTAGGGAGGTATTGCTGTACTTTCTAAAACTTTTAGTCTATGGTTCTGGTTTAATGGGAATACTGATGAGCTGTCAAATGCTTCATTTTAATTTAAATAATCTGTAGTATTAAGTCAGGCAGTTTTTCATACTATGAATAGCTCTTTTAAAAATAATACTGAAAGAATGGTGTTCATTTTAGTCTTGGATCCATGATCTGAGGACAGTACTGTAAAATAAATAATGTAAATAGTGTAAACATTTCAGATGCTATCATCTACTAATATGAAGCTGATCCTCACTCACCCCTCACCTGTGCCAGGTATGCAATGATCTTGGGAAGGAATAGAGCCCTGACGCCCTAACCAGTACCTATTCCTCCACCTGTCATCATTAAATATTCTCCCTTAAATTAGTATAAGTGGATTACAAATTATGTTTATTATTTATTTACTTCTTTTTATTTTTATACACATGCATACGCACTCCACTCCAGTACTCTTGCCTGGAAAATCCCATGGATGGAGGAGCCTGGTGGGCTACAGTCCATGGGGTCGCTAAGAGTCAGACTCGACTGAGCAACTTCACTTTCACTTTTCACTTTTATGCATTGGAGAAGGAAATGGCAACCCACTCCAGTGTTCTTGCCTGGAGAATCCCAGGGACGGGGGAGCCTGGTGGGCTGCCCTCTATGCGGTCGCACAGAGTCGGACACGACTGAAGCGACTTAGCAGCAGCAGCAGCATACTGAGTTTCTTTCACTTCTAATAAAATTAGTTGTTTCCCATAAACCTCTTGATTTGATATTTATTGTGTAAATTGTCCTTATCCTTTCTTCCAGTTATCTACTAGGGTTGTATTTCTTTAAAATGTGTAGAGTTCTTAGTGGACTGAAGATGTTATTCTTTACCTGCCATTTACTGTCGATATTTTACCAGTGTGACATTTGTGAAGGCACTTGAAGGTTTCAGGTATCCTGATCAGTTGATCTAACTTTTTTCTAAATTTGGAAATTCTTTTTTTTATTCCAAGATAGTTTAAGTATTTGTTTTCATTTTGTTCTAATACTTACAGTTTAATCTTTTTAAAATAACTCTATTTATCTACTGTTTTTAATATGGGTTCAGCTCTATATTTTTTTCTTTTTTCCATGGATTGAATAATTCATCAAAAACTCATTAATTTTTGTATTTTCTTTTTCACTTTTTTTTTTTACTACATGTACTTAATTTATTTCAGAACTGTCCACTACATTTCATTCATTTATATTTTGAGTCATGAAGCATTATCCTATAATTTGAATTAAATTTTATTATTTTAATATACTTTAATAACCACTAGGGAATATTTATCCCTTCTGGTATTTTGATTCTTAGTTTATTCTCTCAGATAAAATTTGGGTTCTTTTTTTTTTTCAATATCTTTAAAAAATGCAAACAACTTTTGATTGAAATTGAGTTAAACCTATAAATTTATTTGGGTAGAAATGAACATAATTTTATTGAATTAACTTCTCAAACAGCATTTTATGTTCATCAGTGAAGCTTTACCATTTCCGTGTATGATTATCAAACATTTCTTGATAATGTTCAAAAGCATAATACTTTTTGTTGCTATTATGAACAGCTTCTTTGTCTTTTGTTGTCAAAGTCAATGCAATTGAATAGAAAAACTAATATATATAAACATGCTTTACAATATGTTTTGTTAGCATGAGAGCTTCTTATTGGTAAGGAGTTCTTTCAGTGCTACACATGACTAGTGAATGACTAGACAGAGAAATGGAATTTATTCCTCTTGGTTGATATCTTGCATTTTCTTAATATTCTTCATGGTAAATGTTATTTTTGGCAAATAAATATCATGATCTGAAGGAAAGTAGCTCAATGCTGTTACAATTCTGGAAGTAACTTGATAATGTCTTATAGTCTGTGTTTTTATAAAAATCTATATTTGTAACTTTGGGGGCATATTTCAGATTAAATAATTTTTGCTCCTTAGAACTCTCATATTTTTGTGATTTATCAAAACAGAATTTAAAATTATTGATATTTTGGGCTTCTGGTTCTTATTATTTCTGACAGTAGGCTAGGCTACACTAGCAGATTTCTGCAGGATGTTTTGTTAAAAAACTACAAGTTTAATACCACGTAAATAAAGTTTAACATGGTTTAACATCTCTCTAGAATGTTCCTGACACAGACTAGGAAAGCTGTACATTAGCAGACTTGTTTAGTCATACAATGATATTAAAATATCCTCAAAACAATGAGTAATTGAAATATTAGCTATCAAGCCAGAAGTTGATTTTTTTTTTTTCAGTCCGTTTTCAGGACACAAGTTAACCTTAAAAATGCATTCTAATATACAATAGGTACAGACAAATAATTTTTGATTCCACTATACAAGGTACTTAGAATAGTTAAATTCATACAGTCAGAAAGTACATTGTTAGATGCAGGGGGTAGTGGTTAGGTTGGGGAGGACTTAGTGTTTAATGGGGACAGTTTCACAGTTGAGGAAAATGAAAGATTAGGGAGATGGCTGATGGTGAGAGTTGCACAACAATGTGAATGTACTTAGTGTCATAGAAATATACAGTTAAATATGCTTAAAATAGTGTGTTATGTGACTTTTACAATAATAAAAAAGAATTTTTAAAAAGAGGTGTATTACTTTAGATATGTTAATTTATATTCGTAAGGGCTATTTAATACCTTACTGTTAAAACATAGGTTTCAAAAAGCCTGCTGCTGCTGCTAAGTTGAACACTTCAGTTGTGTCCGACTCTGTGCGACCCCATAGACGGAAGACCACAGGCTCCCCCGTCCCTGGGATTGTCCAGGCAATGACACTGGAGTGGGTTGCCATTTCCTTCTCCAAGACATGAAAGTGAAAAGTGAAAGTGAAGTCTCTCAGTCATGTCTGAATCTTAACGACCCCATGGACTGCAGCCTACCAGGCTCCTACAGTCCATGAAAGAGTAGAAACTGTTGCCATGTAAATAGGTATAATTTAATTTACTGTCAAGAATTTGCTGGCAAGATTTTAATTTACTGGCAAGAATACGCAGAAGAACTATACAAAAAAGATCTTCATGACACAAATAATCACGATGGTGTGATCACTCACCTAGAGCCAGACATCCTGGAAAGCGAAGTCAAGTGGGTCTTAGGAAGCATCACTATGAACAAAGCTAGTGGAAGTGATGAAATTCCAGTTGAGCTATTTCAAATCCTGAAAGATGATGCTGTGAAAGTGCTGTACTCAATATGTCAGCAAATTTGGAGAACTCAGCAGTGGCCACAGGACTGGAAAAGGTCAGTGGCCACAGGACTGAAAACTGGCATTGCCAGTCCCAAAGAAAGGCAATGCCAAAGAATGTTCAAACTACCGCACAATTGCACTCATCTCACACTCTAGCAAAGTAATGCTCAAAATTCTCCAAGCTAGGCTTCAACAGTACATGAACCGTGAACTTCCATATGTTCAGGCTGGATTTAGAAAAGGCAGAGGAACAGAGATCAAATTGCCAACATCCGTTGGATCATTGAAAAAGCAAGAGAGTTCCAGAAAAAACATCTACTTCTGCTTTATTAACTACGCCAAGGCTTTAGACTGTGTAATCACAACAAACTGTGGAAAACTGTCCAAGAGATGGGAATTCAGGACCACCTGACCTGACTCTTGAGAAATCTGTATGCAGGTCAGGAAGCAACAGTTAGAACTGGACTTGGAACAACAAACTAGTTCCAAATCGGAAAGGAGTACATCAAGGCTGTATATTGTCATCCTTCTAATTTAACGTATATGAAGAGTACATCATGAGAAATGCTGGGCTGGAGGAAGCACAAGCTGGAATCAAGATTGCTGGCAGAAATATCAATAACCTCAGATATGCAGATGACACCACCCTCATGACAGAAAGCAAAGAAGAACTAAAGAGCTTCTTGATGAAAGTGAAAGAAGAGAGTGAAAAAGTTGGCTTAAAACTCAACATTCAGAAAACTAAGATCATGGCATCCGATCCCATCACTTCATTTCAAATAGATGGGGAAACAGTGGAAACAGTGACAGACTTTATTTTAGGTGGCTCTAAAATCACTGCAAATGGTGACTGCAGCCATTAAATTAAAAGATGCTTGCTCTTGGAAGAAAAATTATAAATAACCTAGACAACATATTAAAAAGCAGAGACATTACTTTGCCAACAAGGGTCCATCTAGTCAAAGTTATGGTTTTTCCAGTAGTCATGTGTGGATGTGAGGGTTGGACCATAAGGAAAGGTGAGTTCCAAAGAATTGATGCTTTTGAACTGTGATGTTGAAGAAGACTCTTGAGAGTCCCTTGGAGTGCAAGGAGAGCAAGCCAGTCCATCTTAAAGGAAATCAATCCTGAATATTCATTGGAAGAACTGATGCTGAAGCTGAAACTCCAATAGTTTGGTCACCTGATGTGAAGAACTGACTCATTTGAAAAGACTCTGATGCTGGAAAAGATTGAATGCAGAAGGAGAAAGGGATGACAGAAGATAAGATGGTTGAATGGCATCACCGACTCAATGGACGTGAGTTTCAGTAAGCTCTGGGAGTTGGTGATGAATACGGAAACCTGGTCTGCTGCAATCCATGGGGTCACAAAGAGTCAGACACGACTGTGTGACTGAACTGAACTGAATTGAATTTACTGTCATTCCTATATTTTCTTGACCTCTGGGGGTTTCCAGGGGGCACTAGTGGTAAAGAGCCCTCCTACCAGTGCAGGAGTCATAAGACAAGCAGGTTTGATCTCTGGGTTGGGAAGATTCCCTGGAGGAGGGTGTGGCAACTCACTCTAGTACTCTTGTCTAGAGAATCCTGTGGACAGAGTAGTCTGGAAAGCTAAAGCTATTTAATACCTTACTATTGAAACATAGGTTTCAAAAGTCTATTATTCTATAAAAGAAAGACTATAAATTGTTGACATATAAAATAGGTATCATTTAATTTACTGCCATTATTACATTGTCTTACAGCTCATGGGGCATTCAGAATGGGACCACAAACGAGGGCCACGAGGATCACAGGTAAGTTTCTTTTCCTTTTTTGCATTTTTGTTGCAAACACGGAGCCATGACTTTTCTAAAACTCAAGAAATGAGGACAGAGAAGAAGAGGCACAGCAGTCATGCCATTTGTTTTCATTTTACTTAGCTGTAATTAAAGTCTGGTTTCAGATCCCAAGGGCAGATATCAGTATATTCCTCTGAAGAGCTTTCTAGTATCCCAGATTTGTTGTGTTCGTGTTCCTCTCAATAGAGATTTTATATTCATCTCATCTCTACAGAATTTATTTTGATCAGCAGCCTACTCTCTTGATTTTATGCACTTCCTTTGATAATTTTTCTATGTATTTCTTCTTGTCTCTATCTTCCTGGTTTTGGTTAAATATTTTGAAATATAATCACAGTAAACCCTGAACTAATTACAGATTTTGTCTCTAAATGAACTGTCTTCATCTTAAGGAAATAGAAAGATGAAAGGACCTATTATTTAGGAAAAGAAACAAATTATAAACCTTTCTATATTGCCAGACTGTTCTCATTGTCTTACTTTATGTCTTAGGCAAGGAGAAATATTCCATGACGCATTTATGCTTTTTAATGACCTAATTAGACAATGTGGATTTGTTTTGCTTTCATAATTACTTTGCCTGACAGAATAAAGGCTGAATTTTACACTGAGAAAATTCTCTCTCCTCCTAGGGTACTTTGTGAAGAAATAGAAAAATCACTTTTCTCTTCGTTGCCTGCACTTACCTGACTGTAAACATGCCAAATAAAAAATAACACTAAAAAAATGGTTAAGAGAAAGAGAATTGGATGTGCAGTACTGCATAAGAAAAATCATTTTGAAATATGAAATTCTCCCCAGGGTTTTATCAAGTTGACATGACCTGTGCTGTCATTAAGTTTTCATGGATAACAGCTTAATTTAGGTCACTGAGAAAGTACAACCAAGTCAGTCAGTTGTTTTTAGTGGCAAATTTAATAGCTGTGTTTTCATTTTTGTCTGATATCAATTTGATTAGTAGATAATATAAATCAGTCCAATTAAATCAGCATTATCCAAAAGAATGTATGCCTCACTTTCCCTTACTCTTACTTCTCTCTTTCTATTTTTCTCCAACAACTCACCCTTTGTACACATTTAATATTTTAAATCAGAATTTGCTGCCAAATTGGTCATGAATACACAGTAAATTGTTTGTAATTCTAGATCTATCACAGGTAAAGATGAGCACCAGCAAGAAACCCCAGGTTTCTGGGATAAGGGGGCTTCCCAGGTAGCATAGTGGTGGAGAATCCATCTGCCAATGCAGGAGACACAAGAAACATGGGTTTGATCCCCTGGCTCAGGAAAATCCCCTGGAGGAGAAAATGGCAACCCATTCCAGTATTCTTGCCTGAAATAGTCCATGGAGAGAGGAGCCTGGTGGGCTATAGTCCATGGGGTCACAAAGAGTCGGGCATGATTTACCAACTAAACAACAACAGCAGAGTATACCTTTATCTCACCTTGATTCTCAACTCAGATAAAAATTGTCAATGTCAAAAGCAAAAACAGTACGTATACATATAACTGATTCAGATTGTTGTACGGCAAAAACCTACACAGCATTGTTAAGCGATTATCCTCCAATTAAAAAGCAAATAAGTGTTTTAAAAAGCAAGAACATACACTCCAAAATTAAAAAGATATCAATTACAACAGAATAGTTTATTGGGAAATTCTAGATAAATTAAGCACAGAGTAAAACGTCTAATTCTAATTCCCCACCAGAGGCGGGGGGGGGGGGGGGGGTGGGGGGGTGGGGAGGGAGATACTGTACTTATGTTTTAGATCATTGATCTCTTCTTATCTTGCTATTACTTCCTTGAACAATATGTCTAAAGCCTTTCAGCCATTTGAAAGGAATTGCTGACTGCATTTGAATACAGACCTCTAAGTATTTTACTAACACCACAAGGCCTCACTCAAATACCATCTCTTTAGGAAAAGAAAAGATTTAGTTTAATTGAAGACAGGTTTTTGACCACTTACTATGCGGACCGCACTGTGGTAGGTCTCAGTCTGAGGGAAAACCGAGAGACAAGTTTATTGTGTTCAGAGAGCTTACAGGGTATAGTTGGAAATAGAGCAATACTTGAGTAGATAATGTGCCTATAAGGCAGAGTGGTAGATGTAAAATTAATTATATAAACAAAGTATGATAAGAGTTTAGGTGGGACAGATTGTTGATTTATGCCTAGTGGAAATGGGAAATTTTGGTGGTGTCTGAGGTGAGCCTTCAAGGTGGTGTTACAAGATTTTAGAAGTGTAAAGAGGGAAAGGAAAAGCCTGAGGAAAAAGTCTGAACTGGCAAAATGTGGGGTTGTTTGGATATGTGTGAACTTTCTTTATAACTGCTTTATAAAACCTGACTGGCTAGGGACCGTTGCAGGAACTCCTGTGAAGGAATGATCCAGAGAATGTCATTTTTTATTGATTAGATGAGGAAGAAGTAAGGAGGGTCAGGAGTGTGAAATCCTGTACTTCACAGATGAGTGCCAGTAACCCAAGCCTGTTCACAGGGAAAATAATGAGGTTAGTGTTTACATTGTTGAGTGAGAAGTGAAGATGACAATCCCAAAAGGGAATTTCAGACGGACATTTGAGATGCTGTTCTGGGCTCTGTAGTCAGATGAAAGGGCTTCTCTGGTGGCTCAGCAGTAAAACATCTGCCTGCAATGCAGAAGTCCATCTACAGTGCAGGAGACACGGGTTCGATCCCTGGGTCAGGAAGATCCCTGGGAGAAGGAAATGGCAACCTACTCCAGTATTCTTGCCTGGGAAATCCCACGGACAGAGGAGCTTGGAGAGCTCCAGTCCATGGGGTCACAAGAGTCGGATATGACTTAGTGACTGAACCACCACCACAGCCAGATGAGAGCAGAAGATGTGAACTAAAGAGTACCAGACATACATATGATAATAGGGTTACATCAGGCAATAGATCCCAGAAGAAGAACATGAAAAGAGAAAAACAGAAGAAAGGCTGATTCTTGAGGAAGGCTCAGCATACAGGCTGAGAGGAGCCTGGGGATGGAGTTAAAACATACACACAGGCTCAGTGGAGACTAGAGGAAGGAGAACTAATGCAGAATTGAAAGTAGTGAGCATACTGACAAGCTACACTCAAAAGAGGGCTAAGACCACAAACACAGGTTCAAGAAAACAAAAAAAAACATGGGAAATGCAATTGAATGTAGTGAAGAGCAGGCCATTAGTGGGCTCTCAGAATGCACTTTCAGTCAAGCAGTGGTGGAAAGCAGAATACAGAAATTAAGAAGAGAGTTAGTGTGAGGTGGGGCTTCCCTGATGGCTCAGTTGATAAAGAATCTGCCTGCGATGCAAAAGATCTAGCTTGGATCACTGGGTCAGGAAGAGCCCTTGGAGAAGGGAATGGCTATCCACTCCAGTATTCTTTCCTGGAAAATTCTATGGACAGAGGACCCTAGCAGACTACAGTCCATGGGGTGGCAGAGTCGGGCACGACTGAATGACTAACACATTCACTTAACTTTCACTTTTTGGTGTGAGATAGTGGAAAGGTCTCGTGGAGGAGTTTTGTTTTAAAAGAAAAGTAGAATTAAAAAAGAGGTGAAAAATGACAAGGTCCCAGTGTATGGCAGTGAACTATATTCAATATCCTTTGATTAACCATAATGATAAAGAATATAAAAAAGAATGGTGATGGTTTAGTTGCTAAGTCATGTCAGACTCTTGAGACCCCATGGACCATTCAATATCCTGTGATTAACCATAATGGTAAAGAATATAAAGAAGAATGTATGTGTGTATAACTGAATCACTTTGCTGTAGGGCAGAGATTAATACAACATTGTAAATCAGCTATACATCAGTAAAAAAAAGAAATAGCAATAGAAGTGAGGAAATTTTTTTTATGCCAAGATGAGATATATGTCTTACTAACTGTTAATAGCAAAGAGAATCAGTGTAGAGGAGAAACACTGGAAGTTCTCAATAATGACCTATTTAAGGACTGAGAAAACAGTGTAGTTCAGGGCAGGGAATGCACTTTCTCTTAAAGTGGTCCTTTGACACCCATTTATGTGTTTTTCTTACACTCAACCAGTCCCTACCCTGAACCCTTCCATTTACTCTAGTTCAGAAAAACTGACCATGTTCTTAAACAAATTATTACATCCACCAATAAGCACTAATGAAGAAGCTTTGGAAAGAAAGTAGAGAAATTTATACCAGAACAGGAGACAATAAATGGGGATAGGTAGTACAAAAATGAAATGTTATTTAGTCGCTAAGTCATGTCTAACTCTTGCAACCTCATGGACAGTAGCCCACCAGGTTCCTCTGTGCATGGAGTTTCCCAGGCAAGAAGACTGGAGCGGGTCGCCAATTCCTTCTCTAGGGAACCTTCTGACCCAGGGATCAAACTCACGTCTCCTGCATTGCACGCAGATTCTTTTACCCCTGGTAGCTCAGCTAATAAAGAAACTGCCTGCAGTGTGGGAGACCTGGGTTCAACCCCTGGTTTGGGAAGATTCCCTGGATAAGGGAATGGCTACCCACTCCAGTACTCTTGCCTGGAGAACTCCATGGACAGAGAAGCCTAGTAAGCTACAGTCCATGGGGTCACAAAGATTCAGATGTGACTGAGCGATTTTCACTTTATTTTACCACTGAGCCACTAGGGAAATACTGTGAGCCTGATAAGTTCAGTTTTCTTGGTAGAGAAAGAGTATATAAACTTGGGGATATTACAGTGGAAAACCTTGAATGGCAGAAAATATATGAAGTACATTTGTTTTAGATTTCCAAAAATGGGGACTGACTTGGTGTGTGAGCATCAGTATACCTGGTAGATAGCAGTGGGCTGTCACACATGTGAGGGGCAGCCTGCAAGACATATATTGGTGTTTTTCATGTAAAAAACACCAATATATGTCTTGCACTGTTTTTAACCTTCAAGGAGTCAAAAACAAACTAAACAATTTTGGCCTTCAGGAAGGAAGTATACAGTTTTATCTAAAGTCGGTATTAGCTAGGAGGAAAAAAAAAAATCATCAGCTTGTATTGAGAACATTCATCATGACCAGGATAAAGTTAAACTTCTGACTTTCCTCCTATGTGCTTTCTAGACAGAAGTTTTTCTCAAATTTGATGTCGTCTTTCAAAATTATATATGTATTATCACAAATAATAAAGTGTACCTTTCATATAAAATGCTTATAGAACAGTGAATATCTTACTTCAAGTTAAATTCAGCTCTTAATTGTATATGACTCTTCAAACTCAGCAAGAATTTAATTAACATTTATTTATTTACTCTATTCTCAATAATTCTGTGACATAATTTGTCAGCTTACTCACACATTCAGGCTAATGGTTTCTTCTTCCTTTTCTTTTTTTTTCCTTTTAGTATAAGCTCTCAGATACTAGATCATCCAAATTAGGGCAGATGCTAAATGATATATAAACTTCAGCAGCAGGCAGAACTCTTTTTCTGGCAGTGTTCCCAGTAATACCAAATGAAGTCAGAGGATAAAATTCTCAGAAGGCAATTAAGTGTTTTTCTTGTTTTGTTTTCTCTTTGCTATAAATTCTTGAAGAAAAGCTTTTCAGTGGAAAGTTAAGAGAGATAATAGAAAATTGTTCTCCTTTGAAAAGCTTACGAGAGGTAAGAGGGCATTGAAGGAACCAATAGTTTCCTTGTTACTTAGCTAAGAGTCTTTGTGGGAAAAGATCACTTTGATTTGTGAATTATACTAGGAATTTTAATGTACTGGGGCATGTACTAGGAACATTTTAACGTACTAGCAATCGGTGGGCCTGTATTAATCAATAGTTAGAGACTAGCAGGTTCTTTCGTCACTTAGTGCATTTTTTATACCTTTAACTATCAGTACAGACAAACAGATTCTGTGGTCATTTAGTGTGTGTGTATGTCTATGTGTAGTATACATACACTAATAATATATATACTAGCAACCAAGCTTTATTAATTACACTTAAGACCACTTTTTGAAGACACAACTTGTGTGTGATATGTTTAGTCTTCAAATAATTGAGGTATATTTTTAGACATGAAATTCTGGTTTGTCTTTCTAAGTGATTGAATTATAGTATGTACAACACAAGAAAATAGCTGAATATTCTGGTGGGAAAAAAGGTAATAGGTAGCAATAGACTTTTAGTATGCTTAAAAATGAAATGGAACTATAATACACTACAATTTATGGGATTATATTAGGTTGGCTGAAAAGTTTATTCAGGTTTTCTGTAACATCATACAGTAAAACCCAAATGAATTTTTTCGGCCAACCCAATAGCAAGAGCAGTTCTAAGAAAGCAGTTCCTGGAAATAAATGCCTACCTCTATGAATAATTATATGCCGACAAACTGAGCAGCTTAGAAGTAATGGATGAATTCCTAGGAGCATACAATGTACGAAGACTGAACCATGAAGAAACAGAAAATCTGAACAGACCAATAATTTAAAACCTTTCAGGATGGGGAACACATGTATACCTGTGGCGGATTCATTTTGATATTTGGCAAAACTAATACAATTATGTAAAGTTTAAAAATAAAATAAAATTTAAAAAAAAATAAAAAATAAAACCTTCCAACAAAGAAAAACCAAGGCCAGAAGGTTTCACTGGTGAATTCTACTAAACATTAACACTAACTTCTGCCAATCCTTTCCAAAGTCTTCCAAAGAATGGAAGAGGTGGGAATACTTCTGAACTCATTTTATGATGCCAGCATTTTGTTGATACCAAAACCAGAAAAGGACATGAGAAGAGAAATGTAAGTCATTACCCCTGTGAACATAGGTGCAAAAGTCCTCAACAAAATATTAGTAAACTGAATTCAACAATACATTAAAATGATCATACACCATGATCAAGTAGAATTTATTCCAGGGAAGCAAGGATAGTTCAACATCTGAAGATCAGTCAGAGTGACATACCACATTAATAGAAGAGAGAATAAGATTCTTATGATCATCTCAATAAATGCAGAAAAGCAACTGACAAAATTCAACATCCATTTATGATGTGTATATATATATATATATATATATATATATATATATAAACCTCTCAACAGTGTGGTTATAGGGGTAACATGCCTCAATATCCTAAAGGCCATATGTGACAAACTCAGAGCTCACATCTCACTGCATCAGCTTTTCCTCTAAGAACAGGAACATGACAAGGATCCCCACTCTCTCCTCTTTTATTCAACATAGGATGGAAAGTCCTAGCCAGAGCAATTAAGCAAGAAAATAAATAAAAGTCATCCAAATTGGAAAGGAAGAAGTAAAATTGTTACTATATACAAATGACATGATGTCAGATCTAGAAAACCCTAAAAGTGAAGTGAAGTTGCTCAGTCATGTCCGACTCTTTGCCAGCCCATGGACTGTAGCCCACCAGGCTCCTCCATCCATGGAATTTTCTAGGCAAGAGTACTGGAGTGGGTTGCCATTTCCTTCTCCAGGGGATCTTCCCGACCCGGGGCTCGAAGCCAGGTCTCCCGCATTGCGGGCAGATGCTTTACCTGAGCCACCATCTGAGCCACCAGGGAATCAACCAGAAAACCCTAAAGACCTCATCAAAAAGCTGTTAGAACTAACAAATTCATTGACGTTTCACAATATAAAATGAATACCAAAAATTCTGTTGTTTCTTTACAATAATAACAAAGTATCAGAAATAAAAATAAAGCAGTTCCACTGACAATGCATCAAAAATAACAAAATACCTAAAATAAATTTAACCAAGGAGGTGAAAGAACTGTGTATAGATAATTACAAGATATTAATGAAAGCAATTGAAGAAGACACAAAGAAATGGAAAGATATTCTGTGCTCATAAATTAGAAGAATCAGTATTATTAAAATGTCCATAATATCCAAATCAATTTACATATTCAATGCAATCCCTATCAAAATTCCAGTGGTATTTTTCAGAGAATATAATAGACATTCCTAGAATTTGTATGTAACTAAAATATTTAAAATAGCCAAGCAATCTTGAGGAAGAAGAATAAAGCTTAGCATATCACACTCCCTTATTTCAAACTATATTACAAATATGTAGTAATCAAAGGGCTTCTCTGGTGGTTCAGAGGTAAGGAATCTGCCTGCAATGCAGGAGCCATATGAGACACAGATTCAATCATGTGTTGGGATGATTCCCTGGAGGAAGGCATGGCAACCCTCTCCAGTATTCCTGCCCAGAGAATCCTATGGACAGAGGAGCCTAGCAGACTACAGTTCATGGGGTCGCAAAGAGTGAGACGTAACTGAAGTGACTTAGCAGGCATAGTAATCAAAACACTGTATTACGTTAAAACAGACACACAAATCAATGGAACAGAGTAGAGAGCCCAGAAATAAACCCTCACATATATTTATGACAAAGTAGCCAAGAATATACAAAGATGATAGGACAGTCTCCTTAATAAATGGTGTTGAGAAAATTGAAGAACCACACACAAATAAAACTGGACCACTCTCTTACACAACATACAAACATTAATTCAAAATGGATTGAAGACTTGAAGGTAAGACCAGAAGCCATAAAACTCTAGAAGATAAGTGGCAACCTCCTTGATTTAGATTGTGGTAATGATTTTTTTAACACCCAAAGCAAAACCAATAAAAGCAGAAATAAACAAGCAGTACTATATCAAGCTAAAAATCTTCCTCACAGCAAAAGAAATCATAAACAAAATGAAAAGGCAGCCTACTGAATAGGAGGAAATATTTACAAATCATGTATCTAACAAATGGCTGATATCCGAAATATATAAAGAGCTTATACAACACTATAGCAAGACAAAAACAATTTGATGTTAAAATGAGTAGAATATTTGGATCGTCATTTTTTGAAAAGAAGGTATACAGATGCCCAATAGGTGCATGAAAAGGTGCTCAACATCACTAGTCATCAGGGGAATGTAAATCAAAACCACACTGAATTATCACCTGTTAGAATTACGTATGAAAAAAAGACAACAAGCAAATGCTGGCAAGACGTAAAGAAAACCTTTGTGCACTGTTGATGGAAGTGTAAATGAGTGCAACCACTATGGAAGACAATGGGTTTTCCACAAATTAAAAATATAGCCACCAAATTCCACTTCTAGGTGTTTATTCAAAGAAAATGAAAACGTTTATTGAAAAAGATATATGCACCCCCGTGTTCACTGCAGCATTATTTCCATAGCCAGGAAGTGTCTTTTAGTGGATGAATGGATAACGATGTAGTATATATACACAATGGAACATTCAGTTCAGTTCAGTCGCTCAGTCGTGTCCGATTCTTTGCGACCCCATGAATCGCAGGACGCCAGGCCTCCCTGTCCATCACCAACTCCATTACTCAGTCATAAAAAAAGAATGAAATCTTGTCATTTGTGACAACATGAATGAACCTTGAAGGCACTAAACTAAGTGAAATAAGTCAAACATAACAAATACCATAGGAGCTCTCTTACATGAGGAATTAAAAAAAAAAAACTCATAGATACAAGGGATAGACTGATGATTGCAAGGAATGGGAAGTGTGAGAAGTGAGTGAACTCTTTTCTAAATTTTTTTAGTTTCAATAAATTGATATCATTTTTTTAAATTAAAAGTTATCTGTATCCTCTTTGGCAGCATGACTTTAATTACCTATCACATACTAGAAGCTCCAAACTATAAAGCTTTTAAAATAAGAAAATTCTAGGAGTATTTTCGGGGAAGGCACTGGCGACCCACTCCAGTACTCTGCCTGGAAAATCCCATGGGCGGAGGAGCCTGGTGGGCTGCAGTCCATGGGGTTATGAAGAGTTGGACACGACTGAGCAACTTCTCTTTCACTTTTCACTTTCATGCATCAGAGAAGGAAATGGCAACCCACTCCAGTGTTCTTGCCTGGAGAATCCCAGGGACGGGAGCCTGGTGGGCTGCCGTCCGTGGGGTCCCAAGAGTCGGACATGACTGACGTGACTTAGCAGCAGCAGTAGCAGGAGTATTTTAAATCTCAAGGATGAATTTTGATTGGAAGTTATTATTATTCAGTATCTTGTCTACTTGGGTATTCAGGAGAATGGATCTGTTAATAATAGCTACTAAAGATGATGAACATAAGTATTTGCATCTTAGTAAATCTAATTTGGTAATAGAGCATTTCTTTCTCGGTTAAATCATTTTTTTTAATAGGAGAGTATAAAGAGTAATTTAAATGCCTTCTAGGCATACCTGGAATAATGTTATACAAATTTATTACTATTAATTCCATATAACACATTTTAGAAAGACTGCCTTCCAGATTTCCCTATAATTTATTCTAGGAGATTAGTATGAGCAGACTGGGAGTTCATTATTACATCACCCAAATGCCTGATGTGTTACCAAGGATAATTCATGCCCTCAATGAAGCTGGCTGCCCGTGTTACTTTTTTGTTTTTTTTTTTCTTTCCAAACATAGTGTTTTTTTTAAATTTGCATTTCCTTCTCCTTTTTTTTTTCACTTTTCCATTTATTAATCTAATAACTATTGCCACTGGTTTAGAAATTGTTCCAATAATAATTTTATTTTTTGGCTACCCTCCAAGAAAAGTTTTTGCTTTTATTGTTGTGTTGTGAAATTCATTTGAATTTTGTTTATATAGACAGAGTCACACGCCAAATATTTGTCTGGGCCCTATGCATGTTAGGACTGGCCTTGTCATCGTGCCCATGAGTTGCAGGGGAGGACCTGCTTGTTCAGTATTTGTTGAACGACCCTTGTATCTTGAAGACTGCACATCATGTGCATGTCACATGCATTGCCTTATGCTTGTTTTTGTTAAATCAAAACTTTCTAGTATATTATATGTGATAAAGATGAGTTTTTCACACTTATCCATTAAATCCTCCTCTAGATATTTTAAGTTTTACACCAGTAGATTATATTAATGCATATATACGGGATTTAGAAAGATGGTAATGATGACTGTATATGCAAGACGGCGAAAGAGACCCAGATGTAAAGAACAAACTTTTGGACTATGTGAGAGAATGCAAGGGTGAGATGATTTGAAAGAATAGCACTGAAGCATGTATATTACCATGTAAAACAGATGACCAGTCCAAGTTCGATGAACGAAGCAGGGCACTCAAAGCTGGTGCTCTGGAGCAACCCAGATGGATGGGGTGGGGAGGGAGGTGGAAGGGGGTTCAGGATGGGGAGACACACGTGCACCTGTGGCCGAATTCATGTCAATGTATGGCAAAAAACCCCACAATATTATAAAGTAATTAGCTAAGAGTCGGACACGACTGAGCAACTTCACTTTCACTTCTCACTTTCATGTATCGGAGAAGGAAATGGCAACCCACTCCAGTGTTCTTGCCTGGAGAATCCCAGGGACAGGGGAGCCTGGTGGGCTGCCGTCTATGGGGTCGCACAGAGTCGGACACAACTGAAGTGACTTAGCAGCAGCCTCCAGTTAAACTAAATTAATTAAAAAAATTTTACCCAAGAATAAGATTTCCACTGTTGGATAGTGTAAACTGTTGGATAGTTTTACGTCAACCCTCATTCTGTGAAATCGCTTTTATCTAGTTATTTAGTGTTATGTCTTTAAGTCGCATTGAGAAACTTTATAAGACAGTCTTAGAAAATCTGTCCTGCTTAGGATATTTTTGGAAATGTCCACAATATCCTCTGTGTCAAAAGGATGTGGAGCCATTTTTGTTTAGAGAAGGGGAAGTGGTGTTTCTCTTTAACAACCAAACCCAGCTGTGGCAAACCCCCTGCCCTCCAACTGATACAAGGAAAAATGCTTCCAGGCATTATCAGGTGTTCTTGGGAGGCAAAATTACTTCTGATTGAGAACTGTTGAGATTATGGCATAATCTCTTTGCCATGTATATGGAAGAGAATATTAGTTAATAGATATTTACTGATTAGTTTCAGCATGTCTTATAGAAAAATGAGAAGATGCTTCTTAATTATATATGCTTTCAAGCTCTCCAGCTTCTTTTTCTTTAATTGTAGTTGATTTACAGTGTTGTGTTTATTACTGCTCTATGGCAAAGTGATTCAGTTATACATACATACATATATATACACACACACATTCTTTGTTATGTTCTCTTCCATTATGATTTATCATAGGATATTAAATATAGTCTCTGTGCTACAGTAGCATTTTGTTGTTTATCCATTCTGTATATAAAAGCTTACATCTACTAACCCTAAATTTCCCAGGTTCCGTATTTAAGTCTACTAAACATTCATTTTAAAGATCATAGTCATTTCATAGTGAGGTATTACTCATAGTAGAATCATGTCCTAGAAAATTAGGAGTAAAAATGCCTTCTTTCCACTTAAGCATTCAAGTGTCAGTGGAGCAGCCTGGGAGGGCATGACTCTGTCTAGGCAGTGGGTTGTGCAGAGCATGTGTTTCTGCTCAACAGATGGATGACCTTGAATAGGTCACTCTTTATTAAAGCCCTGGTCTCTCTCAATGGACCTCAATGAACAGGAATCAAACAAGTCAAAAGAAATAAAAGGGAAAATTGCCACTGGCGTTTATGCTTTTTCCTCCCATGTTTGTAGATCAGTGGACGTGTTGTTTAATACTTATCGAATGACCCTCTTATCTTGAGGACTGTGAACATCATTCACACGTCACTTGCATTGCCTTATGCTTGTTTTTGCCAAATCAGAAACTTCTGGTACATTATATGAAACAAAACAAATGAAGTAAGCAACTGTGGATGAGAGCTATTTATCTGCTGGAGCTGTGAACAGCTTAATCAACAAACAAATTTACTGAATTATGAAAGCAAACTTTGAGAGAGATTAAATAGTACCTAACACTGTAAGCCAGTGTTTTCAGTTGTTGTCATATAGTGAATGTTTTAGATATCTTGGTGTAAACATTTAGAAAATTCATTAATTAATGCATGCATTTTTGCATGTGAGCTCCAAACTAAATACAGACATTTAGTATGTGAGCTCCAAACTAAAAACATTTAGAAAATTCATTAATTAATGCATGCATTTTTGCATGTGAGCATCCAAACTAAATACAGACATGTTAGAAACTAATCTTGGATCTCTCAAGTTTTGCCTTCCATTTGCTGTACTATTGGAAGAAAGATATGGAGATGTGAAAACTGTCCATTTTATCTTTGTACCTCACAAAGGGAAATCATTTTATTTCATGATGGGGAATTTTACGCAATCTCTGACATAGACTAAGATCTTGTTCTTTATTGATTATGAAAACATACTCTAAAAGGAAAGTTTAAAGGTAAGATTTTTAAATTTTTATTCTACTTTTTACATGAAACCAATGAAAAAAGACTGAATATCATTAGATTTTTCATAGGAGACAGAAAGCTAAGACTAGTATTTATTGCCTAGAGCACACCAGGTAGAACAGGAGGTAAAGCTGAGTGAGGTGAGGAAGGTCAAATGACAGTTGGAAGGTCAGTTAACTAGAAAGGGTGAATTAAGGCAACAGAAATAGGACATAGTTGTGAGAAATAGTTGATCTTTTAAGGTGAATATGCACATCTAGTATTTTAGTATACAAATAAAAAGGAAAAAGTGCTGATTTTACAGTATCTTCTTGGTGCAATTTATAGAAACTTGAAAACGAATGTCTTCACTTAATTAGTAGCACATATCCAAGTTATTTGTAAAAATGTGTATTTCTATACATAACGGTCTTAGTCGTGGCATAGGAATTTGTCCTTGCTTTCATTCTAAGAACAAACTAAATGATTATTTAATAATATTCCTCATCTGAATTTATAATGTCTATAATGTCATCAAAAATACTTGTTTTTTTAACAGAATTTTATACTGGAGAATGCAGGTTACATGACTTTCTTCGTTAGCCTTAAATGATTGTTGCATTTTGTATAGAATGCACCCATTAGACAAAATAAAGTAAATCCAAGGAACTGGTGTTAATAGTTACAAAGCAAAGTCTTGGAATAATACGAGAGATGTTCATGAACTGCAATTATCTCAAAAGTCACAAATATGAAGCTTTTTGTCCTGTTTGATTTTCCAGATCATTGTGGGTATTTTTGTTTGTTTTTTTGTGTTTTGTTTTGTTTTGTTTTTGCTTTTGTGGTACTGCTTTGTGCAATGACCAATTCCTGGAAAACTCTGAGTGCTACAAGTTCAAGTTTATTCTTATTGGAAATCTGCAGGTTATCAGATTTGAATCAAAATAGTTTGTTTGCTGAATTCTGTGGCCTGATGGTTAAATACTTCTGGTGACAATTCACACTTGGATTTCTACAACTGTTTCCATTTTAGAGTTTTATAATGATGTTCTTTTCTTTTCAAGTCGTCTTAAATGTAAGACTACAGAAAGTTGTTTATACTGTGTCTGTGATACATACTTTAAAAAGCAGTTAGAGAAAAAGTAGGGGAGGGAAAAAATAAAGAGAAGGCAATTGTGGCTGAGACCAACAGATGGAGTAGAAATTTCTAAAGTAAACCAATGTGATCAGTCAGAAAGATAAAGAAGTGCAAACAGATGTAAAAGCTCTCATTCCCAAAGGACTTTACGCACAGAGAAATGGAAAGAAGTTGTATATCAAATATGATATAAAGAGACCCAAGGGAAACAGGATTAGTAAATAGAGAAAAGACCATTTCATAAAGCAAGATAAGAACGTGACTTTGCAACCATGTTGAGAAGGTTAGAAACATACATAAAAGTCCTTTGATTTTGATCATGATTTGGGAGTTTGACAGTTCTCTGGTTCTTAAAAAATGTGACAGTATGATGCATGTTTATTGCATTTTTAGGCCTTTATATGACTTTTTATAAAAATATTCCAATGTACCAAGTATGCTTATGAAATCTAATCCTAGGACAATTTTGTTTTCTTCTTGATAAGTGCTTTATGGATATTATTAGCTACTTTAAAACAATAACTATTTTTATCTAAAGTGAATTTCTGCCAAATACTAAGAAGGAAAAATAGGAATATAAGTAATACCTCTGACTTCTCAGTGTTTAACAGAGATTCTTTTTACCATTTTATGTTGATGATCATGAAAATTTTGATTGGTATATGCAATATAGGAAGTGAACAATTTTCCCAGAATGAACAGTGTATTATTTAATTATGTGCATAACTAAAACATGTGAGATGCTGTGTTGCATTAAATATCAAAGTGGGTTGCTATTTCCTTCTGCAAAATATCAAATAGTTGAAGCCTTTCTTTTTGTATTATAAAATATTTCAAGCTTGCAGCAAAGTACAGTGAACAATGTACAAAAACCATATTCCCATGCATTTAAATCTATAATGTTATCTAAAGAAGATATTATTATTTCTTTTTTCAAGCCTGCTTTGGATTAGTAACCATCTGTATTGTAATAATAAGAAATGAAAAAAAAGCACAAATACTTTTTAAGGAAATTTCAGTTTGGTATGATTATTTATCATGTGAAGTTAAAATAATGCATTTTCCTCCCCTGTCTTTTTCCATAAACAAAAGCCACAGTGCCAAAACCAAAACATAAGAAATAGTAAAATTATATATTTTTCTTCTTTTCGAACAGAAATAGCAATGCCAAGTTCAGTTTGTTCCATTGGATGTAAGCCAAAAAAATGGCAAAAAATAGTGAAAAGCCTGGTCAGATCATGTGTCATAAGTTTCTATTAAAGGCCTTATATAAATTTCAGATCTCTGTGCTCCCTAAGACATGATCACTGTTACATTTAAAAAGTCCATGTTATTAGAAAAAAGGGAGAAGGGGTAGAGGAGGGAGGAGACACCCTGACTTTGAACACTATATATATATACACACATACACATAGACACGATTCTAAATTTTTAATTGATAGATGATTTCTTAGAAATATTCTTATTATACCTTTTCATAATTTATACTTTTTCTCATTACTTGATTTATATTTAGACAAATTTATTTCATAGTATTTGTGTGGGAATTTACAGAATATGGAAAGAATTAGGGTATGAGAAAGAGTTAAAGACTGGGAAGAAATATGGCAAGATTAGTTTTTTGGGAAGACAAGTAAGATGCATTTTAGTTTTCAGAGTATATTGATAAAAATGTAATCAAGTATTATCTATTTTAATATCATTTTCTGGTATATGACCACTGTATTGGACTTCCTGGTGGCTCAGACAGTAAAGAAATCTGCCTGCAATGTGGGAGACCTAGGTTTGATCCCTGGGTTGGGAAAATCCCCTGGAGAAGGGAGTGGCTACCCACTCCAGTTTTCTTGCCTAGAGAATTCCATGGGGCCGGGAAGAGTCAGACATGACTGAGCAACTAACACTACTTTTTTTTTTTTTTAACTATTCTATTTAAATAAATATGTATCTAAAAATATGTTAACATATTAATAAATACCTAAGTATAGTCATAAGCATTCCCTGTATTAAAAATAAAATAATTATATATTTGGAGATATTAAGAAAAGAATACAAGAAATTTTATTAATATTAAATATTCTATTCCAGATAGATTCTCTTTCTTGACCAGACTTCAGTTTCTTAAAATTATCACTGTGTTGGGTCACCACTTTAACTTCTTAAAATTAACCTCCTGTACAAAAACTGTAAAATTGGAAACTGATGTTATTATCTGTTGACATAATGTATTCTAAAAGTGTTACTTTCAATAATTTCTATTAATATTTAATGGTTATTTTAGCAGCTTAAAAGGTGAAGGTATCCTATACAATTTTATTTTTAAAGTTTATTTAATCATTTATATGGAGTTAGGGTAACAGACTGTACTGAGTCTTTCTGTCTTAAACCCAAATGAACTTTTTGGTCAATTTAGTGTATTCATCTTTTCTACATTTGATCACAGTAGAATCAAAAATTAAAATAAGTATTGTAAAACATCCTAAAGCAACATTTGATTTTCAGATTTCTTTTCAATGATTAATATAGACAAAGAGTACATTTATATTTTGGCATTAAAAAATGGGATATGTAGCTAATGTATGAATGACTTGATGAGGGTATAGAATGTTTTCTCATTAAGCTCCAAAACATTTTACCAATAAATTTTAATAAAATTCCAGTATGGAAAGTGCCTGAATATTTGCTTATAAACAAATGAAGCAAAAGGCTTAAAGATTTGGGTTGACTTCAGGCCCAATATTATAAGGCTTTTCTAACAGCAGTTGTAACCTTGGGCTTCATTACTGATGGTAGTTTTGGCAGACAGAGCAGAAGGATTAGTTGAATAAAATCTGTACTGGCCAGATGACACCTGCAGTGTTGCATTCAGTTCTGAGTGTCAAATTTCAACAGGGGTGTTGAAAACTGAGGCACTCACATGGAAGGAAGTTCAGAATATCTAGAAACAATGTGGGAGAAAAGATGTGTTTTCTCAATTGAACAAAAGTGTTGGATCTAGAAGGAATTCTGAATTTTCTTTTTCTTTTTAACCCTGGAATATTAATAGATACAAGTATATGTATGACTGAGTTCCTTCACTGTTTACTTAACCTAAAACTATCACAGCATTATTAATAGGCTACACCCCAATACAAAATTAAAAGTTAAATATAGAATAAAAAATAAAAATTTAAAAGATACTATTTGGATAAATAGAGCACAAGTGAGGTAAGGTTTTTATTGAATACAAAAAAGATTTTTCAGGCAATTCAAATTGATTTAGAAATAAGGTAATGATTTTCCTGAGTATAAGTTTGGTTCAGAGATTGTTACACAGAGAATAGTTTCTATTACAGTAGATGGACTAACTTCATATGGTGTTTTCGTTTGTTTCAGTACTGATGAATAGTCCAAGATACTAAAATCTCAGTCTTCCAAATTAGTGTGCCTCAGAAAATAATCCTATAATTATGCTCTTCATTTGATGGAAATTTCCAAATCTAGGCATGCCCTAAGTTTTAAGCTCAGATCTGGACTGTATAGAACAGAGTATCAAAATAAACACTAATCTTTTAAAAAATATATACTTTTATGTTAAAAAAAAAAAAAAAAAGAACAGAGTAGAATGGTCACTTCCACTTGGGGGAGCAATTTTAAAGCATTTTGTCCCATGGATTAGCAATATGCATTCAGTATAACGTAAGGAGTTTATGCGAGATTCTGTTAGACAAATTTCAGATGCACCTAGGAAGTCTTCTTTTTAGGAAATTTCCCATGTGATATGAAGAGTGCCCATATTTTTATACTGTTGACTTAAAGAAGTTAAAATGAATGGTGAGAGGATTTCAGTGCCTAAAATAACCTTTTTTGTTTCATGCCTGCCTGAAATTTGAGAATTAGAGCAAATTTTTTTTTTGCTGTTCCTTGCCTGTTCATCTATAGATTATGGAAGCTTACTTTTTTTTAAATTGATATTGGTCATTTGTATAAATGAAGAATAATGAGAGGAATATTTGATGAGATTATGTAAGGGCAAAGAAATGATGATACTTGAGTTGAAAGACAGGGAAATGACACTGAGGCTTGCTACTGGTTTCTCTTCTGGCCTGAGGACAGTAATTTACAGAACTTCAAGGAGAGCCATTCATAGTGCAGTCTACATGAGCAGCACCCCCTGGGGGTGTGCAGTGTACGACATGCACAGCTGCACACTTGACTCTGGTTAGCCCTTTAAGTCTACTTCTGCACTCAGCACCAATGATGATACTAAAACCTGAGCTTGATTGTGTCACTTGATTAACTCTAAGAAAGAGGCTACAAGACCTGTTATTTTCTGACTTTTAGCTCTCTCCTAACATCTTCCTTCTCTTTCAAAAACAGATCACTTTTCCTGTACCTTGGATGGCATCATGTTATTCCACTCTTCTGTGCTTTTACAAGCGTGTTTTCTCTGCCTGTAATTTAAATACCTTTTTTCTCTTTTATATTGTTAAATCCTTCTTCAACACAGTTGAGATATTGAGCACCAACTCTTATTTAAGCATTATCTGTGCTCCCATAATACATTTTCATCCATCATGCATTTATCATAGAAAGCTATGCAGAATTTCATGCCAGACTAAAACTTCTCATTGGAAAAACAATGGCACCCCACTCCAGTACTCTTGCCTGGAAAATCCCATGGATGGAGGAGCCTGATAGGCTGCAGTCCATAGAGTCGCTAAGAGTCGGACACAACTGAGTGACTTCACTTTCACTTTCATGCGTTGGAGAAGGAAATGGCAACCCACTCCAGTGTTCTTGCCTGGAGAATCCCAGGGACAGGGGAGCCTGGTGGGCTGCCGTCTATGGGGTCGCACAGAGTCGGACACAACTGAAGTGACTTAGCAGTAGCAAAACTTCTCATATTCAGGAACTATGTCTTGTTTGAATCCTCTGCAGTGATTTGCCACTCAGAAGTTGTTCAAGAAGTGTTGAGTCAGTGAATGAATGCATGAGGTGTGCAGTGTAAAATCGAAGCACACAGAACTTTCATTTAACCTAGTTCACAGTTTGGTTGTTATGTGGCCTTTCTCTAATTTGCAGATTACAGGAGTCCCAGAGAGTATTCAGGAAGACATATTTTGAAGAAATGCTAATTGTAGTAACAGAGGCTGCACTTAAAAAAATATATCTTATTACTGATTATACATGGTGACAATATTTACCAAATTGTAGAGCTGCTACTATTAACAAGGTCTGAATAACTTTTTGTTCTATAAGGATTTTCAACAGAAGTTATATTAAAGAAGAAGAACAGAAATGCTTTTAAAAACAAGAAATCCAGAAAGTAATAAAATCAAGTCTATGATAAACTTCTTTAACTTCTTAAGTATTTTCTTAGGTTAATATTAATTTTCATTTTGAACAAAAATATGATCTAGGAGGAAAAAACTTTACAGCCAAAGTTCTAGAATGATTTCTGAGGCGTTTTAAAACTATCACAGAATGTTAAACAGAATATTTTATTTGCTTAAAACATTTCACTAAACTCCCAAATAAAAACCCAATCTTTCACCCAAACATAAATGATTCAAGTGTTGTGAAACTTTATAATCTTTTTATCTGGTACTAAATCTACATTTATGTAAGATTAATAATGTCCTTCCTTCTGCATTTTCCCCTATTTTCCTTCTTCATTGATTACTTGGAGTTCTTAAGGTTCTTTGTTAAAATTTATGGAAGAATATAAAAATGTATAATACCCTATTACCCTAGCACAGAGTAATAAATATCTCTTGAAAGAATAACTACATGAGCAGACAAGTCTCTTAAATATAAGATACGCAAGTTATTTTAGTGTTTCAGACAAAACTATTTACCACCATGACTGCTAAACTCTAATTCTGTAGTTCAAGTGTGTATTTTGTTTTTTACTTAGAAGTTATCCTGCTAAGATGCATGAAATACAGAATCCAGAAATGTCAGTATTTTAATATTTCCCCTTCACCTCTCCCGTGTTATAATGATTGTTATTAATAATTCGTTGCCAGTCGAAATGGTGATCCTGCCTCTCTTTCCGTACTTGGGTTTCAGTTCATCTTAGGCTCGTGTGCTGAGCTGTAAATTCCTTGTTCCTTTTTTTTTTCATTAATTTTGTTGGTGATTTTTTTTCCCTATGTGATAAGTAATTTCTCATTGCTTCCTGTTCCAAAAGAGAAAAGGTTTGAAATAAAATATTTAAAACATATCTTGAGTTAACCACAGGCAAAAAAAAAAAAGCCTTAATAATCATTGAATGTATTTTTTGGCCACATCTTGTGCTAGATACTTTATTCACAAAATTTATTTTAATCTACAAAACAGTTTTGAAAGGTCAATCATTATTAAGCTCAGGTTTGGAGCTTCCCCTCTGTGTGGCCAAAATGTTGCTGTTGAAGCTGTTCCATAGAAAGAGCACAAATGAATTCTGCCCCTCAGGAAGTCTGTAAGGGTTCTGGGTAGCATTATACATTTATTGGGTTGACCAAAAGGTTTGTTAGGGTTTTTCCCTACCAACCTGAACAAACTTTTTGGCCAACCCAATGTAAATCAAGAGATAGACAAAACAGTTTATATGACTTGCCAAAAGTCAGAGCTAGAAAGAAGTTAGGTTATATTTCATCTCACGTCTCTCTCACTCTAGAGGGCTGCTTTTGACTCTGCTATGCTATATTGACTCTCACCAAGAAATATTTAAGATCTGATTTGTCATGAGTCCATCAGAACACTACCAGATAAGGTAAAAAGTGAGTTCTTTTCATACAAATACAAGTTACCATCATTTAAAATAGGTTAGTTCATTTTTATTTAAGGAATTAAGAAACCTTAATTTTCATTCTAACCATAAGCCCAGTATTGTCATGGAGGTTATAAATTTAGAGCCTCAGAAATATTTAAATAACAGCAAGGTCAACCTTTGAGTGGTGGGTTTTCCAAACAGTCTTATAAATGTGCAGGAAAATAAACATCTCAGAATTGCTTTTCTGACAAAAAAAAAAAAAAAATGGTGGTTCAGCCAACAGAAATATACCACTGCATTTTCTGCTGCCAAGCCTGCCTTCCATAAATTAGATTTATTATGTACAGTGCACGAAGAAGCAATGCTCCAAACCTGAACAACTCTCTAACCTTTCCACTTCCCCACGTAACCAGCAGGATTGTTAAGGAGGTTAGTTTATTTATGATGGGGTAGAAATTACTTCTGAATGTGAACTCTGGAAGACCTCTAAAAGGGCCATAACCTCTCATTTAACCAGCAGCAGCTCAGAGAGGTGAAATTTTACTATACCTCATCTTCTTAAAGCTGCACATCTGTCAAAGCAAAAGGTTGTAATAAAATTTGCTTGGAATTTCACGAATTTCACTCTAAATTCAACCTTTAGAGTGTAGTCCTGCAGAATTCCACCCTAACTGGAATGATGGACAAGTTGGTGTGGTGGTTAAGAGAGTGACCTTTGACATCATAAAGATCCCAAGGCCACCATTAAACACATGTCACCATAATGTGATAGTTAACCACTAGCAGTCATAATTTTCTAATCTGGAAAATGAGATAATATGTACTTTGTAGGGTTGTTCTGTGGATATAATACATGGTAAAGGCGTTGAATCAAAAATATTGTGTGGAATAAATAAGTTTAATTAAATGGTAGTTTGAAATGTCATATCATCATTTGCCATCATCACCACCCACTGGAGAAGGGAATGACAAACCACTTCAATATTCTTGCCTTGAGAACCCCATGAACAGTATGAAAAGGCAAAATGATAGGATACTGAAAGATGAGCTCCCCAGGTCGGTAGGTGCCCAATATACTACTGGAGATCAGTAGAGAAATAACTCCAGAAAGAATGAAGGGATGGAGCCAAAGCAAAAACAATACCCAGCTGTGGATGTGACTGGTGATAGAAGCAAGGTTCGATGCTGTAAAGAGCAATATTGCATAGGAACCTGGAATGTCAGGTCCATGAATCAAGGCAAATTGGAAGTGGTCAAACAGCAGACGGCAAGAGTGAACATCGACATTCTAGGAATCAGCGAACTAAGATGGACTGGAATGAGTGAATTTAACTCAGATGACCACTATATCTACTACTGTGGGCAAGAATCCCTTAGAAGAAATGGAGTAGCCATCATAGTCAACAAGAGAGTCCAAAATGCAGTACTTGGATGCAATCTCAAAAACAACAGAATGATCTCTGTTCGTTTCCAAGGCAAACCATTCAATATCACAGTAATCCAAGTCTATGCCCCGACCCGTAACGCTGAAGAAGCTGAAGTTGAACGGTTCTATGAAGACCTTCTAGAACTAACACCGCAAATAGATGTCCTTTTCATTATAGGGGACTGGAATGAAAAAGTAGGAAGTGAAGAAACATCTGGAGTATCAGGCAAATTTGGCCTTGGAGTACAGAATGAAGCAGGGCAAAGGCTAATAGAGTTCTGCCAAGAGAATGCACTGGTCATAGCAAACACCCTCTTCCAACAACACAAGAGAAGACTCTACACATGGACATCACCAGATGATCAACACCGAAATCAGATTGATTATATTTTTGCAGCCAAAGATGGAGAAGCTCTATACAGTCAGCAAAAACAAGACCGGGAGCTGACTGTGGCTCAGATCATGAACTCCTTATTGCCAAATTCAGACTTAAATTGAAGAAAGTGGGGAAAACCACTAGACCTTTCAGGTATGACCTAGATCAAATCTCTTATGATTATACAGTGAAAGTGAGAAATACATTTAAGGGACTAGATCTGATAGACAGACTGCCTGATGAACTATGATTGGAGGTTCATGACATTGTACAGGAGACAGGGATCAAGACCATCCCCGTGGAAAAGAAATGCGAAAAAGCAAAATGGCTGTCTGAGGAGGCCTTACAAATAGCTGTGAAAGAAGAGAGGCAAAAAGCAAAGGATGAAAGGAAAGATATACCCATTTGAATGCAGAGTTCCAAAGAATAGCAAGGAGAGATAAGAAAGCCTTCCTCAGTGATTCAATGCAAAGAAATAGAGGAAAACAATAGAATAGGAAGAGTAGAGATCACTTCAAGAAAATTAGAGATACTAAGGGAACATTCTGTGCAAAGATGGGCTCAATAAAGGACAGAAATGGTATGGACCTAACAGAAGCAGAAGATATTAAGATGTGGCAAGAACACACAGAAGAACTGTACAAAAAAGATCTTCACGACCCAGATGATCACTATGGTGTGATCACTCACACTCAACTAGAGCCAGACATCCTGGAATGTGAAGTCAAGTGGGCCTTAGGAAGCATCACTATGAACAAAGCTAGTGGAGATGATGGAATTCCAGTTGAGCTATTTCAAATCCTGAAAGATGATGCTGTGAAAATGCTTCACTCAATATGTCAGCAGATTTGGAAAACTCAGCAGTGGCCACAGAACTGGAAAAGGTCAGTTTTCATTCCAATCCCAAAGAAAGGCAATGCCAAAGAACACTCAAACTAGCACACAATTTCACTCATCTCACATGCTAGTACAGTAATGCTCAAAATTCTCCAAGCCAGGCTTCATGAGTACATGAAGCGTGAACTTGCAGATGTTCAAGCTAGTTTTAGAAAAGGCAGAGGAACCAGAGATCAAATTGCCAACACCCGCTGGATCATGGAAAAAACAAGAGAGTTCTAGAAAAACATCTATTTCTGCTTCATTGATTATGCCAAAGTCCTTCACTGTGTGGATCACAATAAACTGAGGAAAATTGAAAGAGATGGAAATACCAGACCACCTGACCTGCCTCTTGAGAAACTAGTATGCAGGTCAGGAAGCAACAGTTAGAACTGGACATGGAACAACAGACTGGTTCCAAGTAGGAAAAGGAGTGCGTCAAGGCTGTATATCATCACCCTGCTTATTTAATTTATATGCAGAGTACATCATGAGAAACACTGGGCTGGAAGAAGCACAAGCTGGACTCAAGATTCCAGGAGAAATATCAATAACCGCAGATATGCAGATGATACCACCCTTATGGCAGAAAGTGAAGAGGAACTAAAGAACCTCTTGATGAAAGTGAAAGTGGAGAGTGAAAAAGTTGGCTTAAAGCTCAACATTCAGAAAACTAAGATCATGACATCCAGTCCCATCACTTCATGGCAAATAGATGGGGAAGCAGTGGAAACAGTGGCTGACTTTATTTGGGGGGCTCCAAAATCACTGCAGATGATGATTGCAGCCATGAAATTAAAAGACACTTGCTCCTTGGAAGGAAAGTTATGACCAACCTAAACAGCATATTAAAAAGCAGATATAGACAACAGTCGTATGGATACAATGGGGAAAGGGGAGGGTGGGATGAACTGAGAGAGTAGGATTGACATATATACAGTAAAACATGTGAAAGAGCTAGTGGGAAGCTGCTGTATAGCACAGGGAGCTCAGCTCAGGACTCTGATGACCCAGAGGGTTGGGACTGTGGGGCAGGAGGGAGGGAGGTCCAAGAGAGAGTGGGTGTATGTACACATACAGTTGGTTTACTTCATTGTAGAGCAGAAACTAATACAACATTGTAAATTATATCCAATAAAATAGTATACTCCAAAATATACTCCAAAAAAAAATAAAATAAAATAAAAAGCAGAGACATTACTTTGCCAACAAAGGTCTTTCTAGTCAAGGCTATGGTGTTTCCAGTAGTCACGTATGGATGTGAGAGTTGGACTGTGAAGAAAGCTGAGCGCCGAAGAATTGACACTTTTGAACTGTGGTGTTGGAGAAGATTTTTGAGAGTCCCTTGGACTGCAAGGAGATCCAACCAGTCTATCCTAAAGGAGATCAGTCCTGAGTGTTCATTGGAAGGACTGATGTTGAAGCTGAAACTCCAATACTTTGGCCACCTGATGTGGAGAGCTGACTCATTTGAAAAGACCCTGTTGCTGGGAAAGATTGAGGGCAGGAGGAGAAGGGAATGACAGAGGATGAGATGGTTCGCTGGCATCACGACTCAGTGGACATGGGTTTGGGTGGACTTCAGGAGTTGGTGATGGACAGGGAGGCCTGGTGTGCTGCATTTCACAGAGTTGCAAAGAGTCGGACACGAGTGAGTGACTGGACTGAACTGAACTGAACCACCTCCACCTCCACCACCATCACCTCCACCACCATCACCTCCACCACTTCTATCTTCAGCTCTTTAATCACTCAACATGACATAAATGACCCAGTCCTCCTCTCTCACCTAATCTCCTAGATTCTAGGCTCTAGAACATGTACTATCATTTTCCCTCAGGAAACAGCTTACACAATCACCTATGTCAAAATATTCTCAGTACATTGATTGGTAGCGTGTTCTTTGTCCTTCTTTTCCAAAGAAAGAAGGACATCTCTCAATCATCTTTTTTTTCTTTTTATTTTAATATAAATTTATTTATTTTAATTGGAGGTTACTTACTTTACAATATTGTATTGGTTTTGCCTTTTGATACAGAGATGATGCTACGTTATGAAATATTCCACTGAAAAGACCGTTAGCTTCAGTTTACCATTTCACAGATTTCTTTGATATACAACAAATGGCATCCTAACCCAGCTCCAAAATGGAAATTATGCATGCATGCTTAGTCACTCAGTCGTGTCTGACTGTCTTGTGACCTCATAGACTATAGCCTGCCAGACTGCTCTGTCCATCGGATTTCTCAGACAAGAATACTAGACTGGATAGCCATTCCCTTCTCCAAGGGATCTTCCTGACCCACAGATCAAACCTGGGTCTCCTGCATTGGCAGGCAGGTTCTTTACCACTGAGCCAGCAGAGAAGCTATCTACCTTTTAAGTTCCTATAAATGTCATTTAACATAGTATTTATAGAGTCACCTCTGATTGCATAGGTAAGATTATTATTTGTCTAATTTGGAATGCCTACTTCTCAAATAATTTATGATGAATATGATATCATTTATAAAATAGTTCTCAGATATTTTCAATGAGAATACTAAATTTGTATGTACTATATTTTGCAAAAGAAGTCAAAATTAAGTTGTCTTTGCTAAAATTGAATTTTAACTTTATAAATTGACATCCTTTTTACTTAGCATCCAACAAAAGTAAACTTACATTAAATAAATTTCAGCCCCCTTAATAGTTACCTAACCATTTCATTAGGGCTCAAATATTAAAAATTAAGCTATAAAGTTAATTAAGATTAAACTGTAAAGAAAACCTCCTGGTTAAAATCAAGAGAGGAAAATAAAGCTCTGATTAAGTGGACAATTACAAAAAAAAGAAAACTTTAACCAAAAAAGGCAGCTTGAAGAGTTACCCAATATTGTTTACTGGTAATCATGTTCCTTCACAGATGTGTTTGAGAACTCTTTGTATATATTTTATATATATAATTTCTTACATAATTTAGCCTATAACACATATTAACCTCTGAGATTGTTTGGAGTGATTATGGACTTCCATCCTTGTGAAAGGAGTTCTTTTTCTACTTTATTCTGTATAACATCATGTTACAAGATTCTATAAAAATTAGTAGTCTATACAGTTTTCAAGGAGAAGCTATTCCTTTCTTTCACCCTCCTATCTTTTTCAAGCCCAAAGTACTGGATTTGACCTGACAAATGAGCTCTAATTACAAATTTTATCAGATAATTTCATTAAGTTTCTGTATAAGATTGATTGGATAGAAGGTTATTTTAATGTACAGCTCAATTCAAATGTACAAAAATGGTAGAAATTAAGTCAACACTTGCATATATTCACAAATCTAAGAATTCACACCTAGAAACTACTGCCACATCTTAATTTGAGAATTTTACTATACTAATATATGCAACAAATGTTACAGAGAGAATTGTTTAAACTTCAGCATTGCCGGTCTTTAAGTTTTTAAAATCTAGAGTTTGGAGTAAAATAGTGTCTGTCACTCTGAAGCAAGGAATTTGAGAATAAAATGAGTCTATATAGTAATTGAATTGTGAGCACTATTTCAGGTATTATAAATTTTACATTGTCTACCAAATGTTAGATTAACAGGAAATAGCAAAATTGACTAAAATTAAAATGTGGACATCCTGAAATAAAGACATATACAAACTAATTAAAACCAGAGGGATGAGATGCTTGGCAGAAACCTTAAGATATCTGGAAAACAGGAAATAAGGATTGCCGTGGTCTTACATAATGTGAAAGGACTAAATCCTCTAGTAGCAATAAACAGAAAAGAGGAACTGACTCTTTGAGCATTAAGTCATTTACCAGTGGAAATGAGATTAGACAGACAGTCTTCATTTTGAGTAGGCTCAATTTATGGAAATTCACAAAAACACAATTTGTCTAGCAAAAAACAGTTTTCTTGTCAGTTACATAAGGACAACAATAATGAAAATATATATTCTTTCTAAGCCATGTGTTATTGTAAGAAGAGATGGACTTTCTCATATTTCAAATGGAGTTCGTCCAGTTGTTAGAATATAAGATTCAGGAACCCAGAAGGAGTAACACAGAGTTATACAAAGGAATAAAGAAAGGATAAGTTGGTAAATACAAAGTGAATGGATGCTTTCTAGTTTCTACTTTTTGATCTTTGAATTTCAGAGCCACACATGAGTTCACAATTAGTTATTTTTGATTTTTGTTAAGATTGTCTTTACATTACCATTATAGCACACATCCATACAGTATTCCTGTGAATTTTCACTCAGAATATAGTCTTCGAGTATCTATTTTAAGTGCCATAAATGTAAGATTAAGCATGATGCTTGCACAGCTGAAAATAAAAGCAGATACTTAACATCATTCATCATTTCATGAAGTCATTCATTCATCATTGTGTCTCTTCTGCATGGCAGACACTATGCAAGGCGTTAGAAATAGGGACACAAAAATGAAACTGTTCTGTTCTTAGTCTAATGGATGAAACATATACAATGAATTGTTGATTGGGACTCTGCTGGCAGCATGCTCTGAGAATGGCAGAAGCTCATAAGAAAGATGTAACTATACCAGGCACCCCTGGTAGAAAGGAGGTCACATTTGAGTTGACTTGAAAGTTGATTAGGGGTCAAACTAGGGAAGGGGTTTGGAGGACTTTGCAGGCAAAGATAAAGTTTAGCAAAATCGTTATTCAGTAGAACAGAGCAAAGACTTCCAGGCAGGAAGTAGCTTGAGACTAAGGGAGTTCACACCTTACAGGCCCTTGTATTTTTAGCTGATACTTCTCTAAAGTTTTTGAAGGACCTTGGATTGGGGACTAATATAATTAGATCCAGATTTCAGAGAATTATTCTAATACCAACATAGGTAAAAGGTTAAATGATCAGCACTTTTAAAAATCACCCTTTTTCATCCATGTTACTACAAATGTCATTATTTCATTCTTTTTATGACCTAATAACATTCCATTGTGTATATATACGGCCACTTCTTTTTATTTATTCCTCTGCCAGTAGGTGTTTAAGTTGCTTCCATGTCTTGGCTATTGTAAAGTGTGCTGCAGTGAACATTGGGGTGCATGCATGTTTTCGGAGTATGGCGTTTTCTGGACATATGCCCAGGAGTGGGACTGCTGGATCCTATGGTAGTTCTACATTTAGTTTTGTCATATTGAGTGAAACAAGTGAGACAGAAAGTGACAGATATCATATGATATCACTTATAAGGAATCTGAGAAAATGACACAATTGAACTTATTTACAAAACAGTAATAGACTCACAGGGCTTCCCTCATAGCTCAGTTGGTAAAGAATCTGCCTTCAATACAGGAGACCTGGGTTCAATCCCTGGGTTGGGAAGATCCCCTGGAGAAGGAAATGGCAACCCACTCCAGTACTCTTTCCTGAAGAATCTCATGGACAGAGGAGCCTCGCAGGCTACAGTTCATGGGGTCGCAAAAGTCAGACTTAGTGACTTGACGACTTAGTGACTAAACCACCAATATAGTCTCACAAACCTAGATAACAAGCTTATGATTAACAACAGGTAAAGGGATAAATTAGGATTTGGGATTTTCAAATATATATAATACTATATATAAAATGAATAACTAACCTACTATATACCACAGGGGACTCTACTGAATATTCTGTAATGACTTTTATGGGAAAATAACCTAAAAAGAAAAGCTGATGTAAATATATGTATGCTGCTGCTGCTGCTAAGTCGCTTCAGTCGTGTCCGACTCTGTGCGACCCCATAGACAGCAGTCCATGAGGCTGCCCCGTCCCTGGGATTCTCCAGGCAAGAACACGAGTGGGTTGCCATTTCCTTCTCCAATGCATAAAAGTGAAAAGTGAAAGTGATGTCGTTCAGTCGTGTCCAACTCTTAGTGACCCCATGGACTGCAGCCTACCAGGCTCCTCCGTCCATGGGATTCTCCAGGCAAGGGTACTGGAGTGGGGTGCCATTGCCTTCCCTGATTCAAATTGCTGTACACCTGAAGCTAATACAACATTATAAATCAGTTATACTCTGGTAACACATTCTTAGAAATGAAAAAAGTAAAATAAAATGTTTTTTTAAGTATTTAAGAAGTCACTCTCATAGCACTCAGGTAATGGATGAGTTGGAACTAGGAGACCTCAGGCAGGAGACAATTTTGGACACTTTGACAGTAATACAAATAAAATGTAGGCTAGACCAAGTGTAGAAATTCAGAGGAAGGTATGTCATGTCCTCAGTGAGGCCTTTCACAGTCTGTAAATTAGAAACGTTTATGCCCCTTTCCATACCTCACCATTATGTACTACCACAACCTTCTTTTTTATTTATAATATTTACCATAATTTGTAATAATTTTTGATTTACCCATTTATCTCAATTCTACCATCTGAGCCACCAAGGAAGCCCAAGAATACTGGAGTGGGTAGCCTATCCCTTCTCCAGGGAATCTTCTTCACCCAGGAATTGAACCAGGGTCTCCTGCATTGCACGCAGATTCTTTACCAGCTGAGCTACAGGAAGACCCATTTATCTCACTACTAGACTATAATCTAGTATAAATCAGATACTAGTATAATCTACTATAACCCAGATAATCACAATGGTGTGATTACTCACCTAGAGCCAGACATCCTGGAATGCGAAGTCAAGTGGACCTTAGGAAGCATCACTATGGACAAAGCTAGTGGAGGTCATGGAATTCCATTTGAGCTAATTCAAATCCTAAAAGATGATGCTGTGAAAGTGCTTTACTCAATATGCCAGCAAATTTGGAAAACTCAGCAGTGGCCACAGGACTAGAAAAGGTCAGTTTTCATTCCAATCCCAAAGAAAGGCAATGCCAAAGAATGCTCAAACTACTGCACAATTGCACTCATCTCACACGCTAGTAAAGTAATGCTCAAAATTCTCTAAGTCAGGCTTCAACAGTATGTGAACCGTGAACTTCCAGATGTTCAAGCTGGATTTAGAAAAGGCAGAGGAACCAGAGAACAAATTGGAAACATCTGTTGGATCATCAAAGGAGCAAGAGAGTTCCAGAAAAACATCTACTTCTGTTTTATTGACTATGCCAAAGCCTTTGACTGTGTGGATCACAACAAACGGTGGAAAATTCTTCAAGATATGGGAATACCAGACCACCTGGCCAGGCTCCTGAGAAATCTGTACGGGGGTCAGGAAGCAACAGTTAGAATTGGACATCGAACAACAAACTGGTTCTGAGTAGGGAAAGGAGTACGTCAAGGCTGTATATTGTCACCCTGCTTATTTAACTTATATGCAGAATACATCATGAGAAATGCTGGGCTGGATGAAGCACAAGCTGGGGTCAAGACTGCCAGGAGAAATATCAATAACCTCAGATATGCAGATGACACCACCCTTATGGCAAAAAGTGAAGAACTAAAGAGCCTGTTGATGAAAGTGAAAGAGGAGAGTGAAAAAGTTGGCTTAAAACTCAACATTCAGAAAACTAAGATCATGGCACCTGTCCCATCACTTCATGCCAAATAGATGGGGAAACAATGGAAACAGTGACAGACTTTATTTTGAGGGGGCTCCAAAATCACTACAGATGGTTACTGCAGCCATGAAATTAAAAGTTGTTTGCTCCTTGGAAGAAAAGCTATGCCCTATCTAAGCAGCATATTAAAAAGCAGAGGCATCATTTTGCCGACAAAGGTCCATCTAGTCAAAGCTTGATTTTTCCAATAGTCACGTATGAATGTTAGAGTTGGACTATAAAGAAAGCTGAGTGCCAAAGAATTGATACTTTTGAACTATGGTGTTGGAGGAAACTCTTGAGAGTCCCTTGGATCAAGGAGATCCAATCAGCCCATCCTAAAGGAAATCAGTCCTATATATATATTCATTGGAAAGACTGATGCTGAAGCTGAAACTCAAATAGTTTGGTCACATGATGCAAATAACTGACTCACTGGAAAAGACCCTGATGCTGGGAAAGACTGAAGGCGGGAGGAGACAGGACAGCAGAGGATGAGATGGTTGGATGGCACCACCGACTCAATGGGCATGAGTTTGAGTAAACTCTGGGAGTTAGTGATGGACAGGGAGGCCTGGTGTGCTGCAGTTCATGGGGTCACAAAGAGTTGGACCCAAGTGAGCAACTGAACTGAACTGAGACTATAATCTAGTTGTGAATGCGCTAAACACATATATGCTCTGTTCACAGCTGTGTTCTTGTGCTAAATTGCTTCAGTTGTATGTGACTCTTTGCAATACCATGAACTGTAGCCTGGCAATCTCCTCTGTCAATGGGATTTCCCAGGCAAGAATAGTAGAGTGGGTTGCCATGCCCTCCTCCACAGGATCTTCCCAATCTAGGGATCAAATCCTTATCTCTCACATCTCTTGCAATGGTAGGCAGGTTCTTTGCTACTTGCACCACCTGGAAATGGGCTGAACTCATATATGCTTTCTTCACAGTTGTGTTCTTCAGTTCAGTTCAATCGCTCAGTCATATCTGACTCTTTGCGACTCCATGAATTGTAGCATGCCAGGCCTACCTGTCTATCACCAACTCCCAGAGTTCACTCAGACTCACGTCCATCGAGTCAGTGATGCCATACAGCCATCTCCTCCTCTGTCATCCCCTTCTCCTCCTGCCCCCAATCCCTCCCAGCATCAGAGTCTTTTCCAAGTGCCGAGCACAAGCTGGAATCAAGATTGCCATGAGAAATATCATTAACCTCAGATATGCAGATGATACCACCCTTATGGCAGAAAGTGAGGAGGAACTAAAAAGCCTCTTGATGAAGGTGAAAGAGGAGAGAGAAAAAGTTGGCTTAAAACTCAGCATTCAGAAAATGAAGATCATGGTATCCGGTCCCATCACTTCATGGGAAATAGATGGGGAAACAGTGTCAGACTTTTTTTTTTTGGCGGGGGGGGGGCTCCAAAATCACTGCAGATGATGACTGCAGCCATGAAATTAAAAGACGCTTATTCCTTGGAAGGAAAATTATGACCAACCTAGATAGCATATTCAAAAGCAGAGACATTACTTTGCCAACAAAGGTCCGTCTAGTCAAGGCTATGGTTTTTCCTGTGGTCATCTATGGATGTGAGAGTTGGACTGTGAAGAAGGCTGAGCGCCGAAGAATTGATGCCTTTGAACTGTGGTGTTGGAGAAGACTCTTAAGAGTCCCGTGGACTGCAAGGAGATCCAACCAGTCCATTCTGAAGGAGATCAGCCTTGGGATTTCTTTGGAAGGAATGATGCTAAAGCTGAAACTCCAGTACTTTGGCCACCTCATGCGAAGGGTTGACCCATTGGAAAAGACTCTGATGCTGGGAGGGATTGGGGGCAAGAGGAGAAGGGGAAGACAGAGGATGAGAGGGCTGGATGGCATCACTGACTCTATGGACGTGAGTCTGAGTGAACTCCAGGAGTGGGTGATGGACAGGGAGGCCTGGCGTGCTGCAATTCATGGGGTTGCAAAGAGTCGGACACGACTGAGTGACTGAACTGAGCAAAATATGTGACACCTAGTAATTTAGTAGCTGCTTGATAACTATTGATGCATTTAAAGAACAAGCAAAGGATATCCTGCTTTTTTCAATGAGGCAATTGGGTGTATGACATCATTCAATCAATCATTGAGATACGAAGTCTAGGAAGAAGAGCAAATTTCAGTGAGGATTGGAGATATGAATTCAGTTTATCACTATCTGAGAGACAATTGCACATATGATTGTGAAATTCTTAAGAAAGGGCCAGATTAGAGATACAGATTGGAAATTTATAAACTCAACCAGATGAGTTTGCTCAAACAAAGTGAGAGATGGCACCCTGCAATAAGACATAGGTGCAGTAAATACATTAACATTACATCAGAAGTGTTTTAGAGGAGGGAGGTATTAAATGTTCCCATCATATCTAGTAGACACTGGAACAGGGACTCCCTAGATTACCCAAGCAGGGAATCACAGATAAAGAGCTTGTTAGAGTGAAACTATTTTATAGGCATGAACCACAGTGCTTTGGGAGCCCAGGAAAAGGTCAAAGCAGAGGACAGAGTGGCCCTTTAGAGCAAGTAATCCTTGGGCAAGAGTGTTGGAAAGCAATGAACCAGTGTGTTAGGTAGAGACCTCTGTGACACACCTTGTTTGTCCTGCTCAAGAGTTTGGAATTCAGTGAGTAGGTAATAGAAACTGTTGGGAGAATGCTATGAAAGGAAGGATTCCTACACAAAGACCTGCCTCCCACCAGGTCTTTAAACTCTATTTTTGGATCAGTGCATATCCATGTTCAAGTGTGTTTTTGTATACCTTCCGTAAGACTGGGAATCAGGACCTGCACTTGGATACTAATTGTCTTAGCTCTTAACAGCATGATTTTGAGCCAGTTAAATAACTTATTTTCCCCCCTTTATCATTTTATTGAAGTATAGTTAATTTACAGTGGTGTGTTTCAGGTGTACAACAAAGTGATTCAGATATTTTTATGTATAGATATATAGTCTTTTTCAGATTTTTTTCCATTCAGTTCAGTTCAGTTCAGTCGCTCAGTCGTGTCTGACTCTTTGCGACCCCATGAACCGCAGCACGCCAGGCCTCCCTGTCCATCACCAACTCCTGGGGTCCACCCAAACCCATGTCCCTTGTGTCGGAGATGCATCCAACCATCTCATCCTCTGTCATCCCCTTCTCCTCCTGCACTAAATCTTTCCCAGCAACAGGGTCTTTTCAAATGAGTCGGCTCTCCACATCAGGTGGCCAAAGTATTGGAGTTTCAGCTTCAGCATCAGTCCTTCCAATGAACACCCAGGACTGATCTCCTTTAGGATGGGCTGAATGGATCTCCTTGCAGTCCAAGGGACTCTCAAGAGTCTTCTCCAACACCACAGTTCAAAAGCATCAATTGTTCTGCACTCAGCCTTCTTCACAGTCCAATTCTCACATCCATACATGACTACTGGAAACACCATAGCCTTGACTAGATGGACCTTTGTTAGCAAAGTAATGTCTCTGCTTTTTAATATGCTGTCTAGGTTGGTTATAACTTTCCTTCCAAGGAGGAAGTGTCTTTTAATTTCATGGCTGCAATCACCATCTACAATGATTTTGGAGCCCAGAAAAATAAAGTCAGCCACTGTTTCCACTGCTTCCCCATCTATTTCCCATGAAGTGATGGGACTGGATGTCATGATCTTAGTTTTCTGAATGTTGAGCTTTAAGCCAACTTTTTCACTCTCCTCTTTCACTTTCATCAACAGGCTCTTTAGTTCTTCTTCACTTTATGCCATAACGGTGGTGTCATTTGTATATCTGAGGTTACTGATATTTCTCCTGGCAATCTTGGTTCCAGCTTGTGCTTCCTCCAGCTCAGCTTTTCTCATAATGTATTCTTCATATAAGTTAAATAAGCAGGGTGACAATATACAGCCTTGACGTACTCCTTTCCCTACTTAGAACCAGTTTGTTGTTCCCTGTCCAGTTCTAACTGTTGCTCCCTGACCTGCATACAGGTCTCTCAAGAGGCAGGTCAGGTGGTCTGGTATTCCTACCTCTTTCAGAATTTTCCAGTTTATTGTGATCCACACAGTAAAAGGCTTTGGCATAGTCAATAAAGCAGAAATAGATGTTTTTCTGGAACTCTCTTGCTTTTTTGATGATCCAGCGGATGTTGGCAATTTGATCTCTGGTTCCTCTGCCTTTTCTAAAACCAGCTTGAACATCTGGAAGTTCACAGTTCATGTACTACTGAAGCCTGGCTTGGAGAATTTTGAGCATTACTTTACTAGCATGTGAGATGACTGCAATTGTGCGGTACTTTGAACATTCTTTGGCATTGCCTTTTTTGGGGATTGGAATGAAAACTGACCTTTTCTAGTCCCTGGCCACTGCTGAGTTTTCCAAATCTGCTGACATATTGAGTGCAGCACTTTCATAGCATCATCTTTTAGGATTTGAAATAGCTCAACTGGAATTCCATCACCTCCACTAGCTTTGTTCATAGTGATACTTCCTAAGGCCCACCTGACTTCGCAATCCAGAATGTCTGGCTCTAAGTGAGTGTGAGTGATCACACCATCATGATTATCTGGGTCGTGAAGATCTTTTCTGTACAGTTCTTCTGTGTATTCTTGCCACCTCTTCTTAATATCTCCGGCTTCTGTTAGGGCCATACCATTTCTTTCCTTTATAAGACACTGAATATAGTTCCCTGTGCTCTACGGTAGAATCTTGTTGTTTACCTGTTTTGTCTATGGTAATGTGTATCTGTTAATCCCAAAGTCCTCATTTATCCCTCTCCTCTTTCTCTTTCAGGAATCATAAATTACTGTCTATGCCTGTGAGTCTTATTTCTTTCTTATAAATAAGTTCATTTGTATCATATCTTTATAAATGATATCATATGGCATTTGTCTTTCTCTGATTACTTCATTTAAATTATCATCTCCAATGGATGAATTAAATAACTTCTTTATGTTCCAGCTTCATTACTTTAAAAAAAATAATGAATTTGGCTGGACTATCTAATGTCCCTTCTTACTTTGAAGTTTTGTGGCTATATTATATGCTATGAAAGTGGAATTTGCCTTTCTACTTCCACGATTAAAGAAAAGAAAGTGGGAATAGGCAATCTTTTTATTTACGAGAAACAGGTGGGCAGTCTTTGGTTCCTTTTATAACTAAGACAGCTAGTGAAAAATATAAAGATAACCAAAGCAGTTAATTTCAAAAGATGGGACAAAAGTATCGATTTGATATCAGAAACAAGCTAGTAACAAATGTAGATTTAGAATATTTCTCAGAACAAGAGAGGAGAAATTCTATGAGAATTGTACCCATTCCATTGCTCGTTTCAGGGAGAAACTGGAGAGCTGACAGCTCTCAGAATAAGAGCAATCCTTACAGATTACTTTCACTTCCTCTGGGATTTTCACACTCCTCCAGAGAAGCATGAGGCAGGTTATTCATCTAGTTATAATCCCCAAGGAAGGCTCTGTAAATAAGCCATCTTCCTTACGATTTTTATTTTGAAGTCGCAGACAGGATCAGTCACGACAGACAAGCTGGTACTGAAATAATAAGCAGACCTCAGCTCTCAAAATCATGAGGCTTATTTCTTGCTCTGTCATGCAGTGCCCACCATGCTTTGACTTGGGTATCTGTTTAGATTTATCCTCACTTTAGAATAGAGATGGTGGAACAGCTATGGTATAAGGCATTGTCCATTATAGAAGCAGACAGAAAGAGGGTCTCCATTTGGCACTTAAGAGCCACACCCTGAGAGTAGCACACATCAGTTCTTAAGCCTCATAACTTATTGAGGCTTCCCAGATGGCACAGTGGTAAAAATCCACTTGCCAGTGCAGGAGACATGAGTTCGATCCCTGGTTTGGGAAGATCCCTTGGAGGAGGAAATGGCAACCCACTCCAGGATTCTTGCCTGGAAAATTGCATGGACAGAGGAGCCTGGTGGGCTACAGTCTGTGGAGGGGTAGCACAGAGTCAGACACAACTGAGCATGCATGCATGCATCACTTATTGGCCATAAGTAATGGCCTGGCCCCACATAATCACAGAGGAACCAGGTCAAGAAAAACGCACTGTGTCCTTCTCATGGAAGACAGCGAGAAAGTTCTGACTAGTCAGTGTTCATGTGGAGCATAATGGTTTCCTCAGTAGGGAATGTATTACTTTTCTAGCTGCCACAACAAAGTATGACAAACGGTGTGGCTTAAACAACAAAAGCTCCTTGTCTCACAGTTCTGGAAGCTACAACTCCAAGATCAAGGTATCCCCAAGGTTGGCTCCTCCTGAGGACTATGAGACAGGATTGATTCCATGCCTCTCACCTGGCTTCTGGCAGTTTCTTGGTGGCAATCTTTGGCGTTGTTATGATATGTGTCACTCATCTCTGCCTTTATCTCCACTTGGCATTCTCTTTGTGTGCTTGTGGCTGTCCCTGAACTCCCCTGCTTGTAAGAACAGCAGTCATTTTGGATTGGGACCACCTAAAAGACTTTATCTCCAAATAATGTCACATTCTGGGGTACAGGGGTGAGCACTTCAACACATGAGTTTTGTTGTTCAGTTGCTCAGTCATGTGCAACTCTTTGCCACCCCGTGGACTTCAGCACACCAGGCTTCTCTGTCCATCACTATCTCCTGGAGTTTACCCAAACTCACGTCCATTGAGTCGGTGGTGCTATCCGACTATCTCATCCTCTGTCAACCCCTTCTCCTCCTGCCTTCAATCTTTCCCAGCATCAGTCTTTTCCAATGAGTTCTTCACATCAGGGATCCAAAGTATTGGAGTTTTAGCTTCAGTGTCAGTCCTTCCAATGAATATTCAGGGTTGATTTCCTTTTGGACTGACTGGTTTGATCTACTTGCTGTGCAAGGGACTCTCAAAAGTCTTTTCCAACATCACAGTTCGAAAGCATCGATTCTTCAACACCCAGTCTTTTCCTGATCCAACTCTTACAGCTGTACATGACTACTGGAAAAACCATAGCTTTGACTATGTGGACCTTTGTAGGCAAAGTGATGTCTCTGCTTTTTAACACACTGTCTAGGTTTGACACTGTGTGTTTTGTGTGTGTGTGTGTGTGTGTGTGCGGGGTAGGGGGGCAGAATTGAACCATGACAGTGTTTTGCAGTCATTTCTGTATCAGATTTGCATGTAGTTCCTATGAATTCAGAGGTCTATGAATGTAAAAGACAGGGTATCAGCCTTCCCATGCTCCCCCAACTAGTACACAGTCCCACACTCACACGTGGAAAGTGGACATGATTGGCACAATAAATAAGAACATTTGGAAAGGGAACAAAGGAAGTCACACAGCATTCTTCATCTGAAACTATTCCCAATCTCATTGGGAAGCCATTTTGAGGTTCCATATTCTGGGATGAGTTGTATCTTTTATTAGACCTTGGTTCAGCTTCCTGGGAGAAGACCCCTGTCTACTGCTCTCTGGGCCCACCAGCTCCAACCTCAGAAGTTCTCCTAATCTGATTTTCCCCTGGGACCCCCTGTAAAGTGGATATCAGGAAGCATGTCCCCTTTTCTATTGTTGGTTTTGGTTGTTTTTGTTTGTTTGTTTGTTTGTTTGTTTTAATTGAGTTTAGTTGCTTTACAGTGTTGTTGTTGCTGTTCTTGTTTAGTCACTAAGTCCTGTCCAACTCTTTGCGACCCCATGGACTGCAGCACACCAGGCTTCCCTGTCCTTCACCATCTCCCAGAGTTTGCTTAAGTTCATGTCCATTGAGTCAGTGATGCCATCCAATCATCTCATCCTCTGTCATCCCCTTTCTCTTCCTGCCCTCAATCTTTCCCAGTATCAGGGTCTTTTCCAATGAGTTGGCTGTTTGTGTCAAGTGGCCAAAGTATTGGAGGATTAGCTTCAGCATTGGTCCTTCCAATGAATATTCAGGGTTCGTTTACTTTAGGAAATCATTGTTTTACAATGTTTTTAGTTTCTGCTGTGCAGCAAAGTAAATCAGATTTATGTATACATATATCCTCTCTCTTTTGGATTTCCTTCCCATTTAGGTCACCACAGAGCACTAAGTAGAAGTCCCTGTGCTATACAGTAAGTTCTCATTATCTATCTATTTTATACATAGTAGTATACGCTATATACTATAGCACAGAGAACATACTCAGTGCTCCGTGGTGACCTAAATGGGAAGGAAATCCAAAAACAAGAGGTTAATGTATGCATATCAAGCCTGCCCTCTTTGGGGGCTGAGTACCTTATTTTATTACTTGCTACCTGTCAAGCATTATAATTGAAAGGATGTATTAAGAATTGAAAGGCGGTTCTTCTGGCAGGAGGACCCTCTCAAAAGCATTGCTCTTTTAAAAATAGATTCTATTTGGCTTCATATACCCATCACTACACGTACAGGGTTGTGTTTTTTTTTTTTTTTTTCCTGAATATATGACTTAGATTTGCTCTCTCTCTTTCTCTCTTCTCTGTCCTTCTCACTCCCAACTTAGATGCTGACAATGTGAGCCTCTCAGATTTTGTTAGGAGACCCTAGCAGATTTTTCATGAGAAAAGCATCTTTCTTCTCTTTTCTCTGAGTTATTTAATTCTACTGAAAGGATGGATTGAGTACTTCCACCTTAGTTTTATTTTGCTCTGACAGCTTCATCCATTCAGAAGTTTGAACAATGGTGGGATGACTTTATGCCTGATTGTGTATGCATGCATATGTAATCAGTTGTATCCAACTTGCTGCGACCCCATGGACTGTAGCTCACCAGGCTCCTCTGTCATAGGATTTTCTAGGCAAGAATACTGGAGACGGTTACCATTTCCTTCTCCAGGGGATCAAAGCTGTGTCTTTTGTTTTTTCTGCTTTGGCAAGTGGGTTCTTTACCACTGGGCCACTTGGGAAGCCCCATATTCTTGGTTAATTCTTACCAAAGCTGAATCATAACAGGTAATTTTAGTTCAGTGTCCTCAGTTTGTCCTTCTGCCATCTCAGAATAGGAAGCAGTTGCCTCTTCTCTGTTCTTGCTCTTTTGATTCCTTTTTCTTCTCCCTTGCAAATGATACCAGTTTTTTCTGAGGTCACCTGTACCTCTCCTTTGTCAAATACAGCTCATGCTATTTGCATCCCATTTTCCTCTCTCTCTCTCTTTCTCTCTCTCTGCTAGACCATTGCTCCAGCCTCTAACAGCAAGCTCCTCCACATGTGCCATCAGGTCACTAACCCATTGCTTCATATACTAGTGATTTTTTACAGCAGCATCCCACTTTTATGTCCTCCTTTCTGAATGGCTTTTATTATGTAGTTAGAAGTGTATATGCAGTGATTCTGCATTGCACCTTAGGTAATGCTTTATTAAAAACCAACATCAGGGTTTTAGACTCAATCTATAGTGCAGAGAAAGTAACTGAAGAGTTAAGTATTGGGCTGGCCAAAAAATTTGATCAGGTTTTTCCGTACGATGTTATGGAAGAACAAGAATGAACTTTTGGGGATGACCCAATAGAAAATGGAGTGGGCAAAGTCATCTTTGACAGGAAGAAGAAAACCTACTTAAAGGTTGCCTTAGAGTTGATTCACTTATGAAAGAAATTGTAAGAAGTTTAAGAAACATCTCACTATTTAGGATGAAGAAACTGTGTATATTAGATCAAAATTTAATAATAAAAAAATATGACCAATTAAAGTTGCACAGTTAGCACTGGAAAAGTATCTGTTCAATCAAATGAAAATAACTGCACCCATCATAATTATTGTTTAATAAGTCAACTCTTGGTTTTTGTGACAATTGTAATGAGCCCATCACTTGGAGATGAGAAGGGTTGGGGAAGTAGCAAAGATATGAGGAACTCCTTTTTTCAAAACTTAAAATTTGGATTAGAAAAAAATAAGAAACAAATAAAAGTTAAGAAAACAGATAGTTTTGATGGTTGACTATAGTGAGTAGAAGTCAGAGAAGAAAAATGTCAGTCTAGGCTGGTCTTCAGGACTAATTTCATAGAAGCTGGTGGCTTTGAAGGATGAATAAATGGGGGTGGAAGAGAAGAAAGGGTCATTTCAAAATTCAACTCCATCACCACCCTGACAATATTCAAAATATACTAATGTCCAAAAGTACTTAGTCATTTTAACTCTATGATTATAGCAATCAAGCAACTACTGTGCATTTTGACAGGCAAGGGCTTTCTGATTCTTTTCTGTTTCTATTTCTATCGATCAAATAACTGCATATTCTGTTTTGCTATTTATTTTTTGTGACACCAAGAGCACCAGTGTATGCAAAGTCAGAGGAGTTAATGCACAGCCTGGTATTAAAGTAATGTTCCTCCACCCCTCTCCACACACTCACACATGGCTTCCCTGACACACATGCAAATTTGAAAGCATTTCTTAAAAGTGACAGCTAATGGTATAAATTAACCTCCTGAATCTGCTTCGGTCATTTTCAAAACTGTGGTAGCACATAAAAGATGGTGGTGAATTATGAATAATAAATAGAAAGAAGAATGACATGCCTTTCTGCAGCTTTCAGAAGTAAATGGAGGGTTCCACTATCAAGAAAATTATAGCCTCTAGGTTTGTTTATTACAGAGATTGTCAAACAACCTTCCTTACAGTGAACTCATTTGAGCTTGGCAAAAAATAGCAGAAGACAGTTCTTTCTAAATTTCCTTTTAAAATTATGAAAGGCACTCAGAAAATTGAACTTCATCACCAGCAAGATAAAGGCAAATTAGAAATAGTTTATCACCATGACAAACATATTAAATTGAACTCCAAATTGCGGGTAAAAGTTTCCTTCCGAATGGAATGCTTATGATCCAGTATTTTCAGACTCTTACTGTTTTGAGTTAATATTCTAGTTTGTGTTTTGTTGTGCTGAAGGGTCATCAAGCAACAAATGACTCTTTAATATGATGGAATTTTAAGGAACTAAGGGCAACATACTTCATAGCCTGGAGCCAGGTATATCTCCTAGTACCTCACCTATTGCCTTTTCCCTCATATTAGAATTTGTTGCTAAACCAGTTAAATACGCACGCTATAGACATTGCAAATAGAGCAACATTGTAGAGCCTGTAGTATTTTTTCTTCCTTTGGAATTAGGCATGTATATACATTTGTCCATGCATGTTTTTAAAATGAAATCTGTAAAGAAATAGGAGAAGACCAGAATTTTAAAATTGAGCTCATTTTCATTGACTAATAGGATAAAGAAGAGAATCTCCTTTCAAAGATTTAACTCTACATTCTGCAAATATGTATTTGGGTTATTTAGTTTAGGGAATTAAAAAAATTGTTTATCCTCTTAGCAAATCTTTATTCTCTGAGTCAGAGATATCTGAAGACACATTTTTACATTAAGGCTTTCCCCTCCAAATTAAGATGTAATCGAAATAGCCTTCTGTAATCTTTTATTTTAAAAATGAATATAAAAGAAAATTATTATTATAGAAAGAATTACAGTAATTTTATAAAGAATACATTCTGGGATATTATTATCAATCATTAACTTATGTTTTTAAATATTCTAGAATAATGTAGTAATAATATTATAGTAATACAAATAAGTACATTTACATAGTAAACTATTTAACTGAGAATTATTTGTCACCAGTGTTCCATAGTACAGACTAGAATTTGAAACAAGTCATTGCAAATGTGCATATTGACATTTATGGCAATATTTGGGGGGACTACAGCTTTTTTCATTTTTGTGCTTGCTCCTCTCTGTCTGTAAGTGGAAATATGTGTTCTATAATCCTTTACTGAAGTTGAAAAAAGTGCACTGAGTGAAATTTGTGGTGGAACATGAAGGTGAAAGAATAAAAGGAAGTACATTTAGAAATAATATTTTCCTACAATATTAATGATAGGAACAAAAATAATTTTAGTAATCACTAAAACTAAACCATTCTTGAGAAACTACCCCCTAAGGAACTCTTGAGCTCTCCAGAACAGTTTAAAAATTTCAGACTTATTCCTTGGTCCTTCCCTTTTTCCCTCTCCCCTCACTGTCCCAAAACTGGCTTTTACTTGTGATATATCCAGATTCTAAGCCCTGACAGAAGGCTGGAATTACCCTCTCACCTTACCCCCCAAAAAAACTCAGGCTCTGAAATAATCCCCTTACTCCTGCCTTGCTTCATTCAGGGTGTAAATTCTTGAATATAGAAACTATATATATACATACACATATATATAATTAATATCCCACATTGTCTATGGTTTCATTAAATAGTTGTGAATTAGAAGGTCATGAAGTCTAAGTGTATAATTTTTCCAGTGATTTATAGATTGTCCTCTAGAATAAATGAGTTGCTTTAATTGTCCTTTAATTTCTGTCGGTGATTTCATTATGAGTGAGAGTATTGATAAACTTTCTAAGTTGAATTTCAGTAAGGAGATAGGACAAAGGTTATAATGGTTCACAGAGTGTGGAAGGTGAAGTCAGAGATCCCTGGTGTCATGTCCCTATGATAAGTAAGTAAGCCCCATCAGTTGCTACATGTATGACCTTGAGCAAAGTTATTTAAATTATGAGCTCATCTGTAAAATAAGTAGAATGTTAGTACCTTTCTTTGCCTGATTGATATGAGGACTAAAATGAATAATGTATAGAAAGTACTTAGACTAGCCCCTGACCTAAGATAGCTCCTCAATAAGTGCTCATTTTTATTCAGTTTCCTGCCATTATTTCTGTTTGCCATTTTAAGTTGATGAATGGAAATCATTTCAAGAAACTTCGAATGTTCCTATAGAAAACAGATTTCATTTTTATGATCTACAAAGAGTAGAAAAAGCAAAAATGGTGTAAGATATGTATTCTGGTATAATATAGAAATGGTGTGAGTTATGCATTAATTAATTCTAGTATAGTATAGAAGTGGAGAGTAGCTTCATATCTGTGAACAGCTGTGAAGTACAAGAGAGATTTGACTGATAAGGACAGAAGAAGAACTTACTGGTGAAGGTTGATCTCAGTTCATAAAAGGTCTCAGCCTCATTTATATGAACAACTGTGAAGTATACGAGAGATTTGACTTATAAGGACAGAAGAAGAACTTAGTGGTGAAGGTCAGTCTCGGGGTCAGAAAAGTCCTCTGAGGACCACAGGCTTCCAGTACAAAGGACTACTTTGAAGTCCTTGATGCTCTCAGCAGAAGAGAATCCAAAGAAAGACTGGTTACTCTTATCTAGTAGGCCCACACAGCTGGACAGTCTTATCAAAAGCATCACCCTCCATTTTGCAGTTCCAGAAATCCATTTCTGGGAGGTAGCTTAGAACTCAAACTCTGAAACACTCACGAGAGCCCATGAGTGGGATAAAATGTTATCAACTCAAAATTGCATGATAGTTTTGTCAAGAAATTGTAGGTTTTTGGTCAGTTGCCCAGGAAATTTCACCAAGTAATATGTGACATGACACAGAATTCCAGTTGTTCCTTGGAGGGAGTGGAGCATAAGGTTATTATAATGTGAATGAGACGGTCTTCAGTTTCTTATGTCTCTGGAGTGTTTCCATCTACGTAAGGTTTAGCAGCATTATTCCTCCAAATCAGAACCCACTTCTGAACCTTAAAAAACTTTATATGTATTGATTCTTCCTTATTAGCAACTGGTCTTCCTATCTTGATGTATTGTTAGAGTGCCAGACTCTGGGTTAAAATATTTTTTTTCTTTAGACTAGCTATCAGACCACTGTATAAATTCTGTTGTCCTTTCTTACATTATAGTCCTAGGAATAACCCCCCAAAGCTTCAGTATGAATATGAGATGTTTCACATTGACTCAAACAGGCAAGACCTGTTCTGGCATTCAAATTCTGAGTATCTTCTTTTTCTGGTGATCTTCATCTTTTGTATCCTTGCTTTCCTTCCTCTAAAAACATGTTAACTGCATTCTGGACAGTTTTAGAGTCTATTCTCTTTATTTTTCTGTTACCTTATGAGAAAAAATAGTGCTCACCAAAAAGAAGCTATGATTAGGTAAGGCACTAACAGCGAGTCTTTTTGCTTCTATGTTTTGTTTAATACTTTCTAGAAAGTATGTCAGACCTTTCTGCCCATTATTAAAAGCTTGAGAGTACAAGTTTCCTAATGGTTCCTTGATCTCATTCTATTCCGTTTGCTAAAATGACATTTTCCGTTGCCTGATTCTTCCAGGGCCTTCTGGATTTCTTATTTTCCACCCTTAAACTGATACACACAGCTCATAAAAAACAGGAGTTACCAAGTGACAGGTGTTTTTGAAAAACTTGCTTAGTTTATATGTTCAGTGAAGACGTTGCCTCTAAATCAGCAGTTACTAATGACCTTTTGTTCCCGGAGCTGTTAAAAGTCCAGATGAAGTCTTGGAACTGAAATGTAGTTTAGGCTTAGCCTCAAGTTGGTATTTTCCAAATGTACCTTGTTGAGTTTTTATCTCACACCCTGATGGATTTCTTCTTAGACCATTGAAGATTCACCTCAGCTTCAACAATAGGTTATTCATTTCCTTTACTTCTTTTCGCATTTTCCCTCCTGTTTTAAGTAAAACAACCTAGGATATTAAATATCTTATAAAGCTACAGTGTCCCACATACCTCTGTTCCATTTTCTGACCACCATTTACCAACTGAGGGGCCTTTCAAAGTTCACGAGTTTCTCTGAATCTGATTCCTCATATGTAGATGGTAATAACAATTCTCCATGTCTCAGGTTTTTGTTGACTGTTAAATGAAATTATGTGTGAAAATGATTAGCATGCTGTTAGGCACATAATCAATATTCAGTAAATCCTAGCTTTCCCTTCCGCTGTAATAAGTTATCCTTTTTTTTTTCTTTCTGCTCTCTTTAGTAATGGCATTTCACTTTTGATTTGGGATATCTTTCCTTTCTATTTCTGGGCTTATTGACCTTTTCTTCTTTCTATTATTCCTTCTATTACGTGTTTGTTGAACACATAATACCAGGCTAGGTGCTGAAGACACAAGGGTAAAGAATTCTCTCCATCCCTTGATGGAGTTCACGGTTTTATGGGAAATGGGCATGCACCATTGCATGGAGAAATTAAAATGAGGATTTGTGCACCAGGCATTTGCAAAGCAGAGCAGACATGTGTCAGCAAAGGCCTCCTGGAGGAGAGGAATTGAAAAATCTTCAAGGATGAGTAGGAGGCAAGCCAGTCTGTTGAGAGGGAAGAACCACAAAGATTTCATAAAATAAGAAGAATTGTGGGAGTTGAAGTGAAATGGTGGGGAGAGGAGAATTCAGTTATATAAGACCTTGGTTTGGGGGCTACATTCCTCTTTAGAGTTAGTGAGAGCAAATTTTCAAACTATACAACCCTCCCATTACTTTTTCCCTTCTAACCCCAAAGCCCATGTGTCCATTACTAACTTTGTGCTTTCTGCTAATGGGACTGTATCACATCCCTCAAGTCAGCTGGAGCAAGATAGAGTTTAATGAATAAGTGGGAGCTATTGAAAAAAAAAATGTAGCCTACAAGCAATATAGTCACATCTGTACTTTATAATCACTCACTTTGTGATGTATATATTTTCATGATAAATTATAACTTTTCAGTATTAGAATGCTTAAGTTTTTTTAAGTGAAAAAGCAAAACTTTTAGGAAAGACAAAGAATTTGGTCTATAGCAATGGATCTAAGCAATATCAAGATTGGTTCATCTTCATAGACTTATCCTTAATTTACTATGTAAAAAAATTTTTTTTTCAAAAATCTTTTTCATCTGATAACAGTCTAACTAGGTAATAGGTACCAGTGATATGGATAAAATTATAGGATCTCATTCAAAAAATATTTGTTTACTTTGAGAAATAAATCATTTGGAGCCTGAAAGGGGCTGATTAATTGACTTAGCTAATGAAGCCATTTCCTCTTTACTGTTAATAGTGACTACTCATTTCTGTGGACAGACTAGGTATTGTGAGTATTGAACTTCTCCCCTGTTTAAAAAAAAAAAAAAAAAGTCATAGTAGGCAATAATAACTTAAAATTTCTGTGTCCTTCTACTCTGTGTGCAAATACTAGGGTGGGATTTCCTTTTTAATTAGGAGTTCTGGGTAGGATTCATGTTTAATGGTGTTCCTTCTATAATTCTTTGTTTCTTTTACAGAGGGTACAAACATTCCATTGACCTATTTTCTTTATGTTCAACAAGTTAGAAAATTCTGTTTTCCATGGAGCACATCTAAGGCAAAATAGTTTGATTATATAATTTGAACACTGAAAAAAAATCTGTCCGTATAAGCTTCTAGTGAACTGTTGAAAGATGTATGTATGACGTGTGAGTTCTCAAGCCAGTGTCTGCACTTCACGGCTGCAGACTTGTTCTCGGTATAACACTGGCTGTTTATTTATAATGATCAAAGAGGATCTGTGTTGAATCAGAAGTCAAATTAATAGTTTTCTCTAACACCTCTAGTCTTGGAAGAAAGGTCCTTCAAGTTCGAAAACATGAACAGAAAAGGCTCTATAATTTGTTTTTAATGTAATGATCTATACATGCTCTAACTCACATTTGGAAAGCAGGGGGCCAGATTCCAGTTCTGCTGTGATGCCGAAGCCATTTCTGAAAAACAGTCGACCAAAACTAGAGTAAATCTGTTTAAAAGGCTACTCTGCTCCTGTCCGTCTCCATAACTCCAAGTTGGAGCTTTTTGCCAGGGAGGAGGGGAGCGCAAAGATGGGGGTGGAAGGCAGTGATGAAGAAGGCAGTGGGGGCAGTTGTTTTTCTGTGCCTGCTGACGTCAACGCAATTGCCAGATGGCATTTGAATGTTTTGCAGAAAGACAGGAGCCTTTTATTACAGCTGTCACATGGGGTTTCATTCATTTGCATTCCCAGAAGTGGGCTACAGCTTTCCCTAACTGTAGGAGTAGTGAGGGCTCTGTCCCTTCAGAGACCCAGAGGGCCTTTTGTAGGATGTTGTTACCTTAAGTGGCTCTGATAAGGGACACATGCTCTGAGAATGGCATGTTTCACTGTCAGCTTCAGAGGGCTGTGAGCTACTCAGCTTCAATTAGGACTATAATGTTATCATTCAAAAAAATCTTCTCTGCGGAAGGTCTTTCATGGATCCTGACAGCCTGGGAGAGAGGCTCAGTAGCACCTGAAGGGTCTAAAAGGGCAGCAACCAGCCCTAGAACAAAAGCACAGCTTCTGTGAAATACACCTAACATAGGCTGAAAAATACCTGACATATTGCGTGGGCCAAATAATTCATTCGGATTTTTCCATAGCATATTACAGGAACACTCAAACGATTTTTTTGGCCAACTCAGTACAACAGCCCTGAATACATATACACAGCTCTGTCCTCACCATCTTGCTCCATGATGTCATCCCCACACCATTGGGAAGGACAGAGGGAAAAAATGAACTTGTAGAAAATCTGTGGGTTCATATGTAGAAGAAAGAAACAAAGGTGGTTTTAAATGCTGGGATCTTCTCTCAGAAACTGACCCAGGGCCACTCCCTAGGGCCAGTCTGACCTATCCTCTTCACCATCAGCCCTTTCCACTGCCAAAAGTTTTCATGTTTTACTTTTAAAACCTGGCATCTCTCAAACTTTTCAGTCTCTGGGTTAGGAAGTATATATTTTTATAATGAACCTCTTTCTGTAACAGTTAATTGGATGGATTGATCTCTATAGTTGACTTGAGAATGAATAAGAGGATGAAGTACTTAGACCAGAGGAAGTTTTTGTGACTATTTTTAACTATGAGTGTCACTCATATTAATCGTGGTATATGATGTGATGTTTAAAATTGTTCTGAGATGGATTACACAAGTCACTTTCTTCCTGTTTCCTGAAGTCAAGATATGATATTTCAAAAGTAGAAGTTTTGATGGTGGTAGGTCTGTGTTGGACTGAAATGAAAAGCATCTAGTATACCAAGGAAATTGGGAACTGGGGGCTAGAAAGGCTTGAAAGTTAGCTATATGCACTACCTAGTCTCAGTCTTATATCCACACTGGCAGTGATAACAGGGTACCTACAATGACACTGCTAATCTGAGTTTAGTGAAATATCTTTTGCCGTCTCGTTAGTGGCAACAGGAAATATGGATGCCAGGACCACTGACTCAAGTGATGGAAGAACCTAGAGCAGTGTTCCATATACCCTCTTATGCTGCAAATGAAACAAATACAGCCACTCTTACCCTGCTCCAGACTCATGTCCATAGAGTATTTTCCAAATATAAACAATACAAATGGAGTTACTGGGGAGTGTGTTCATCTCATGTTAATTTCATGCTTCAGGTTCTGCTTCAGGGTTTAGGGAGATTTGGGAGGTGATGGTGAAGATTAAGCAGCCTCTTTCAGCTTCCTCTGATCCCCCTTCCCTTCCAACTTCAAGGGATGGGAACATGTGGAGGAGCATTATCAATATCTTGTATGTATCTGTGAGCACATCTGGGTCTGAGAGATGACATTAGGTCAGAAGCAAGGAAGGTTGTTAGAAATTAAAAAAGGAAGAGGTATAAATATAAGTCACCAGCTTCAACTCTAGGCAGCACCAAGGTGTTTTTCAGATAGACCTTAAATTAGAAATATATTCATAAAACACACATTTCATATGGGGTGTATTTGGGCCTGAATCGCAAGGTTATGCAAATCATGTTAGAACTGTTAAGCATCATGTTCATGTTCCCCAGAAATCAACCTTAGGAAAGCTATAGTGTTGATAGCAGTGTCCTACTTTGCATGCCCTAGCTCCCTGTCCACTCTGAAAGTACAGAACACTTGTCCCAGGCATAAGTGCTGCCATTGTTGAAAATACAGCGGTTGTTATTCATCATCCCTTATCTAACATGTTAAGGTTTGCCCAAACATTGCCAGAATTAAAACAGTATGTTCCTGAGTGTAGCTCTAGGTAATAGTCATTTTTCCATACTATACTCGTTCCCCCAGTGAAAGTTGCTCAGTTGTGTCTGACTCTTTGCCACCCCATGAACTTGTCCATGGAATTCTCCAGGCCAGAATACTGGAGTGAATAGCCTTTCCCTTCTCCAGGATACCTTCCCAACCCAGGGATCGACCCAGGTCTCCCACATTGCAGGTGGATTCTTTACCAGCTGAGCCACAAGGAAAGCCTAAGAATACTGGAGTGGGTAGCCTATCCCTTCTCCAGCGGATCTTCCCAACCCAGGAATAGAACTGGGGTTTCCTGCATTGCAGGCAGATTCTTTACCAACTGAGCTATCAGGGAAGCCCTTGTCCCCCCAAGGGCTTCCTAAAACAGCAATCCCATGATTCATTTATGTCTCAGCTATCAACAAATAATAGTATATTCATGTATATCTCTTAACCATGAAATTAAGTTTGGATATATCATACAGTTATAGATATATATCATACTTTGGGCAGCACTACAGCTCAAAGACAGTAAAAGAATCATATATTGATTTCACTCAACTTGTAGTGTCAGGACAAAGAATTGAATAATCCATTGTCAAGCTACCTTAGAATCAAACCACCATCCAATTTTACTTTGATGACACCAACTCCATTTTTCAATGAGAAGTAGCATATAACTTTTTAGCACCTGATATCTCAGTATCTTTGCTGAGATCCTAAACACAATTACATTTTACAAGGGAGAAACTATAGGAGCATCTTCATCCTAACACACAGACATAACCTTCCCACACTTCCAGCAGATGGCCAAGATGTGTGCCTTGTTTAAGGTCAGAGGGAGCCAGGAAGTCAAGTTGTTCTGGGCTGAGTCCCATGAGTCTAGCTGAGGGTCTGGTAAGGGTGTTATTTTTTCCCTCTGATTCAAAAACTCTATACTAACATCACCCAGAGAGTCAGGTTTCAAAGAACTCACGCATTTTAACATAAAAGAGAGGCTGATGAATGAAGCACCATGTGAGTGTACTCATTTTTCTTGAGAAAAATCACTGCCAAACAGATGATAACTCTCATGTTGGTTGTCCAGGATTTTGTTTTCAGAGTCAGAGAGTCTTCTTGAGCAGACATATCAGTGAATGAAGAAATGTGTTTATTCAGTAAACATTTTTTGCACCTAGTAGGTACCATATGTGATAAGCATTAGAGATAGAGTTAAGTAAAATACACAGTTTAGTAGTGAAGAAAGATATGGAAACAAATCATTTCAACTTTAATGCAGTGATTAATGTATGGAGTTGGCCAGTAAGTTCATTTGGATTCTTCCATAAGATGTAACAGAAAAATCCAAATGAACTTCTTGGCCAACTCAGTATAATTAGGGTATTATAGGAGTACAGAAGATGAGTACCTACCCCAGCTAGGGGCAGGGTGGGGAATCAGAAAAAGTGTTTTTGGAAGAATTAAATAATAATGGGGTTGTCAGTTCAGTTCAGTCACTCAGTCATGTCCGACTCTTTGCGACCTCATGAACCGCAGCAAGCCAGGCATCCATGTCCATCATCAACTCCCGGAGTTCACTCAAACTCATGTCCATCGAGTCGTTGATGCCATCCAACCATCTCATCCTCTGTCGTCCCCTTCTCCTCCTGCCCTCAATCTTTCCCAGCATCAGGGTCTTTTCAAATGAGTCAGCTTTTCGCATCAGGTAGCCAAGTATTGGAGTTTCAGCTTCAACATCAGTCCTTCCAATGAACACTCAGGACTGATCTCCTTTAGGATGGACGGGTTGGATCACTTTGAAGTCCAAGGGACTCTCAAGAGTCTTCTCCAACACCGCAGTTCAAAAACATCAATTCTTTGGTGCTCAGCTTTCTTTATAGTCCAGCTCTCACATCCATACATGCGGTTGTAGGAATAAACTAAATCAAGGTAGTGATGAGGGATGAAAAGCAGGGAAAATAGCAGAAGCAACTACATTTGCCAAGATGTGTACGATTTAAAAATAACATGTGAAAAACATAAGAACTGAGTATTCCTGGAGTAGTCATTGTGAAAAAAAAGAGTGGGAAGCTATAAAAGAAGGTAAACATTGTAGGACTCTGATTAATGAAATGAAAGAAGTGAGGAAGGAGATAAGGATTTCTAGGGGGAATGATTTGGTAAATGTTGGAGGCACTGACTGAGATTCTAGAGTCCAATAAGCAGGTTGGGAGAGTCAAATAAGGTGATATTTGGGTGCTAGTCCCTGTGGACCCACAGTGCACGTCTTCTAGGAGTCCATTAGAAAAGGAGACGCTGGACAGAGGTTTGGGGCAGGAAATTGTGTGAACACATTTAGAGAGAGTCTAGAGAATTAGAAGAGAGATGGACTAAGAGGTGAAACCTGGCATAAAAATGTTGAGAGGGATGGGAAGTGAGGGGGGAAATTCCAGAAGAGGCAGAAGAAGAATGTTGAAAGAGATAGGAAAAGAGCTAGAAGGGCATGGTAGCACAGGAGCTGAAGGAAGAGAGATTTTCAAAAAATGAGAATCACTGGTTTTGTAAACTTCTATGAAGAAGTCCAGCAGTATAGAGACTGAAAAGTATCTTTTGAATTTGGCAGTTCAAACCTGCTGTAAATAGCAAGAGTAGTGACAGTGTGTCATAGAAGCCTGGCTCAGTTGATTGACATGAACAAAAGGTGAGAAAATAAAGATACTGTATACTAATTGTTCCTTCAAAATATTTGGTAGAAAGATGGGGTGGGAGTTCAGTAGGATGTGGATATTGGGGAAAGAATATGGGATTAAGGAATAGAGGATGTCTTTACATAGGAGAGACTGGAGTTTGTCTAAGTGATGGGACCTGGCTACATTTATAGGCTGATAGAAGACACTGGTGTCAGAATATTGCTGGGTAGTGCCATTTCAGGATAAAGAGACATGAATGATCTTAATAATTATGGTCATCTTGCCCTTAGCTTAATGTGTCCTTCTTAGTGTCAGGGCTTTATCTGCCAGCTTCTTTTGAAAACTCACTCTGGGCCTGTTATGAGCAGTTGAGTTGCAATTGCATTGAACCAAGCTCGTCTTTTCCAGCTGCTCTTTTCTAATATTCCTTATCATTACTAATATTTATAAGGTATTTAATCTAATAAATGCTTCACAACAAATATAATTCTCAGTATAACATCTTCAATTCATGCATAACATCTCAGCACAAATATCTTTTTGTGTTCCCCCCAGAAAAACACAAAATGATTACAGTCTTGTCTGGGTTATATGTGGAAAGGGGATGAATCTTATCTACTTAAAGATTTTATTTAAAAGGCTTTTAAAAAAAACTTATCAAAACCAAAGGAAGAAAGAATATTTCTTCAAAGAACATCTGGGATTCTTATGTCCTAAATATAGTGGAAAGCTGAAAAGATAATATTTGTTTTAAGGAAGCAGAGGGATTGACTATATACCTCCAGAATTTCCCTTCCTTAAAGGTATGAATGATCAGAGTGGACTAAATAAAAGGAACTTAATCAGGGTATGAAATCATATACTGTCTATAGTATCAAACGACTAGTTTAGCAGTGAGTCAGGATCTGTTCATTCTTTTTTTTTTTTTTTTTTTTCCGTCTATTTCCTAGTATTTCCCCATGATGTAAATGTGCTCTTACTACAAAGCAAGCTGTTTTCTGTCAAGCATGAACCTATGCTTCAGTACTAATCATGAAAAGGAGCCCTGAAAATAAGCACCGGGCCGTGTAGTCAAGGACTAATGGAAATCAGAGAGAACGTCAGAAGGAAATTAGTCCAGGGTGCCTCTCCTTTCTTCAACACTCCCTTTTTTTAATTGCTCATGGGAATCTATGTTGCCTGTCAGTCGGGTGTGTTTATTGCAGGCAGACAGTTGCCTCAAGCAACAGGACACTTGGTAGGAGGTGGTGAGGACTTGAAGGGGGGCTTGTCTGACTCCAAGGGCCAGGTGTCTGCATAATCTTCAAAATGATTTGAATGATCCAGATTCTCCAAACTTTTGAGAACCATTTGCAAGGACAGCATATTGTGTTAGAAGGCAGAATTCACTCATTCAAAAATTCTGTTTTTGTTTTTGTTTTTTTTTTTCTCAGCTCTTACAGTCTGTTGATTACTAAGATTCTATTTTTAAAAAATGAATTTAAAAAATCATTCTTGCCCTCAAATTCAGAGTCTGACAAGGAATTTGGCCACAAACAGCAATAGCAGATGATGATAATAGATGTTGGAACAAAGTACACAGAGGCTTTGAGGCACACATGATTAACATGGTATCAGTTTGAGAATAAAGGTAATATGTTTGCATGTTTTGATCTAGATCACTAACAGAGAAATGAAGTGCTGGACAGAAAAAATGCTATGAACACAGGCATGGGTTTTTGAGCATATTTGAGAAAATTCAGAATTATTGGGGAGGAAAGATACTAGTCGCCCAGCAGTGCAGTGGTAAAAGAACTTACCAGCCAATACAGGAGATGAGAGTTCTATCCCTGAGTTGGGAAGATCTGCTGGAGGAGGAAATGGCAACCCACTCCAGTATTTTTGCCTGGAAAATTCTTGTATTGGGAAAAATAAGTCAATGGTAGGGAAAAAATGGAGCAAAAAAACTGCAGCCACCAGTGTATGGAATAAGAAGAAACAGATTAGGGCAAAGATGAAGGGATTTAATAGGAAGAAATAGTTAAGAGAGACTCTTTAGTAGAATTTACCAGGTGTAGTGATAAGTTTGATGCTGGAAGTGAGAAAGAAAAAAAGTTAGTTAAAAAGAAAGTCAAAGCAGTCAGTTCTGGTGAGTGTTTTTGTTGATAATCAAGACAGGAAATAAAGAAGGGAAGGAAGAGTTTTGGAAGGAGAGGACATCTTCTTTTTGGAAAAACTGAGTCTGAAATAATCAGCAGATAGAAACACAGGCCTGAGGTTCAGAGAAATGGTTGGCGTTGGAGCTCCAGATTGATGGATATTCACTGTAACACAAGGGAGAGCTGGAAGGGAAGGGTTTAGATTAAGATAAGGAAAAACAATAAAAAGAAACAAATGTTAAGGAGGGGAGAAAGAAAGTGAAAGTATTAGTCACTCAGTTGTGTCCAGTTCTTTGGGATCCCATGTAGCCCGCCAGGCTCCTCTATCCATGGAATTCTCCAGGCAGGAATACTAGAATGATTTGCCATTTCCTTCTCCAAGGGATCTTCCCGACCCAGAGATCAGACCCAGGTCTCCTGCATTGCAGGCAGATTCTTTACTGTCTGAGCCACAAGGGTAGCTCCAAGGACGGAAAAAGAGCCAGCAAAGCAGAGAGTCCCTTCTCAGAGGGCCTGTAGAAAGTCAGGCCAGGGCACAGCCAAGGCGGAAGGAAGAGACTGCAGCCCCAGAAGAAGGAGGACAAAGCCAGGAATGTTGTCATGGGGTATTGTAATTAACATGCCCTTTGCATTGGATCCACACAGTCAAAGAATGGAAATACCAGACCACCTGACCTGCCTCTTGAGAAACCTATATGCAGGTCAGGAAGCAAAAGTTAGAACTGGACATGGAACAACAGACTGGTTCCAAATAGGAAAAGGAGTACATCAAGGCTGTATATTGTCACCCTGCTTATTTAACTTAGATGCAGAGTACATCATGAGAAATGCTGGGCTGGAAGAAGCACAAGCTAGAATCAAGATTGCCGGGAGAAATATCAATAACCTCAGATATGCAGATGATACCACCTTTATGGCAGAAAGTAAAGAGGAACTTAAAAGCCTCTTGATGAAAGTGAAAGAGGAGAGTGAAAAAGTTGGCTTAAAGCTCAACATTCAGAAAACTAAGATCATGGCATCTGGTCCCATCACTTCATGGGAAATAGATGGGGAAACAGTGGAAACAGTGTCAGACTTGATTTTTGGGGGCTCCAAAATCACTGCAGATGGTGATTACAGCCATGAAACTAAAAGACGCTTACTCCTTGGAAGAAAAGTTATGACCAACCTAGATAGCATATCCCAATACAATATTGTAAAGTAATTAGCCTCTAATTAAAATAAATAAATTTAAATTAAAAAAAAATAATAAAAAGCAGAGACATTACTTTGCCAACAAAGGTCTGTCTAGTCAAGGCTATGGTTTTTCCAGTGGTCATGTATGGATGTGAGAATTGGACTGTGAAGAAAGCTGAGCACCAAAGAGTTGATGCTTTTGAACTGTGGTGTTAGAGAAGACTCTTGAGAGTCCTTTGGACTGCAAGGAGATCCAACCAGTCCTTTCTTTTTAATATAAATTTATTTATTTTAATTGAAGGCTAATTACTTTGCTGGGTGTTCTTTGGAAGGAATGATGCTAAAGCTGAAACTCCAGTACTTTGGCCACCTCATGTGAAGAGTTGACTTATTGGAAAAGACTCTGATGCTGGGAGGGATTGGGGGCAGGAGGAGAAGGGGACGACAGAGGATGAGATGGCTGGATGGCATCACTGACTCGATGTACATGAGTTTGAGTGAACTCTGGAAGTTGGTGATGGACAGGAAGGCCTGGTGTGCTGTGATTCATGGGGTTGCAAAGAGTCAGACAAAACTGAGCAACTGAGCAACTGAACTGAACTGAACTGAACTTGCATTGGATAGATAATTTTATTTTTCCAGGAAGAGACAGAAATCAGACTGCCATGAGTGGAAGACTCAATACCTTTAAAAAGGGTATTAAGAGAGAAGAGAGCTCTCTTTCCAATAGTTTAATAGATTTGAATTTAAAAAAAAATGAATTGTACCTTAGATGGGGTCAAAGAACAATTTCATTAACAAGGAAAATGCTAACCATTTCTTATGTTGAAAAGAGGGAAAGAAGTAAGAAACAGAGATCAAATGAAAAAATCACAAATTAAAAGAAGAAATAGGCTATCCATGGTAGCAGGATGAAATTAGAAGTCCACAGAGGTAGGAAAATGATATTTTAAAAAAAGAGTGTTTCACTGAAACAATAGGCAGAAAATTAAGAATTGTGAAATCCTACCCCTATTTAGAAATTTATATAAAGGTAAATTAAAATTCCCAGTAAACAACTTGATAAATGTTTTGTTTTCTGCAAGAAAGAACTAGAGCGAAACAGTTCATTTAATTTAATGAGGCACCTTTTGGCTGAGTCTGGTTAAAGTTGCTGTGGGAATCGAAAATAAATATAAAAGGGTTCTTATCTTCAAGAACCTCAGAGAGCCACACATGTGTGACAGAGTATGTTTGCACAGGCGAATTTTATGAATGGTGTTTTGATGAGTCACGTAAGGTCCATGGCATATGGCAGTTTGCTGTTAAGGCACAAATGTGGATAGAGTACTACATTCTGGTGTTAGATGTGGGGCCCTGGGCTAGAGTGAAACTGTCCATTGCTTCACGGCTCTCCGTCCTTACCAGGCTCTGTTGAATCCAGGATAAACAGATTTTTTTTATTATCTCATAACATTCTGAACATAGTAACATTCTAAGTAAAACCAGTTTTTAAACCAAAATTATTACCTCTGACTTGTAAGACAGGTACATTGTAAGATTTTATTTAAATTACCACCTACTTATCTACTAGTCAATACACATGTGGTAAAATTTTATGCTGTGTTAATTATTTCCAACCATAAGCAAAAGGACGCTTTATTCAGACTAGCTGTAGTAATAAAAAAAATATTGCTAATGTCTGTTGTGGATTCCCAAGTGACTGGCTGGTAAAGAATCCGCCTGCCAATGCGAAGCCACAAGTTCAATCCCTGGGTTAGGAAGATCTCCTGGAGTAGGAAATGGCAGCCCATTCCAGTATTCTTGCCTGGAGAATCCCATGGACAGAGGAGCCTGGTGGGCTACAGACCATTGGGTCATGGAGAGTCAGGCACGACTGAGCACACCACACATACATTGTCTGTTGTGATAGGAAGGCCAAAGGAAGAAAGTCTTCAGGATTAGTGAATTCAAGGCTCAGTAATGTTGTATGATGGACCTAGATTTTTTAATTCTCTCCACTTTGCTACTGTTACACTATTTTCTCCATCCTAAAGCTGGTTCCACTTACAATCCAAAGATGGCTGCTGGTAGCAACATCACCGGAGAAGGAAATGGCAACCCACTCAAGTATTCTTGCCTGGAGAATCCCGTGGACAGAGGAGCCTGGTGGGCTACTGTCTGTGGGGTCGCACAGAGTCAGACACAACTGAAGGGACTTAGCATGCATGTGTGCATTGGAGAAGGAAATGGCAACCCACTCCAGTATTCTTGCCTGGAGAATCCCAGGGACAGGGAAGCCTGGAGGGGTGCCATCTGTGGGGTTGCACAGAGTTGAACACAACTGAAGCAACTTAAAAGCAGCAGCAGCAGCAACAACATGGCTTCCTTCTTGGTAGAGGATTTCCTTTCCCAGAAGCAGCAAAGTTTCTCTCCTGTCTCATCTCAGACTCACATTGACTAATGGCTGCCCATCCTGGACCAAATTCTTGCCCTTATGGCTGAAATCACCATGATTGGTATAGAGAGTTGTCACAATATCCACTGTATGTGGTTTGAAGAGAGCTCAGAATTGAGGCACTTCTCAATGTCTTGGACATATCCTCCTTAATGTTAAAATGCTATCCCAGTCCCTAAGGTCACAGTCACAGTCAAATCTGTCAGCTGATCCAGCAGCCACAGGACCTGTTTGTTGGTCATCTGAGATCCTCTTACAATCTTCTCTAGAGTGTGGATGATGATACGCTGTATAATAAGTTGAAGTTGTCTGTAGATGAAAAGTCTTTGCAAGGAATATTAAAACCAGAAGAAAGGCAGTTCAAAGCTATTTTAGTTAGACTTCAGTCTGTATTAATTTCTGTTTTTAGTTTGTCATCTGAATCAGTGTGTGAAAACATTCATTGCTTCTGTGTTGTGTTTACTTTAGTAATACTTTGCATATACTTTTTATGGGATATTCTAATTGGGAAGCTCTTGTACCATACTTCTAATATCCTTGTTTTAAGATGAAATAAAATTAAAATGAACTGAAATTTTTGCTAAAGAGGAAGAATTTCACTAGCAGTCTCTTCCTGGGTCCTTCTTCTTGATCCCCAGAAAAAAACAGCTAGGCCACATTTTTAACCAGCAGTTTTATTAGTCTTACAAGATTATGATCTTAAAGATCACTCTCAAAGTTATTCTATCTTCTTTGCATAGATCTTTGTCTTAAAGGATCTGTGCTGAATTGCAACAAATTGTTCATCATTTGTACATCTTAAGTATGCTATTATTGCTATACTCAGGGCATATGGGAGCATTGACTGAACTAGCAATTATGTCCGCAAGGAAGAAAACAAATCTATGACATAAGTGCTGAGTGACTCATCTTATGACCAAATGACTTATTTTATTGCCTGATTTCCTCCTTTCCTCAGCAGCACATTGTTGCTAAACAGGAGGAGGAACGGGTATCATTTTGAGATGTTTCTCATAGAAAATTTTATAATTCTGTCCGTCTGCCTATTAAATATCTTGGTGAACTACTGGGGTCTGCTGATCCAAAGATAATCATGTTTATTTTCTGAATTCTGGTAACATTCTGAATATAATCAGATTGTAACTGAAACCAGTTTCTTAAACTGAAATAATTAACCCAGACTTTCAGACAGATGCATTATAAAATTTTCATTACCACCTAAAAGGAAAATGAAGACAGATTTTTGTAGTAGCCACAGAAGTCTCCACCAAAGCCCACTAGTTTCTCCTTCCAGAAGCAAATATTACAAGAGATCCGGCTTGAGCGGGAGAAATAGGGAGAAGGAACAAATGGCATTTTTCCTGATGGATAAATATTAATAGTGCTAGTCTTCCCTAAAACTTAGTTCTGGAAACAGTTTAATTTGATTTTCAGGAAAGATGTGAAGGAAGGGGGTATACCAGGAATTCTTAAAAGTTTACTGATGATGTTAATAAGTTCCCCTTGATAACAGGGATGTAATTTGATAATTAATTGAAGGAAGAATTTGCAAAACTAACAGTGGGTCAAAAATTGGCAAAGATACTTCCGTATCATAAAAGTAGGTGGCTGCAGTCCATGGGGTCGCTGAGGGTCGGACACGACTGAGTGACTTCCCTTTCACTTTTCACTTTCATGCATTGGAGAAGGAAATGGCAACCCACTCCAGTGTTCTTGCCTGGAGAATCCCAGGGACGGGGGAGCCTGGTGGGCTGCCGTCTATGGGGTCGCACAGAGTCGGACACGACTGAAGCGACTTAGCAGTAGCAGTAGCAGTAGCAGGTGACCATATATAGGAAGAGTTACCCAAGATACTTAGCATTGTAATCAGTCATATAGACCTAGACTTCCTACATTGGAATTCGACTTCTGCCACTTACTATCTGTGTAACTTTGAGCAAGTTTACTTAACCTTAGTTTCAAAATTTGAAAGTCATTCCCTTTCTAATGTAATTTCTAGTGTTGGGAGTTGCCTTCAGGAAAATCAAGAAGTGATATTACTAGGTTTTAGTAGTTTACACAAGTGTTTTCTGTATGCAAAATCATTCACAGATAAGCTCACCCCATCCCTTAAAACTAGGTGTCAGGAAGCAGACCCTCAAGTCCTGTAAGAGACAAGGGGGCTTCAAGTTCTCTACATGTTACTGGGGTATGGGAAGCTGGGGAGGCCTGAAATCCATGTTTCCAAGATGAAACTTGGCTATTGGAGCTCTGAGAGTTCCAAGGGCTGAAGATTTTGAGGGAAATGCCTGGAAAAAAAGAGGTTTTCATATCTGAGTGATGACTGGCTTCCCAGGTTGCACTAGTGGTAAAGCACCCCCCTGCCAATGCAGGAGACATAAGAGACTCGGGTTCAATCCCTGGGTCGGGAAGACCCCCCTGGAAAAGGAAATGGCAACTGACTCCAGTATTCTTGCCCAGAGAATCCCATGGACAGAAGCGCCTGCCGGCCTACAGTCCATAGGGTCACAAAGAGTCAGACACAATTGAGGCAGCTTAGCATGCAGGCACAATCATCTTCTAAGTGCTTTATCCACCCGTGTTATCTTTATATCCTTCTTCCCTCTCACACTTGTCTTCTCTGGAGAATTGCTTTTTATTATTATTTTTTAAAATCCTGCTTGGGGGACAGATACAGGTGAGAATGGTGATACCGTTCGGAGCAGCCATTTTCAGTGTGTTTGGAAGAGAACCACATGACCAGAAATTTTGAGACCATTTTAATTTTGAGAAACAATTTCTTTCATTCTCCTAATAACCAGAGGCAGTGGTAATATATCCACAGGTTCCTCTAGTTTCCTGTTTTATCCTCTGATCCCTTTCATTTCCTTGAACATCTTCCACTAGACTGCAAGTTGCTCGAGAGCAGCAGTCCAAACCCATTCATCTCTGGAGCCTGAGGGTATGGACAGTCCCAGGTACCCAGTAGATGTTCAAGTTAAAATATGTTGAATAAGTGAGGCAGAAATGACTGTATCTCAGTGCCTCCATATTCCTCTTTTTGAATCACACCATTGAAAAAATATTTTGTCTCTAAAAATATTGCTGTGTGATTGAAAAAGGGTGCATTCACAATGAAAAATTTTAAAATGCTATCACATTTATTATTAAGTGCTTTTATAAACTTTTGTGGGCTAACCTAGGATTAAGCGATACCATGTATAATAGTATTTCTCTAGAAAAATGCATTCTAAATTCTCAAAAAATTTGATTTAAAAGTGTTTTGACATTTGATCTATTTATAAGTCTGGAAGCTTTATTACTTAATTGATGATTTCTTTTATTAATTATAGAAACTGAAATGTATTGAGTTTTAAAATACATTTATAAAGGATTTTATATTGTAGTAAAATAATTTGAGGCTCTTATGGGTATCCACTCATCATCTTGGAAGTTTAACATTGTGGAGGGCTACGACCATGGTATATCCAAAGAAAACATGTTTTTTTTTTAGACAATTGGTCAGACCCAGTATGGACTTACGGGCTTCTCAGGTGGCTCAGTGGCAAAGAATCTGCCTGCAGGAGACACAGGGTTTGACCCCTGGGTCAGAAAGATCCCTTAGAGAAGGAAATGGCAACCTACTCTATGATTCTTGCCTAGGAAATCCCATGGACAGAGGAGCCTGTAAGGATATAGTCCATGGAGTTGCAAAAAGTCAGACATGGCTTAGTGACTAAACAACAGCAAGAAGTATGGACTTATACATTCATAAGTGAACTATCCACATTTTATTTTGTGAAGGCAGAAACTCTTAAAGAAATACCTGAAAGAAGGAACAGAGAGAATATTGCAGACAGAGTAAAGAAGACTGCTTCAGGGACAAATACATTGCACTTTTTCATGTCCCAATATCCAGTCAGTTTACAAGTACAATTGATTCTTCTTAATTTTACTCTCACTCTTCCCTTCCTAGTCATTCATGATGCAGATATCCTGGTTTCAAATATTGATTATTGTGGCAACCTTGGTCTAACCTATCTCCATCTATGCTGTACCTTCACCTTCCTCAAACCCTGTGTCCTCTTAGATTACATCATTTTCCTTCTCAGACATCACCCAATTGCCAACTGGTAGAATTAGGAAACTTGTCTTTCATTCATGGGCATCTAAAATCTGGCCTCATATTTCCTTTTCAACCTTATTTTCTACTAATAAAAAGCAGAAAGCCTGCCTGAGAGATTAGTCTACTCATGGAAGCCTGTATCCATCTTTCTCATGCAAACACTTACCCCCATTCTGAATCATGCTTTTCTGCTCTTGCCTACTCTGCACCTGTTCCTCCACCTCACCAGGATCTCCAGTCCAATTGTCTAGTCTCTTTTCTTTCCCATCTAGCAGACCCTTCCTGTTTTCAGTTCATTGCCTTTTCATGTAAATCTTCATGCTATGCAACACCAGAAAGTATGTAGAAAACATACTGGAATTCATGTCTCCAAACAGCTAGACCTTCAGGATTGCTAGAGAATCTAGCCAGCTCTTATTCCTCTTTCAAACATTCCTCATTCTTTTTTGCATCTCTAACCTCAACATCGTGTGATTCACTTTCTCAACCAGGGACTCAGGACTAATTTACAGAGTAAATAAAAGCCAAAGAGTAAGGACTCTAAAGTCTCACCTGCAAATCTACTAACATTCTTCTTTGTCACCATGAGAAAGATGCCTGGTTGTAAAAGATTAATCCCCTCAACCTTTGCTTTCTTCTTTTATCCCTTGATCTATTTATCACCCGCATTGTCTTTACTGTGTTTTAAACCCCTCACACTAGCGGGGACTCCCCCTTCAACATTTTTGTCTGCTCACTTGCTCAGCAGCTCTTTGGAGCCCACTTTCCCTCTAGATGTGGACAGATCTCTACCTTCCATTGTACAACTAATTTTCACAAAAGAGTTGTCTATGTCGTTCCCATTTTCATATCTTCCTTTACCTTGCTCAGTTGATTGCAGTGTGACTCACAGCATCAGCACTTCACTGAGACTGTTCTCTTTAATGTCAGGAGTGACATTCCAGATGCTAAGATAATGGATAGTTTTCCAGAATGTATTAATCTCTCAAATTCACTGCTCTGTGCTGACCGTTCCACTCTATTGACAAAAGCATTCTCTTGGCCTATTTGACCTTACACTCTTGGTTTTCTGTTGTCCTTTCTCATTTTTCTTTGTGAGTTTCTCTTCCCCTTTAAAAGTTGCTATTGATTATGGCTCTGCCCTCTGTCTACTTCTCTCTTCTCCTTATATATTCCCATGGCAGCATTAGGGCCATGTCCATGTCGTCATAACCCAAATGCATGTTTTCAGTTCAGGGGTCCCTCCTGATGTGCAACTATAATCATCCTGTAAATATCACATATTTCCTAACTATTGAGTATCTGACCACCCACACCAAAGCTTCTGCCTTCTCTGATAACTTAAGGAAAGATTCTCAGCTGCCCATCTCATGATCATGCTCAGTCGCTCAGTCGTATCTGACTCTGAGACTCCATTCACTGTAGCCCGCCAAGCTTCTTTCCAGGCAAGAATACTGGAGTAGGTTGTCATTTCCTCCTCCAGGGGGACTTCTCAACCCAGGGATCAAATCTGAGTCTCCTGTGTCTCCTGCATTGCTGGCGGGTTCTTTATCCCTGAGCTATCAGGGAAGATCCACCCATCTGCCCAAGCCTAAAACCCGAAAGTCAGCCTGACTCCTTCCTTCACACACACCAATAAATCATGGCCCTGCAGGGGTTTCCAATGGCCTTTAGTAGCTCATGAAAGCTCTTGAATTTGGCTCATCTTCCTGACTTGATATGTTCCCTCAAACTTCTCCAGACACACCCTTCCTTCTTTAAAAAAAATAAAACAAAACAAAAATTAGGTATAGTCAACACAAGACATTATACTAGTTTCAATGTATAGCATAATTATTCAATATTTGTGTGTGTTACTAAACAAGTACCACAGTCAATCAGTTAACATCTGTCACCATGTGTAGTAACACATTTTTTTCCCTTGTAATGGAAGGAAAAAGATCTACTGTCTTGCGTGCTAGGTCGCTTCAGTTGTGTCTGTTTCTGACACTTTGGACTGTAGCCAGCCAGGCTCCTCTGTCTATGGGATTCTCCAGGCAAGAATACAGGAGTGGGTTGCCATTTCCTCCTCCAGGGGATCTTCCCCACCCAGGGATTGAACCTGCTTCTCTTACATCTCCAGCATTGGCAGGCAGGTTCTTTACCACTAGGGCCACCCAAATATACAATTCAGTATTATTAGCTATAGTCAGCAAGCTATTCACAGATTCACCATTTTCAACCTGAACTGAACTGTGTCCCCCTAAAGGCCATTCTTTCTCTACCTCCATTCATTTTAAGATTTTTCTCTTTTCCAGAAAATATTCATTCTTATATCTCAATCCTATTACTTAATTACTCCTTTCATATATATAACAGATTATAGAAAGATGTAAAGTTGCTTTCTTTTATCAGTACTTACTTCTCTTTGGCAGTTTTACTATTTTCTGTATAGTAGTTGTTCCAGAATCAGTTTGTTGAATATAATTTTTATTCATGATTTCAGTATTAGTCTAATAATTCTCAGTTTTTATCTGATATTGTGCTAAAAAGTTACATGTTTTAGGATGGCTTCTAGAGATTTCAGTTACCTTGGACAATGTAATTTGTTTTAAGAAAATACCTTGGACAATGTAATTTGTTTTTTTACATTTCTTTAAAATAGAACACCAGAGAGAGGAAATTTACTTATTTTTAGATGTTTAGAGAATGCTGCTTATGACTGCACTCATTTCTAGTAACACTGAATGCCTGAAAAGTACCAGATACTAAGGAAGACTCTGGGGTTAAATTGGTGAGCAAAAATTAGCATTTCCATTGTCCTCCTCAAACTTGCAGCCTAAAATCCAAAAAAGAGGGGATATATGTATACATATAGCTGATTCACTTTTCTGCACAGCAGAAACTAGCACAACAGTATAAAGCAATTATACTCCAGTTTTTAAAAACAGAGGAAGACAAGCTTTCATCAAGTGATCGCAACCAAAAGCTGAATGGAAAACTGTCACAAATGCAGTAAGAGAAGTTCTCTGAATATATGTGAGAACTGGTCAGAAATGGAAGGTTTTCCAAAAGTTACGGCTCCAAGGGTTTTTCAGCTGTTTGTTTTTGGTGTTGGTGCTTCCAGCGGATGAAGTACAGGATACCCCCAAAGGCATTCACATTGCAACCAGTGCGGATGCTGCTGCAGCATGCTTTGAAAATCCCCTGAATCAGCCGCGTTTGTGTGTGCGTATGTGTGTGTTTGTTGCTCAGTTGTGTCTGACTCTTTGTGATCCCATGGACTGTAGCCTGCCAGGCTCCTCTGTCCACAGGATTTCTCAGGCAAGATTACTGGAGTGGGTAGCCATTGCCTTCTCCAGAGGATCTTCCCAACCCAGGGATTGAATCCAAGACTCCTGCATTGCAGGCATATTCTTTACCATCTGAGCCACAGTGGTGGAAGCAATTCAGTAGCGTCGAGTAAGTGCCCATTGCACCAAGGTGGGCAAGAATCTGAAGACAATACAATGGGAATAAAGCAGCTGCTAATACATGCCTGTGACTCTTTGCAACCCATGCAGGCACACAAAACCCTGTGCAATAATGTGTGTCTTGATGATTGTGTTTTATGACTATTTGAACACAGTAGAAAACTACACATGAAAAAAAAATTTTACATCAAATTGTGTATGAAAATGGCTTATGTTTACCATGGGTTGATTATAAAAATGGAGAAAGATGACAGAGATGAAATGTTTGTAATTGAGACAAATTCTTAAGGATATAAATCTAGTTCCACATTAACAATGATCCTGAGAGGTATAACACAATTTAGGATATTTTATTTACTTTCTACTAATAGTGTTATGTAAGGATTTTGTGTTTTGTTTTGTTTTTTTTCTTTTTTTCTGTGAAAAAAGAAACAAAACTCTTCCTGTTACTTAGGGAGCAGCACCCATTCAAAAAGATGTTCAGACAACTGGAGTTCTTTTTAAAAGGCAGAAGACTGCCATCTGTTGTTCACTGAAATTGCTTCTAGGCTAAGCAAACAGAAACCTTCACGTTTAAGTTTAATAGCAATTCTTAAAATTCAACAAACAAAAAACCATCATTTATGCTTATGTCGGGGTTCATACTTATGTCAGAGACTGATTTTTTTCTATAATATTTACAAGTTCATAGTCAATCGGAGAATCCAGAAATAATCAATTAGAGAATCTAACAGAAATAATCATGGTTTTTATTTACATAGCAACTTATACTTAACCAAGCCTTCCCAATTCATCTGCATGAGCAGTCACGGGAATGGTCCATTACCTGAATTCCTCCTAGCTTTGACAGCCACCTCATCTTTCATAATGAGAAGAAAAAGAGAGAACCAGCCTGCAAATCAATGGCAGCTAAGGTTATCTTCTTCGAGATAACAGGTTCTTACTTGAGTAAGCGATGTCGTAACTATGTTTTATTTCCTAAATAATAAAACAGTATTCTTTGATCATTGTTATTTTTGAGGATATTGGGTGAATTTGCTAGTGTCTTGAAGATCTTAGAAAACATAAACGAAAGGACTGTTTTAACAGCTTTAGGCTTATTTGCAGACAGATTGCAGGGAAATATGTAAGAACATAAGGCCATGTACATGTACATCCTATTTGGTAACACGGAATGTTCTCTGAACATCAAAGGAGAAGGAAGTTAAGAATTCTGGCAACTGCTAGAGTTTTCTGCGACTCACATCTCAAATGAGCCTAACCAAGCAAGATGTTTTTAGAAAGCAGTTTAATGAAGGGCCCTATATGTTTTCCTCCTACTGTACATATATATTATCTTAAGGAGAAAATTCAAAGGTCAACTCATATTCCCTGCCAGAAAATTAAAATAAGCAAACATCTGCTTCCTTAGGATGACATTTAGCCAAGGTTCAGCCTACAATGAGTTACTGCAAACTGTTCACATGATTTCATTTTTAAAAAATTTCCCAACCAACTTCAAGTCTAAAATTATAAATGGGTCCTATGAAAGTATAAACACATATGCAATTTTGCTAGCTCTGAGGTCAGAACCAGTAATACACCAAAGATCATTTATCGAACCCAGCTCATCTCCTAAGTGAATTTAGGACACTAAAGACTAAAAGACTGCTTACTGGTATCAGAGAGAAAGATTTAAAGGGTGAGGGGTGGCAAACTGCTTTAGAGAAATAGAATGAGACAGCTCCCCAAAGCCCAATAGGCATCTTTTTCCCAGCATTAAGACCAAGGCTGGGTAAGAAAAGTCCCAGTGACTCCTTTATTTGTCATGCCTTATACTGTTTATTCCTCCCTTATCCCAACTCCCTTTTCATCCTGAGAATGTTCTTCCCATGCTGTGTTTGCCTCCCAGGGTGCCTCCCAAGATGACTAAATAGAAAGGAGAAAAAAAAAAAAAAAAAAAAACTTCCAACAATGGAGCTGAGATGCCTGCTTTCAGAATTCCTTTCTCGTAGTGCGTTATAAATCATACCAGGGCAGTCAACCATACTAAATGAAACCAGGACTTCTGTACAATCACTTTCTAAGAGCCTAAAATTCAGCTCCAAAATACTTGGAGTCTATGGGAGTAGGGAATACAATCTTTATGACTACATTTACCTAGAATAAAAAGGGAAACTATTTAAAGTTTTGCTTTTGTTGTTTGTGTTTCTTTACATTGGTAGAGAAATGATATCTGTATGTTGCCTCCATTTATAAAGAAACTATAGACCCAGTATATGTAGAAGACAAACACACACATACAATATGTACCCTTTCACACACAGTCTTTTTCAAGGCAAAATAATTATGATACAGGGCTATATAATATTTTTCAAACATGTCCTGGAGGCCAGGCAATCTCAGTTCAGTTCAGTCACTCAGTCGTGTCTGACTCTGCAACCCTAGGGACTGCAGCAGACCAGGCCTCCCTGTCCATGACCAACTCCCAGAGTTTACTCAAACTCATGTTCATTGAATTGGTGATGCCATCCAGCCATCTCTTCCTCTGTGGTCCCCTTCTCCTCCCACCTTCAATCTTTCCTAGCATTAAGGTCTTTTCCAGTGAGTCAGTTCTTCGTATCAGGTGGCCAAAGTATTGGAGTTTCAGCTTCAGCATCAGTTCTTTCAGTAAATATTCAGGACTGATTTCCCATAGGATGGACTGGTTGGATCTCCTTGTGGTCCAAGGGACTCCCAAGAGTCTTCTCCAACACCACAGTTCAAAAGCATCAATTCTTCAGTGCTCAGCTTTCTATATGGTCCAATTCTCACATCCACACATGACTATTGGAAAAACCATAGCTTTGTCTAGATGGGCCTTTGTAGGCAGAGTAATGTCTCTGCTTTTTAATATGCTGTCTAGGTTGGTCATAGCTTTTTTTCAAGGAGCAAGTGTCTTTTAATTTCATGGCTGCAATTGCCATCTGCATTGATTTTGGAGCCCAAGAAAATAAAATCTGTCACTGTTTCCATTGTTTCCCAATCTATTTGCTATGAAGTGATGGAACTGGATGCCATGATCTTCATTTTGTGAATGTTGAGTTTTAAGCCAGCTTTTTACTCTCCTCTTTCACTTTCATCAAGAGGCTTTTAAGTTCTTCTTTGCTTTCTGCCATAAGGGTGGTGTCATCTGCATATCTGAGGTAATTGATATATCTCCCAGCAATCTTGATTCCAGCTTGTGCTTCATCCAGCCCAGCATTTCACATGACGTACTCTGCATACAAGTTAAATAAACAAGGTGACAATATACAGACTTGATATACTCCTTTCCCAATTTGGAACCAGTCTGTTGTTCCAGGTCTGATTCTAACTGTTGCTTCTTGACCTGCGTACAGATTTCTCAGGAGGCAGATAAGGTGGTCTGGTACTCCCATTTCCTGAAATTTTCCAGTCTGTTGTGATCCATACAGTCAAAAGTTTTGGTGTAGTCATTAAAGCAAAAGTACATGTTTTTCTGGAACTGTCTTGCTTTTTCAATGATCTAATAGATGTTGGCAATTTTATCTCTGGTTCCTCTGCCTTTTTTAAATCCAGCTTGAACATCTGTAAGTTCTTGGTTCACATACTGTTAAAGCCTGGCTTGAAGAATTTTGAGCATTACTTTGCTAGAGTGTGAGATGAGTGCAATTGTGAGGTGGTTTGAGCATTCTTTGGCATTGCCTTTCTTTGGAATTGGAGTGAAAATTGACCTTTTCCAGTTCTGTGGCCACTGCTGAGAGTTTTAAGTTTGCTGGCATATTGAGTGCAGCAATTTCACAGCATCATCTTTTAGGAACTGAAATAGATCAGCTGGAATTCCATCACCTCCACTAGCTTTGTTCGTAGTGATGCTTCCTAAGACCCACTTGACTTCAAATTCCAGGATGTCTGGCTCTAGGTGAGTGATCATACCATCATGGTTATCTGGGTCATGAAGATCTTTTTTGTATAGTTCTTCTGTGTATTCTTGCCACCTCTTCTTAATGTCTTCTGCTTCTGTTAGGGCCCTACCATTTCTATCCTTTATTGTGCCCATGTTTGCATGAAATGTTCTCTTGGTGTCTCTAATTTTCTTGAAGAGATCTCTAGTCTTTCCCATTCAATTGTTTCCTTTATTTCCTTGTATTGACCACTGAGGAAGGCTTTCTTATCTCTCCTTGCTGTTCTTTGGAACTCTGCATTCACATGGGTATATCTTTGCTTTTCTCCTTTGTCTTTAGCTTCTCTTCTTTTCTCAGCTATTTGTAAGGCCGCCTCCTCAGACAACCATTTTCCCTTTTTGCACTTCTTGGGGATGGTCTTGATCACTGCCTCCTGTACAATGTCATGAACCTCCGTCCATAGTTCTTCAGGCACTCTGTCTATCCGATCTAATACCTTGAATCTATTTGTCCCTCTACTGAGGTCTTTATGTACCTGATCACATTGAATCATCAATAATACTATACAGTGGATATTATTTTTACCCTATTTCTAGAAATGAGAATACAAGAGCTAAGGAGATGAGTGACTTGCCCCAAATCGCACCAGATCTGAAATTTAAACACAGGCTATCTGATTCTGATTCTAGATCCTGTGTTCTTAAAGGCACCGTGTGTGTGTGTGTGTGTCTGTCTGTCTGTGTGTGTTTCTGCGCTCAGTCATGTCCAACTCTTTGCGACCCTACGGACTGACTGTAGCCCACTGGGCTACTCTGTCCATGGGATTTTCCAGGCAAGAATACTGAAGTGGGTTTCCATTTCCTCTCCACAAAGGCCCCATGTACTAACCAGATAAAATAAAAATTTGATATTGATAAATGAAGAAAACTTCCTTTAATATCCCACTGTTTTATCTTTGTTCCAACTTCTTATATATAACACCTTCTGAATTATATACATGATGAAAATATACATTTGTAACTTTTTGTATATAATGTGCTAATTCATAAACCAAACTTCACTGTCTTTCCCTTGTTCCAGGAATAGTGATGAATAACTTTGACCTGACCATTATATTGTGTCTCATTTCAAGCGAAAGAAGCTGTTGGGTTTGAAATAGTATAGCATCCTCTTAATTAGTAATTGGTCTGTTAATTTTAAAAGTTTTTAAAGCAGAGAATCATAAACATATTTTCTGTACCTCTAGTAATATATATTTAACTCTATTTGTGATGATGGGGATTTCACACATTTTTGATGAAAAGCCAAGAGAGTTTCTCTTTGTGTATGTTTTTACTATATTAATTAGAGTCCCAATTTATCTTACATGCAGCATACCCATATGACTACCAGGTTCATGTTTTTTATTTTTTGTTTTTTTTTAACAGTAGGATTGACTTAGGCATTTAGACACATTCTGAGTTGAGAATTTTTCAGGCACGTTATCATTTTCTTGTTGAATCTTTGCAGTTGTTTCACCCCTACTTAACAGAAATTGATGTCAGGGCTTTGTCTTTATGAATCTTTTATGCAGTCTTTAAAATTATTCAGTGTAATTTTTATAGAAACTATTCCATTATTTGTTCAAATATCACTGGTTTATAGATATTTTATTAGCATATAAGTTGCAGTGACAGTTACAACTGGTCTGAATAGATTTAGGACCAAAACAAAACTGACCCTTGGCAAAGTGCAACTCAACTATTGGGAGTGGAAGTCCCAGAGTATAGTCTATTCCCCATAATTTGTTCCTATTTAGTCAGTAAGTCTATCTGACACTTTTGCAACCCCATGGACTGTAGCCTACCAGGCTCCTCTGTTTGTGGGATTTCCCAAGCAACAATGGTGGAGGGAGTTGCCATTTCCTTCTCCAGGGGATATTCCCAACCCAGGGATCGAACCCGAGTCTCCTACATTGGCAGGTGAATTCTTCACCACTGAGCCATGTGGGAAGCCCATTCCCCATAAGTATTCACTGTACTTTAGATGTTTCACTATAAGAAGGAAACAGCATCAGTGACTCAATTATAAGTTAGAAGTAAAGCTTGAATAGGATTAGCAATCAGTGAAATAAATTTTCAAAGTCTACATAATACTTAAAAAAATTTATGTCTGTATAGCAGTCACTATCCTGTGATAAACCATCATGGAAAAATATGAAAAAGAATACACACACACACACACACACACACACACACACACACATATATATATATATCAGAATCACTTTGCTATACAGCAGAAATTAGCACAATGTTATAAATCAACCATACTTCAATAAAATAAATTTTAAAAATAAAATAATTTAAAACCCTTAATGAGCCAAGAGATAGTTTGAAAATTATTTCCTCCTTTCTTCTCTGATATATGTATATATGTATGTTATATAAAGAAATGCTTTCAACTTATACAATTGGAGGGCTTCCCTGGTGGCTCAGACAGTAAAGAATCTGGGAGGGATCTTAGAAAGATCCAGGCTAGTTCTCTGATTTTTCAAGGGGAGACCCTGATTGCTCCAATGGATACAATATCTCCTACAAGAAAAGCTATGGTTGATTTTGGAAACCATCACAAAACATAAAATATTGAATAAAAAAAATGGTGTAATTTGAGGAATACAGCAACTTGACTTGGTTGTCTAGATAATTACCTCTATTGCTTTTACATTTGTAAGCTATCTTTGAGTTTCATGTAGAATTATGAAGAGTGGCTTTTGTGCTGCTTCCAGTTATTTTCCTCCAGTTAGAATAAATTAATGCCCAAAGCAAGTGACATATCAAATGATTCACTCAGTCAGAAGACTGGAGAATTACTACATCTTCTGCCTTTGAGCAGGGATGTATTTAGCCTATTGCATTGTTATCAATTTAAATTTGCTTCAAAATATATAGGGAGAAGAGCCATAGCTTGACTATACTGATGCCATCCCAAAAAATTTTGTCAAGAATTGGATGCATTGTCTTCATCCTCTACACCAGATAATCATGTTGAATCACTAATTGATGTTGACATCAATTTTCTCAAACCCTTTCTGATTTTACTGTTGGGCACCTTCACTTTCTTGAAGTGAAATAATGCTTGTTTACTTTGTTTTTATTTACCTTGTTCCTATAGTTATCTTTTAAGACTTCTGAATGATTTTTTTCCTTGAAGAATTCTCCATTTCTATGACTTTTCACAAATGCCTTTTATAATTTTGCTTTATTCTGTGTTTATTACTTAGTCATGGATAAGCATTTACTACCAGTTAAAATTAAACTAATTTTTGAATGATGTAATTATAATAAAATTTAACATTCTTTAACAAAAAGAAATTCTCCATTACTGAATAACATGTTGGTAGAAACCCAAACACAGGACCTCAGTAAATAATCTGTCATGTTAATTAAATATACATAATTTTGTTTTACATTCTGTTAGTCATTTGATCAAATAGATTTATTTGTCAAATTTTTTATAATTTGCAGCTTACAGTAGTTTAGACATTTAGATGTTCAACCTAGAGTATAAGTTTTTTCTGACCCCTACACATGTTCAAATCTTTGCCCTTTATCATACCAGTAGTGTAATTTCAAAGTTTTACCACAGAAGTAGTGACCATAAAAACAAATTTTCTATAATTGAATTGGTTGATACATGCCTAGCCTAGGAGTTACATTTAATGTTATTTCTAAGTGTATTTGTTGTTGTTTCCTTAACTTATCTCTAACTCCAGCTTTTCTGGGTCTTTGGTTTATGATGAGTAAAGTAACTTGGAAGCAAACTAGATTATTACCATAGCAACTAACATGGGGTAGACTTTCTGGAGATGGTGAAATAGACTGGATGGAGATGAAGGGGTAAAGGAAGATGTTGAAAGAACCGGGTGCTTTGAAAAGTGGTGAATTTACCAAAAGAACTGGTTATTTTTGGTTTGATTTATAAAACTGCACTTTACTCCACTGTTTATCAGACTGAAAATCCAGATTTTCTATTTAAAGGTGGCAATCCAAATTTGGTTGTCATTTAAATAGGGCCCAGAAAATTATACTTGCATTTTCTTAAATGTTAAATATAAATGTTTCCATTATAAGGATAGCATGCAAAGTAAAATGTTTTTTTATTGCTTGGTCACTCCTTTTAAGAAAAGATTCGTTTGATCATGTGCACCATAAAAAGACTCAACTGTGGTTTTATGCTCAGTAGGGTTATTTATTGCACTCAAAGATGATTTCAGGCTGTTAGCTTAAGACTTTCATTTAAAGTAGCTTTAATATAAACTTAACCTTTAGTGTTTATTATCACTATCTAAGATTTCACCAGTTAAATGAAAATTTTACTGAGCATTATTTGGTATACTTAGAAATTGAATTATTTTGAAAATTGAATAGGTGTGGGAATAGCCTCTGTGTGAGTCACTGCGTGATGTTTCATATTTTGTATTTTTGTTTGAAAAAACACTACCAATCAGCCAAAGCCCCGCTCCCCTGAAATTTCTTTAAATTGACTCCCTGAATGTGTCTGGGTCTGTATAGTTTGCCTTCTGTTTATTGAAATAGCAGCCCATGTATCTTTTCTGTGTTTCAGCAATTCATGTGTGGTTAGTCTTGGCGAGTTTGTGACAAATGAATGTGATGGTTGGGTTTAGATTTCATGCCTCATTGAAGCCTCTTGTTATTTGAGCCAAAAACTGATAACTTCTTATGTGTGATAAACTTTTAACTGTTATATAATTTTAAAATTATAAAACTAAAAGAAAAGTCCTGAGTTTATAACAGTAGGGGGACTTTTTCAATAGTAAAAGTGTCTGGTTTCTTAGCCAATTTCCATTCTGGATAATTTGCTTTTTATTAGCCTGAATATTGCTTTTGTTTTCACTTGAAGACATTTGCTTTCACAAAAGCAACAGTATTGTAGCATTGAATTACATAATGTACTTGTTTTCTAAATTCTTATGTAATACTGACATTTGCTTGTAAGGATGAGTTTTCAGTTCTGTTTTTATTTTAAAATTACTTTTCAATTTTTTAGGCATTTGGTTTTTTTCTGAGTATATATAAGAAATTCATCCATTACTTTTTAAAAAGTGTTTTAAAAAGACATAAAATTAGAGAATTATAAGATAGACTTGTTTTCTCACCAATAATTTATTTTAAAGTGTATTCATAATTTTCAGTGAATGTATTCTGATTTTTCTTCAGATTTGTAAGTTTTATGCATTGAGACCATTTTGAGGAAATGTGTTAAATTATTAGCCATTAGAATATAAACTGTTAATTTTATTGTCAAAACATCTTGAAATTTTATGTCCTGATTACTAAGTTTGATTTAAACTTTCAGTTTTCTAAGGTAACAGTACAGTGATTAAGTAGTAGATTAAGTTTATTAGAACAACATGGGAAGAAATGTATGTTACTGTTTAAGAAGATCATACCGGATGAGTTTCTCAGAATAATAATAAATAGAGATGTATTTGAGAATACATTTCTAAAAGGGAATGTTAAACTAATTCTGTAGCATTTCTCACAGACATTTTTGAAGTTAACCATGTAAGTAAATATGTGAAATAAACATAATCATATATCCTAAAACTATTAATGTTACACTAAAATTTTCATGTCAGTTCATGGAACATATTTAAACCTACAGAGAGAGAAAAACATGGCAAAATGATTAAATAATTACAGATATATTTAGTAACGTACAATGAAAACGTTCGGTATTTATTTCGTCCTGCTAGCTCAGCTCTGGGGCTGTGGAAATAGAGTATGTGTTTGCAGCCTGACATTTTCATGCTCCAGCTATCTGATGCAGAGTTATTTTTGACTCAGTTATTTGGCAAGTGATTTTTGACTAATAAAAATAAAAAAATAATAGTACTTACCTTGTAGACTTGTGCTGAATAAATATCAGCTGTCACCATTATTATCCACCAGTATTACTATTGCTACTCGTATTATTCTAGTATGAAAAGGCATAGTTTCTATATGATGGCTTTCCAGAATAATTTATCCTTGCTATTGCTATAAGACAAGATACCTTCATGGATGCTGGGTATTTTCATAATTATCATATTTTTCTGATTACAAAACAAATACATGTTCACTTTTTCTGTGACATACATTTTTCCCCACAGAACAATATTTTATAAATATTTTTCCAAATAAACATTTACAGATCTACCCAAATATTTTAAAACAAGTACATGATATTTTATATTTATATTGTAACATTTTTTAACAATGTCTCTGTTGATATGCATTTATGGCCGCACTCTTTGATTGTTATCAGAACACTGCAGTGCCCTTTGTGATCTTGTCTTTGTATTTTTGTGTAAATGTAGTTTTTCTTTAGATGTCTACATTGTCTTGCTAGATTATAGAATATGTACATTTAAACTATAAATTGATAGGTTCAGCAAAAACTTCTTGCCAAAAATATTGTATTGCTTTTACTTACTGCTCATTTCCTCAACTGATTACTGATACTTGGTGCTAGTAATCTTTTATTATTTTTTATTTAATAAGTAAACATTGCTTTTATTGCATTAATTTGTATCTTAAACATTCATGAGGCAAGTAGCTTTTTTTGTATTTGATGGTTAAATTATATTTGAATTGTATATTCATTCTCTTTCTCCCAGTTTATCATTTATTGATTTATACATATATATGTGTGTGTGTGTGTATATATATATGTATATATATAGTCCAATTGTCCACCTTGTGGGATCTTAGTTCCCCTACCAGGGATTGAACCTAGGTCTTCAGCAGTGAAACCAACAGGGAATTCTCTAATGACTTTTATTTTTTTAGAGGGCTTTTATTCACATATGTTTTATCTTCTCTGGGTAGCAGGTATTCTTTCATGGACTGTTTGTTTTTTACCTTTGCTTATAGCGTATTTTCTTATGAGAAGTTTCTGTGTTTCATCAGCTCTGTTAGGTGTTTTCTTGACAGTTTATGCCATTTATGTTACTTTTAGCAGTCTTCCTAATCCCAAAATTATAAAGTAGTCCCCCATATTTCCTTTTAATAATCTGATAATTTTATACATTTAAATTTTTCATATCTTTGGAGTTCATTTTTAAGTCTGTTGTCAGAATGATTAAAGTTTATTTTCTCCCAACTATGTAGCCTAACTTCTAATAACCTCTTGCTGAAAATCTCCAGAATTATCACTTCTATTATTTGTATCATTATCATTATTGGACACCTATAACCAGCACAATTGTAAGTGCCTTGTATATAATCTACTTTTTAAGTCCTCTTTTAATTTAATTTTTTATTTCTGGCTGCATAGAGCATCAGTTGCAGCACCTGGAATCTTCATTGCAGCAAGTAGAATCTTTCTTTGTAGTTCGCGGGCTTCTCTCTAGTTGTAACACTCAGTCTCAGTGATTGCGATACCTAGGTTCAGTTGCTCGGTGGCATGTGTGATCCTAGTTACCCAACCAGGGATCAAACCCACATCCGCTGCATTAGAAGGCGGACTCTCAGGCACTGAACCACCAGGGAAGTCCCTGCCCTTTAATTCTTATTAAAATAACCTTCTGAGGCTGGTACTATACTATATCCATTTTACAGATGGAGAAGTCACAGTACAGAGAGCTCACTAATGTGCCAGAGATCATGCGATAGAAAGTGGTAGGGTCAGGAGTCAGAATTTGGAGCAAATAGCCTAGTTCCAAAACCTGCACATCCGTCACTGTTACTCAATTTAAAGTTATGTGGCTTCCTCGTGGGCTTCACTGGTAGCCCAGCTGGTAAAGAATCTGCCCACAATGCAGGATGCCTGGGTTCAATCCCTGGGGTGGGAAGATCCCCTGGAGAATGGAGCAGTGACCCACGCCAGTATTCTTGCCTCCCTTTGCCTCATTCTGCAGCACCATTCCAGTATTAACAGCCGTCTGCATACCATCCTTCAGCTTCGTCTACTTTATGAACCTTGACCCTGCCTGTGCTCTCCCTTGCTCCCACATCTTCCTGTCTACATTAGCCTGACCAGCAGGTTGTAAGAAATCCCTGTCCTCTGTGTTTTATGTTCTTCATTCCTTTAGCAAGTATAGAGTAATAACTCTGAATCTGAGAAGCAGTTTGGCAGAATATGACAGATGTGCCACAGAATTCTAGAACAGAAATTTCTATTATTCCTGACAACAAGAGGGACAGTTTGTGAATCTGAACAGCACAATGAAGTGCTTCTTATGTTTCTAATATTAATTGAATAATTACCACACACCAGGCTCAAATGTCATATGAGAATATTAATAAAATTAAAATTTTATAGTATATTAATGTTACTTTTCAGAATGAAACTTTTTATGACTGAGTAGTATACCATTATATATATATATATATATATATATATAAAATGCACATAAGTATATTATACATAATATGTACATAAATATATATGTGTGTGTGTGTGTGAGCTTTCCTGGTGGCTAGACAGTGAAGAATCTTCCTGCAATGTGGGAGACCAGGTTTCAACCTCTGGGTCATAGGGAAGATCCCCTGGAGAAGGGAATGGCTACCTACCCAGGTATTCTTGCCTAGAGAATTCCATGGACAGAGAAGCCTGGCATATAGTTATATATGCACATGCGTGTGTGTATCTATATAAAATTCATAAGATTATATGAAAAACCCAAACTGTTTGGCCAACCATATATATATTATATATATGTGTGTGTGTGTGTGTGTGTGTGTGTGTATGTATATATATGTCATATCACATTTTTTTCAATTTGTCTATTGATGGAGACTTAACTATATGAAGTAAGTGAACTTCCCTGGTGGCTCAGATGGTAAAACATCTGCCTACAATGTGGGATACCTGAGTTCAATCCCTGGGTTGGGAAGATCTTCTGGAGAAGGAAATGGCAACCCACTCCAGTATTCTTGCCTGGAAAATCCCAGGGACAGAGGAGCCTGGTAGCTTACAGCCCATGGGGTCGCAAAGAGTCGGACATGACTGAGCAACTTCACTTTCTTTCACTACTATATGAAGTACATTAAAATGTTGAGACCTTCATAAGGAGTGATTGATATGAACATTTTTTTTGTTTCCTGAAGCTTTTTATTTAAAAAAAAATAATTTTTATCTTTTTGTTTCTTTAAAGTCTACAGGGTATAGCAGTAAAAAATGTGCTATTAACAAAAAAATACCAAAAAGATATGGCAAATTTGGGCAAAATTTGAAACAGAAATGTGATTTGAATGTTACTTTACTATCACCCTTTGGTCCACTTTTTCTAAAAAGCCCAGTTTCCCTTCCTGTGCCTCCAGCCTCAAGCCTTTCTCACCCAACCTCCTGTGTTTGGTGTCTTAGTCTTCAGGAACCAGCATCACTGTGGATATTGCCGTGATGGGCGAGGCTCACGGCCTCATCACTGACCTCCTGGCAGACCCTTCTCTGCCCCCCAACGTGTGCACGTCACTGAGGGCAGTGAGCAACCTCCTCAGCACGCAACTCACCATCCAGGCCATTCACAAGCCCAGGGTGAACCCCATCGTGTCCTTCAGTGAAAACTACACCTGCTCTGATTCTGAAGAAAGCTCTGAAAAAGACAAGCTGGCTATTCCCAAGGTAGGTGTTAATGACATGTTCCTGAAAGGGTGAAACTGTTTCTCCTAGACTTTTTTCTTATCACTCCAGACCCACCCAGAGATTCATATCAGTGAGCCCCACCACGCCCCCCCTCCAAGAAGTCTTACCTGATGGTAAAGAATCTGCCTGCAGTGTGGGAGACCTGGGTTCAATCCCTGGGTCAAGAAGTTCCCCTGGAGAAGGGAATGGCACCCCACTCCAGTATTCTTGCCTGGAAAATTTCGTGGACAAAGGAGCCTCGTGGGCTAAGTAAGTACATGGGGTCGCAAAGAGCTAGGCATAACTTAGCGACTAATGCTTTCACTTTCTTTCCCCTAAGAAGTGTTTGTCAATCATGGTGACCAAAGTAATAGAAAAGTAAACATGAAGACTTCCATCCTTATACCTGATAGCTTTCTGTAAACAAAAAAATTTACCTTTTTACATTAGCTTTTTTTATTCATGTGTTCAGGTTTTTTCTTCTCTATATATCAGGCCTTAGTCTGTGGGATGAAAATAATAGCAGTGGGAAATAAAAGCAGGTAAAACCCCCTGCTCCCACTTTTGTAGATTCTGTTAACAATTCACTGCCTTCTAAAATGCGAGATTCCTTTCCTCTTTGATTTTTTAGTATGGTAGGCTTCACAGTACCCTCATGTCTTTCCCAAACCCAACAAGTTTTTAACTTAGAAGAATTTATTTGATTTTCAGTTATTTATTTTTTATTTTATTTTATTTTTTAACTTTACAATATTGCATTGGTTTTGCCATATATCAAAATGAATCTGCCACAGGTATACATGTGTTCCCCATCCTGGACCCTCCTCCCTCCTCTCTCCCCATACCATCCCTCTGGGTCGTCCCAGTGCACCAGCCCCAAGCATCCAGTATCGTGCATCGAACCTGGACTGGTGACTCGTTTCATATATGATATTATACATGTTTCAATGCCATTCTCCCAAATCATCCCACCCTCTCCCTCTCCCACAGAGTCCAAAAGACTGTTCTATACATCAGTGTCTCTTTTGCTGTCTCATATACAGGGTTATTGTTACCATCTTTCTAAATTCCATATATATGTGGTAGTATACTGTATTGGTGTTTTTCTTTCTGGCTTACTTCACTCTGTATAATAGGCTCCAGTTTCATCCACCTCATTAGAACTGATTCAAATGTATTCTTTTTAATGGCTGAGTAATACTCCATTGTGTATATGTACCACTGCTTTCTTATCCATTCATCTGCTGATGGACATCTAGGTTGCTTCCATGTCCTGGCTATTATAAACAGTGCTGCGATGAACATTGGGGTACACGTGTCTCTTTCAATTCTGGTTTCCTCAGTGTGTATGCCCAGCAGTGGGATTTCTGGGTCATAAGGCAGTTCTATTTCCAGTTTTTTAAGGAATCTCCACACTGTTCTCCATAGTGGCTGTACTAGTTTGCATTCCCACCAACAGTGTAAGAGGATTCCCTTTCCTCCACACCCTCTCCAGCATGTATTGCTTGTAGACTTTTGGATTGCAGTCATTCTGACTGGCATGAAATGGTACCTCATAGTGGTTTTGATTTGCATTTCTCTGATAATGAGTGATGTTGAGCATCTTTTCATGTGTTTGTTAGCCATCTGTATGTCTTCTTTGGAGAAATATCTAGTTCTTTGGCCCATTTTTTGATTGGGTCATTTATTTTTCTGGAATTGAGCTGTAGGAGTTGCTTGTATATTTTTGAGATTAGTTGTTTGTCAGTTGCTTCATTTGCTATTATTTTCTCCTATTCTGAAGGCTGTCTTTTCACCTTGCTTATAGTTTCCTTTGTTGTGCAGAAGCTTTTAAGTTTAATTAGGTCCCATTTGTTTATTTTTGCTTTTATTTCCAATATTCTGGGAGGTAGGTCATAGAGGATCCTGCTGTGATTTATGTCGGAGAGTGTTTTGCCTATGTTCTCCTCTAGGAGTTTTATAGTTTCTGGTCTTACATTTAGATCTTAATCCATTTTGAGTTTATTTTTGTGTATGGTGTTAGAAAGTGTTCTAGTTTCATTCTTTTACAAGTGGTTGACCAGTTTTCCCAGTACCACTTGTTAAAGAGATTGTCTTTTCTCCGTTGTATATTCTTGCCTCCTTTGTCAAAGATAAGGCGTCCATATGTGCGTGGATTTATCTCTGGGCTTTCTGTTTTGTTCCATTGATCTATATTTCTGTCTTTGTGCCAGTACCATACTGTCTTGATGACTGTGGCTTTGTAGTAGAGCCTGAAGTCAGGCAGGTTGATTCCTCCAGTTCCATTTTTCTTTCTCAAGAAAAATGCTTTGGCTATTCGAGGTTTTTTTGTATTTCCATACAAATTGTGAAATTATTTGTTCTAGCTCTGTGAAGAATACTGTTGGTAGCTTGATAGGGATTGCATTGAATCTATAAATTGCTTTAGGTAGTATACTCATTTTCACTATATTGATTCTTCCAATCCATGAACATGGTATATTTCTCCATCTATTGGTATCCTCTTTGATTTCTTTCACCAGTGTTTTATAGTTTTCTATATATTTTCAGTTATTTAAAGTAGAAGTTGGCCTTAGTGATTCATGTATTTTCTTCTTTTTACATATAAGATATGAGAATTTTACAAAAGTGAGCTGTAGGGAGTAGAGTTCTGCCTCCAGTTTAGACCTCAGTGTTAGTTGAAAACAAGTCATGTTAAAGACGAAAAAAAAAGGAAAAGAACCAGAATTTCAGTGGTCTCAGGTATATCCAACACAGTTCTTTATTTGGTAAATAAGCAGCTGTGCCCTGGAGCTGATGGTCAGTCAGTAACATCTGTGTTCTTGCCATTGTGGGTCTCTGGACTCAGGACTGTGTCCTTCAAGTAACTTTGTCAATTAGGTGTTTTTTAAGTTTCCTTTGAACATCTACTTCTCTGAGAAATATAGGGCTAACATGATATGAAAATAAATGGATGGCGAAAGAGAAACTGATTCCTTTGGGTCTCAAAATAGACACAGAGTCAGTGACAGATTTACAGACAAGAATCCTGATATTTACATTGCTTGACATTTTCTCTTCCTGTTGAATTCCCTCCTAGGGTATATATCTTTAAGAGATTTTGGAAACTATTTAATATCAGAGTTATTCTTGAATCCCAAGGTGCCATATACTTAATTCTCAAAGCTTTTACTGTCTTCAGGAAGAGCAGACTCTTTGTTAAACTCTGCTTGCACAATTGTTCTTCTAGGAGTCACCAGCCACAAATAAAATAATGAGCTCCTACCTCATCATTATTGCTGTAGTTGTATTAGATTACCTTCCCTTTCATTTTTAAGGTTAAGACTCTCTTTGGAGGGTCATTGTTCATCCTGGTGAACTCAGAATCATGCCTGAGTGCTGAGGGTGTCACAAATCCCACTTAGGCTATGGTAGGAGAAGAAATGACAAAGAGGGGAATCGCAGGTCAACTAGCAGAGTCTTCTGTTAAGAGGTGTTCATCACCACAGTGCACCAGACATGCAGGGGAGCCCCCAGTTCTGGGAACTCAGGTTCTTGGAGGACTTCTACCCTCCCTCCCAAAGACCTGGTTATAGACTAAACTTGAGTTGGTCAAAGAGGGGGCCTAGTCAGCAGACTACTTTGCCTTTGAGACCAGAGAAAAAGAGTGGAGGGCAGGCTGGGGGACTTGGGCACATTCTCCTCCCTGGGAGGGGCTGGGGTGAATGGTGGTTTGCATGGTGAACCATGCCCACTTCCTGTTTGCTGTCCTTCACTTTCTTGCTGCACCTTTCTCAGTCTCTTCACACCCAGTCCTGGTCTGTCCCAGTCAGCTCTTCTGTTCAGGTTTAGTGGTTTGTAGAAATTATACTTTCCTTTCAAAAAAAAAAAGATGTTCATCCTAATGACATTACCCAAATGCCTGTCTGTCTTAAGTCATATTAACCACAAGAGAGGTGGTACATCTTGTGAGTTACACTCTTACCTTTAGGTCCCATCATTTCTAAATCAAGGATTAAATCAATTAAATCAATAAACACTTTGGTATAACAACAGTTGTGCTAGTTAATAGAAATGCAGCTCATAATAAGTTATATATTAATATTTATAGGTATGTAAGCCCTGTTGGACAAATATGACAATAAAATTAGCCCAAAATGGCTCTCATTTCTCATAATCCATTTTTATATAATCATTGAAATGAAGGTCCCAAAATGTTATTTTTATAACATTAATTGATTTTGGCCAGAGTTCCTTATTGAATTTCTGAGTGCCCAAATTTTAGAGATATGATATTCAACCAATATAGTTTAATATATTCATTGCTAATTAAAAACTCATTTTCTTTCATTATATTACATAGAAGTTAGTGATAGGAAATATGCTTGGTAATAAAATCAATGTTCCTTCTTCCCAGCGCCTGAGGAGGAGTTTGCCCCCCGGTTTGCTGAGACGAGTTTCATCAACTTGGACCACCACCACTTCTGCCACAGGTCTGCCCACTTTGGAGCCTGCCCCTGTCCGGAGGGACCGTAGTGCCAGCATCAAGCTGCATGAAGCACCTTCATCCAGGTTAGGTGATGTTCCTGTTGGGTTCATGTTTCTAGGAGAAGTTCCTTATCAAAAATTAATTATAAATTACAGGGGATTACAAAACAGACATAGACTCCTAGAGTTAGAAAATGAGCTTATGGTTTCCAGGGGGGAGGGAAGGATGGAAGGAAGGGACAGTTAGGGAGTTTCAGATGGACATGTACACACTGCTGTATTTAAGACGGATAACTCACAAGGTCCTACTACATGCACAGGAAACTCTGCTCAGTGTTGTGGCAGCCTGGATGGGAAGGGAGCATGGGGAAGAATGGATACTAGTATATGCATGGCTGAGTTCCTTTGCTGTGCACCTAAACTATCACAACATTGTTAACTGGCTATACCGCAGTACAAAATGAAAAGTTAAAAAATATATATATATATAAAAGTAAAATATAGTAGCATCCAAAGTGATTGTTTACTTAATTATGAAAAATGATCATTAATAAAGATTTATAATATATGGCAAAAAAAATTACAGGGGAAGGGAGGCCCAAAAGATTATAATTGATTTGAGGCCCACTTTGAAACTGAAAAAGGTATTTGGTTTAAATCTAGAGCAGTATAGGGATTGATATCAGATAATTATGCTTAAATGTTATTGTATGGCCTTAAGTATAAATGGGGACAGTGACTTGAAGTGATGTCTGCTACTGTATATTTGGATGGGTAAAGTTGAACCCAGAATAAAGACAGACTAGATTTTACCTGGACTGAGATCTGTGTTGGATTTTTACATCAAATGTATCCAACCTAACATTTGCAAATGATTGTTAGATTTCCCCCAGTTCACCAGACCAGCTCTGCTGGCATTATTTGAAGGGCAGAAAATCAGATCAAAGGTAGTTCATTCTAAGAGCAACTAAATATGTTCAAACAGTTTTTAACTTAAACTTTATTTAGACAGTGAACAGATTGGTGATTGTCAGAGGCAGAGGTTCAGGGTAGCCAAAATGAGTGAAGGGGATCAAAACTTGCAGTTATAAAATAATTAAGTTGTGGGAATGTACAGCATGGTGACTATAGTTAATGATACTATATTGTATATTTGAAAGTTGCTAAGAGAATAGATGTTAAAAGTCCTCATCAGAAGAAAAAAAAAATGTACAAAGATGTTTGTTGAGACTCATGGACTGTCCATGGCATTCTGCAAGCCAGAATACTTGAACAGGTAGCCATTCCCTTCTCCAGGGGATCTTCCCAACCCAGTACTCCTGCATTGCAGGTGGATTCTTTACCATCTAAGCCACCAGATGGATATTAACTAGACTTATTGGGCTTCCCAGATAGCTCAGCTGGTAAAGAATTTGCCTGCAATGCAGAGATCCCAGTTCAATTCCTGAGTTGGGAAGTTCCCCTGGAGAAGGGATAGGCTTAACTCACTCCAGTATTCTTGGGCTTCCCTGGTGGCTCAGATGATGAAGAATCCAACTGCAATGCAGGAAACCTGGGTTTGATCCCTGGGTTGGGAAGATCCCTGGAGGAGGAAATGGCAAGCGACTCTAGCATTCTTGCCTGGAGAATCCCCATGAACAGAGGAGCCTGGTGAGCTACAGTCCATGGGGTCACAAAGAGTCGATACAACTAAGCACACAGCACATTGTGGTGATCATTTCACAGTATATACAAATATCAAATCATCATGTTATGTGCCTAAAACAAATATAATGTTATATTTTGATTGTACATCAATAAAAATAAATAGAATACAATTTACTTAGAATATTAATTCTAATTTTACAAAGTGGTTAAAAAATCAGAATTACCAAAGCTAAAGAAAAGATAATACTAAGATCTAGAAAGAGTTTTGAAGAAAACATCATCATGAGAGAAATTCTTTCAGAGAAAGCTACTGCGTTTGTCCTTTTCTATTTGGCATAGAAATAACATACTTTATGTGAATAATAATTATGAGAACACTTACCATGTATGATTTCAGGTTTTTGAAACAATTACATCAGTTTTATTAATGATCTAATGACTGAAAAATTACCATATCTTTATTGAACTACATGATGACAATATTAGATGTGATTTTCTTTTGACCCTGGCTTTGAATATAAAGCCCCATTCTGAAATTGGCAAAGAAATGGAATTTTTAATGACTGCTAACTTTTCCTGCTTTCTTACTTAAAAACATAATTGGTTTCTTTCATGTTAAATATTATTGATGATCTAATAAACCTATAGAATCAGAAGCAAGCATGAATGATTCTTTCTTTCACATGAGTTCACATAATGTTTGTGAAACTTCAAAACATCACCATAGGAGGATGTTAATCTGTTTCATGAACATTTCCTGAAGTTCAAAATTATAGGTCACTAATAATATTTTCCCATGAAAATATTGACTGTTGACTTTTATAGCAGCAAATACTTATAAGTGGTAGGAAATTATAGTTATGTATTTGTTGCTTAAAAACATGAATTTTATGTTCTTGGTATATATCTTTAGAGAGGTTGTCTATTTTATCAGCACACCTTGCCAAGATTCCTGTCATAGTATAGTTAATGCTCCTTTATTTACTATCCATAGAATGATTCTACCAAAAATCCATTCAAGCTTTCTTAAATGTCTCCTTTCTTTCTGTTATTATTTGTTACTTCTCATCAAATTTCATTTCTCCTACTCCTCTCTTCTCTTAGTTAAATGAGATTAGAGGCTGAAACTGAAATCAACATGAGGAACAGGCTTTCAAAAACTTTTATGAGCTTAACTCCTAAGGATTTTGTCATTCTGTTTTATGAAATAAATGCTCCTTATCAACTATTTTCAAAATAGAAAAGGAATGGCATACAATCCCACTCATTCCCTTTTTCCTAAAAGTGCTCATTGATGTCCTGCCTAGGTATGACTTTTCCCACTAACTTACTCTTCCTTAATTTCACTATCCTATTAAAAGTCCTGATATAACATCTGAGAGTGATACAACTTTTTCACCATTATAAAAAAATAATAAATTTAATAAATAGTAATAATATATAATAATAAAATATATTATTTTAAATATATTAAATAAACAAATAAAATAAATATAATAAAATATAATAACAAATAATAATATTTTAATAAAAATAATAATAAATTTAATAAAAAATAATAAAATTCATTCCGAAGAGAATTTAGTCCTTTAAGGGAAAACCATATGTCAGTAAGTAGCAATGGTACCACCACTAAACACAGCTAGTTTGGGTTGACTCATCCTTGGCTGTAGGTGAAAATAGTGAAAAGATGGCCTCAGATATCTCCAGCCCTACTAATAAACCAAAGTTAAAACGTTCTTCAGTTAGACCTGTTGCTAAAACTGACTGATTTCAAAACTGACTTGAGTTTTAATCTTTGAAACTTCTTCCCTGTCAGTCCTTTTACTTCTTCCTTTCCATGTCTGTCTTTTTATTGAGGCTCTTTGAGGACTGCAGTGATCAAAAGAACAAGAGTAGGAAGTGAAAAGTAGAAACAGTTCTCAACTTGTGTTCCTATAGGTGCATAGCTGGATGAGTTACTCCGGGGTGGTTTTAAATCCAGCTGAGTCAAAAGACACTGGACTGAGAGTCAGACGGATCTTGACCCTACCACTCAGAGATGTGTAGCCAGAGCCTTGGTACCCACCAGAAGAAATTCTTCAGGAAAGGGGGAATGATGACACAAGTGGAGTAAAATTAAGTGGAAGGATACCAATAGGTTTTTTATTAAAAAAAAAAAAGTAAGCTTGAGAGAAATTTTAAGTTTGAAATGAATCATACCCTAAGCCTTCCACATTGGCCATGGAAATGACAGCAGGCTGTAAACTCTGTAAAAAAAACTGTTAGGACCTGGTAAGACTTTTAGGACATAGGATGAAGTTTTTATGAGTAGAACTAAGGTGATAAAATCCACTTTTGTAGAGGAGGGTTGAGGTCTTCCACAGCAAACACACAGATAGTTTTTGCATGCTGTGTTAGTGTGGGAAGATCAAGTAGAGGTTCCCCTAAGCTATTTTTCTCACTGGAATTCAAATCATTATATATGAATAAGATCCTAATCACAAAGGCAAAGATCAATAGACAGCTGAAAACTCACACAAAGGAATGCATTTGAAAGTATCTGTAAATTATAAAGTGTGTATGTATGTGTATATATGGACATACATACACATGTACACACATACATATTGATTTGTCATTTTATTGACAATATCTCTTAAGGAATTAATATTTAGCATATTAAGAAAGGATATATGGCTAGGATTTTATTTATCTTAAAGTTCATTAACTTCCCACACATTAAAGATGTGCCATTATTGCACTTTATGAAATTTCTCAAAGTGAGCCTATCTTAAATGTTTTTATTAAAGAAATATAAAATAGAAGTAGTCAGTTTTGAGCTAGCTTTAATAATATAGAGGGCTCCCCTGGTGGCTCAGATGGTAAAGAATCTGCCCACAGTGCAAGAGATCCGGGTTCAGTCCGTGGATCAGGAAGATCTCCTGGAAAAGGGAATGGCTACCCACTCCGGTATTCTTGCCTAGAAAATTCCATGGACAAAGGAGCCTGGCAGGCTATAATCTATGGGGTCACAGAGACTCAGACGCAACTGAGTGGCTAATGCACTTTTAATAATGTAACTCTTTAAAGTATTAAAAAATAAATTCAGTTAATATTAAGGTCTTTTTAAAAGCCTACATAGAAAAGTCACTATCTGTTTATTATACAGTATGCTGAGAAGACATGTAGGCCTCATAAACATTACATACAGTGTCTTCACAGTAAGTCTCACACATCAATCAATCCAGCAAAAGTAGTTGACAGGGAATAGTGGTATCAGGAAATAGTTGATATAGTTATCTATCTCAGATTCAAAGTTTTCTTTGATATTATTGTTTCAAAATTCCAGACATTTGTGAGTTGCCTAGAATGAGATTTCCAAGAAGGATATGAAACAAATATTATCTTGTAGGCTATCCTTAATTGTATTTGATAATTGCTGGAACTCATTCCACTTTTCAAATGCTATTTAAAGTAAAGAGAAAAGATGAAATTTTAAAATATCTGGCTCAACAGTTGAAGAAAAATCTCTCTGAAAAGGATAAAGGAGATGAAATGAGGTAATTAGTAGCAGAATGTCACATAAGACTGAACACAGGTAACAGATCTTTCCCATCAGTAAATTTGCTAATAATCGAAGAACAGAGGCAGTAGCCAAGCAAATGCTCAGCATCTTCCTCTTTGAGAGGTCTCAAACTGGTAGTGCAGCATACCCTAAAAGTCCTGTTATTTCACCTTAGCACATGTTCTAGTTTGGACTTAATATGCAGAATTGTAAGCAATACACACATCATGATGCTTTCACAAAGAATGCCATTTTGGTTATAGCTCAGTTCAGTAGCTTAGTTCAGTAGCTTAGTTGTGTCCGACTCTTTGTGACCCCAGGGACTGCAACACACCAGGCTTCCCTGTCCATGAGCATGCTCAAACTCATGTCCATTGAGTCGGTGATGCCATCCAACCATCTCATACTCTGTCATCCCCTTCTCCTTCTGCCCTCAATCTTTCCCAGCATCAGGGTCTTTTCCAGTGAGTCAGTTCTTTGCATCAGGTGGCCAAAGTATTGGAGCTTCAGCTTCAGCATCAGTCCTTCCAACTAATATTCAGGACTGATTTCCTTTAGGATGGACTGGTAGGGTCTCCTTGCAGTCCAAGGGACTCTAAAGCGTCTTCTCCAGCACCACAGTTCAAAAGCATCAATTCTTTGGTGCTCAGCTTTCTTTATGGTCCAACTCTCACATCCATACATGACTACTGGAAAAACCATAACTTTATTTTGACTATTTTGATCATAGAACACCTCCAAATTATACCTCATTAACTATATAACTTATATGACAATCTCTACTCATTAATGACCCCATAATTCCATCCATTTCAGCTTTATTTACAATAAGCCACTCAAAGAGACCAGGTACATCCTGCTTACACTGCCAGTCTAAGATTGGCCAAGGATCAGATTGTCCAGTTACTATCACGCAAGTTATAGATTTTATGCATTACCAAATTTACTAATGCTCAAAAACACACCGATGTTAGCAAAATACAAACCAAAACATAAAGCAGACACTTTTACTCCCATCCAAGTACTAACCAGGCCCTACCCTGCTTAGCTTCTGAGATCAGACAAGATCCGACATGTTCAGGGTGGTATGGCTGTAGACTACACACTTTTCCTTTGGAGCAAACCAAGACAGTCTATATGGCTTCCCGGAATATTTTTTTCTCTGAAATTACAATAGATTCTGTTTCAGATTCAGAATGTATGGTTTTGAGCAGTGCCTACAGATAAATTTCGGTCTGAAACAGCTCTAAAATGTATATCCATTAGTTACATGGATTTTTTGTAGTGTTCTTCATCCCAACCTTCCAGTTTGATTTATGATTTATTTAAAATGATTACAGGTTTATTTACAATAATACCTAGACAGAGCAAGGATATCCTGCTAAAAACATTCCCTCGAGTGAAGACTCACTGCCATTACCTTTCTCCTAGGAAATAGCATCAGTGCTACCTTTAGTAGCAGGCCCATTAGTATCTACAAGGGAATTTGTCTCATCATTCCATTCTTTACAGGGTATCACCAGAAAAAGAAATGGTTGGTTAAAGACCTGTCATTAACCTTTTCCTTCAAGATACTGCAAGAATATTGTCTTTGAATGATAAGTACTTGCATTTCTTAATTTAGTTACACCAAGAATAATAAATTAAAAAGAGTATATAAGAAAGCATCATGTCATTCATACCTAATGTAAGTTCACCTGCATCTTAAAGTTAGTTTGCCATGTTTTTAGAAAATCTTTGAGGAATATGATTATGGAAATAGAATGAGAAGGTGTTGGATACCGAGTAATTGAATGAACAGTAAAGCTCTCTTTTTGTCTTGGTTAACCCAGTATCCTTGAAGAGTATGTCCTGTGACCCTGTAGCACAGACTGAATTCAGATAACCTAGTTTGTCACTAGGTTAGTGACTAGGTTTGGAAGTCAAGTGGTTCTGTCACTGAACCTGGACCATGACTCAGATTGAAACTATTATGAAAACGGTGGTTGGGTTCTGGTAAGGTCTGCCCCAGTAATCAAAGGATAGTTTCTTCATTTTTCTTTATACCTTGTCTTTACAGTGCTATTAATCCAGATTCTTGGAAAAACCCAGTGATGATGACTCTCACCAAAAGCAGATCCTTCACTTCATCCTACGCTGTTTCTGCCTCTAACCATGTAAAGGCTAAAAAGCAAAATCGACCAGGTAAAGAACTTACTGAGGAGAGAGCTAACACTCACTCACTGAGTGTGCCATCATGGAATGAACTAAGCTTTAAGTGTTGCAACACTCAGATGTGTTTGGTTTGACTCTTCTAAAAACAAAAAAGCCTCATTAACCAATTAGTTACTGAAATTTCCAGTTTATAGGATGATGCAGATTCTTTTAAGATAGCTGCACCAAATATCCCATCTTGAATTTACTGGATGAATATTAAATCAGTGTAACTATGAGTAGGCAAGCTTTATCTTATTAATATAAAAGATAATGAAGTACTTATGAAATTTCAATTTTATTTTTAGTTTGTTAAAAAATATTTTCCAGAAGTATGATATTTATAAGTTCTAGGAAATGCTTCATTTACTATACATACTATAATTTTTCAAAGAAATTCTTGCTCCATGTCACTTACCTGCACACACCCCCAATATAAAAATACAAAAGGAAGAGGTATGTAAATTCAGAGAAAATACAATCCAAGACCTTTGACAGCCCTTTGAAAAACCTCAAAAATCAGCAACCAAAAAACCCAGGAGTAACATGGGTGGTAGGTTTTCCTTCTCTTTTAAACCAGGTACAGAACGAAACTTAATGTGATTTCTCCTGTCTAGGATCTGCATGGGGCTTTTCAGGTTGGTGTCAATGTACCCTCTGTGCTTCGAAGTATCAGTTTTTTCTTTCCCTCAAGCGTCACTTAATAAATATGTATGGAGTGTTCACTATCCAGAGATACTATCTGACACTGAAATAGTTTGAAGAATGCGGCAGTGATGAAACCAGACCCTATTTCTCCTTTCACAGAATTCTCACTTACATTCAAGTGGAGCGTATAAACAGATATAGAGTATAAGCTATTAGTATATATATATATATATATATATATATATATATATATATATATAGTGTTCTAAAGGCTATGATAAGAAAGTGAGGGAAAACTTTCAAAGAATTAAAGAGATATAAAACCCAGTGTGTGGATGGAAAGCTTCAACAATTTAAGATTCTAAATGATGACTGGCAAAGCTAACAAGCAGAAAGGGAGAGCAGTGAATGCAGAGAGGGAGATAAAAGCAGGTCTGTGGACAGAGGCCAGATGGAAGCCAGGAGCTTTGGCAAGGAGTTTAGGTATCAATGAAGTTTCAGGTAGGAATGTATCTGTAGAATAATTCGGGGAAGATGACCTTATTTAATCAGAATCTGTGATAATTCAAAACTGAAATAGTTTGTCAGATTCTATCTCCAAATTGGCCTCATCCTTAAATCCCAATTGAGAGTCTGGGGTATTTCCTCTGACCTTTCCTTCCTGGAGGGTTCCTTGTTGGTTCAGTGGTAGAGAATATGCCTGCCAATGCAGGAGACACAGGTTCTATCCCTGGGTTGGGAAGATCCTCTGGAGAAGGAAGTGGCATCCCACTCCAGTATTCTTCCTTGAGAAATCCCATGGGTAAAGGAGCCTAGTGGGCTATAGTCCATGGGGTCGCAGAAGAGTCAGACATGACTTAGTGACTAAACAACAATAGCAATTCCTTCTTGGAATGTTCTCATTCCAAGTTTTCATCTCTCAGCATTGTAGAAAGCCTTGCTGAGATTTTTCAGTAGCTCCCTGCTTAGCTTCTTAATCTCCTGCCTTTATCGCAGCTCAGGAATTCACCAAATAGCTCAAGGGGAAAGCTGCCCTCTTCCCACTGGGCTGTTAGACATTCAAGTCCTGGCTGCCATGGCAGCCCCAAACTCCAGTATTTGTGTCATCAGCCTTATGACGTTACTAAAAGCTCTGTTGGCTTGCCTTCCTAATAGCTGCATCCATCTGCCTGGATTCTTAGCCTTTTGTTCCATGCCAGTGGTCAATAAATAATGCTCTGGATGGAAGAACATTTTGCAGGATTTTGGCTCACCCTTCTGAGGGTCTCTTCTATTTGGAAACCTATCTCTCCAAGTTGGTTGCCTTGCTATGATAGCTTTTTTATTTTAACTCAGCTTTTCTATTCATTCTCAAAGAACAAATAGATGGATTTACTGCAAATTATTGCATTATAGCCAGAAGCAGAAGTCCTGAAATGGTAGTGTTTCTATGAGGGTTAGAGAACCAGTACTCACATTCCACTAATATTTCAAGAGGCTACCTTGGAATATAAGCTTAATTTTAAACAGCACAACTTAAGGAAGGACTTCTGTTGTTTCTTCCATCTAGAAGAGAAAATTTAGTACTTTCTTTCCCCTTTGATCACCTAGTTTATACTGGTAACTGTTGAAACTATTCTTCCTGGGTAGCTCAGCTGTGAAACAATCTGCCTGCAATGCAGGAAACCTGGGTTCAATCCCTGGGTTGGGAAGATCCCCTGGAGAAAGGCATGGCAACCCACTCCAGTATTCTTGCCTGGAGGATTCCATAGACAGGGGAGCCTGGAAGGCTACAGTCCATGGATTGCTAAGTGTTGGACATGACTGAGTGACAAAAACTTTGGCTTAAATCTCTACTGGTGAGCATATGAAGACAATTCCTCCAGAAAATACCATTTTAGTGGCATGAAATTACTGAAAGAAATCCCTAAAGGCAATCTGGTTTTCCAGAAATTAATCTGGTCCTCTCTGCTCTTTAGAAAAATTTATTATTCTTTTGAATCTTACAAGTCATTCATGACCTGAGGATTAGAATTTATTGTTCATGAGGGTCAGAAACAGGTCTGTGTGGGAAAATATTTAAATAGAGATTGCACTGAGGGCAAATTCAGATGAGCTCAGAAATGCAGAGGCTCATTTGGGACCCCAGCAAGGTGGAAGAACTGAATCTGAGCGTTCCATATTAAACCTGAGACTTTTAAAGGGGCACTTAAGTGTATTATAAAGCAGACATTATTTTGCTGACAAAGGTTCATATAGTCAAAGCTATGGTTTTTCCAGTAGTCGTGTATGAATGTGAAAGTTGGACCATAAAGAAGGTTGAGCACAGAAGAATTCTTGCTTTCAATCTGCAGTATTGGATAAGACTGTTGAGAGTCCCTTGGACATCAAGGAGATCAATCCAGTCAATCCTAAAGGAAATAAACCCTGAATGTTCATTGGAAGGACTGATGTTGAAGCTGAAACTCCAATACTTTGGCCACCTGATACAAAGAGCTGACTCATTGGAAAAGACCCTGATGATACAAAAAATTGATGGCAGGAGGCTAAGGGGACGACAGAGGATGAGATGGTTGGATGGCATCACTGACTCAGTGAACATGAGCTTCAGCAAGGAAAGCCTGGCATGCTGCAGTCTATGGGGTCACAAAGAGTCAGACAGGATTGAGTGAGTGAACAAGTGACCCTAGTTCAGAGGATGCCTTCAGTTCAGTTCAGTCACTCAGTCATGTCTGACTCTGCAATCCTATGGACTGCAGCACACCAGGCCTCCCTGTTCATCTCCAACTTCCAAAATTTACTCAAACTCGTGTCCATTGAGTTGGTGATGCCATCCAGCCATCTCATCCTCTGTCATCCTCTCCACCTCCCATCTTCAATCTTTCCCAGCATCAGGGTCTTTTCAAATGAGTCAGTTCTTCACATCAGGTGGCCAAAGTATTGGAGTTTCAGCTTCAGCATCAGTCCTTCCAATGAATATTCAGAACTGGTTTCCTTTAGGATGGACTGGTCTCCATGTGGTCCAGGGGACTCTCAAGAGTCTTCTCCAACACCACAGTTCAAAAGCATCAATTCTTCAGCACTCACTTTTCTTTATAGTCCAGCTCTCACATCCATATATGACTACTGGAAAAACCATAGCCTTGACTAGATGGACCTTTGTTGGCAAAGTAATGTCTCTGCTTTTTAATATGCTGTCTAGGTTGGTCATAACTTTTCTTCCAGGGAGCAAGAGTCTTTTAATTTCATGGCTGCAGTCACCATCTGCAGTGATTTTGGAGCCCAAGAAAATAAAGTCTGTCACTATTTCTACTGTTTCCCCATATTTGCAATGAAGTGATGGGACCAGATGCCATGATCTTCGTTTTCTGAATGTTGAGTTTTAAGCCAACTTTTTCACTCTCCTCTTTCACTTTCATCAAGAGGCTCTTTAGTTCTTCGCTTTCTGCCGTAGGGGTGGTGTCATCTGCATATCTGAGGTTATTGATATTTCTCCTGGCAATCTTGATTCCAGCTTGTGCTTCATCCATCCCAGTATTTCTCATGATGTACTCTGCATATAAGTTAAATAAGCAGGGTGAAATGTACAGCCTTGACATACTCCTTTTCCTATTTGGAACCAGTCTGTTGTCCCATGTCCAGTTCTAACTGTTGCTTCCTGACCTGCATATAGATTTCTTAAGAGGCAGGTCAGGAAGGACCCCTTGGCTCCCTACAAAATATGTTTAGGTAATTTTTGGAGGAAAGCATCACCAGTTAACAGCCATGCAGCTTCAACATATAAAATTCAAACCAGCTTGAACTTACAAACCAGATCATTGTAAACATGCAAGGAAATAACACAGGTTAGAAAAACCAGGAAAACAACTGTACAGATCTCTAAAGGTGTTGAGTGGGATGTACCTAGTGGTCCAGTGGCTAAGATTCCATGCTCCCAATGCAGGGGGGCCAAGTTTGGTCCCTGGTCAGGGAACCAGATCCCACATGCTGCAACTGAGACTCTGTGCAGCCAAATAATTTAAAATACATATTAAGTTATTTAAATGACAAAAAAAATACTCAGTTGTTTGAAGAAAAACATGAGGGCATAAAAGATAGAAATGAGAGAAGACATAATTGCAGGGCAGCTAAATGACTTTTGGAAATATAATCAGGGAAATATGACAAGTTAAATGTCATAAAAGACTACTAAAATTTTGGAGAATTAGTAAACTGGAAGGCAGAGAATGTGAAGAAAGTATACGGAATGAAGCTCAGATGAGAAGTTGGAAAATGTAATAGATTCTGAGAGCCTTAGGAGGAGTCATCAGGAAGTCTAATATACATAATCATAGTTTTAGTAGAGGATAGGAAACATAAACTATTTGAGGAGGAAAGGACAAAGAACAAACAATTTAAACATAGACACAGAATAGTGAAATCACAGAATGCCAGAGATGAAAAAAATCTTGAAGTTAGCCAGAGATATGTCCCTTCAGTCAGTCTGAGAGCAAAATTGTTGTAAATAAATGGAGTCAGAAGACAGAAAAATGTTTTCTTCAAAGTTTTGAGAGAATATGATAGTCAACCTAAAATTGTACACCAGGCAAATCTGTTTCGAAAGAGTAGAAATAAATTGAAGACATATTCAGGCAAGTCACAACTTTACCACCTACCAGATCTTAACTAAAGAAGTTTATATTTTAGAAAGAAAAGGAGCAGAGGAAAATTTGTAAGGTATAATAGAAATGATGAACAGATAAATTAGAAAACCATGATTACATTCAAACAAACATGATATGCATAAATAATAGTATTGAGTTGGCCAAAATGTTCATTTGGGTTTTTCCATAAGATGTTACAGAAACACCCAAACTTTTTGGCCAACCCAATATTTTCAGATTGTAGGTATTTTTTAAAAGATTTTTAAGGAAAATAATTAAAATGTGAGACAATAATGACAAGTAACCCAAGGGATGAAGGATGAATTGAAATGTTCTGCACTCTTGTATTGCTCAGAAAACAGACTCAGATGAGGAAACTGAGGCAGAAATGTTGAGTAACTTGCCCAAGGCCACACAATTAATCCAGAATTCTTTCTTTTGTCCTAAAGACTTATTAGAAAAAAAATGGGGATGACAAATTGAGATAACTTAAAATTAGGATTTTTTTTGGTCTTGTCCCTAGCCGAGGACAAGATAATGAAAGGATTTGGTTTTCTGTCTCTCAATTTCTTCATTAGGTCATGAAATTAAAATTCTTAAGATAACATTCTTTATCAACATGATAAAGTCAAGAAGATAGAAATTAATGGTTAGTGTATTCCCTAGAAATAATAGAGCAAATGATGAGACAGACTTGAGGAACAACCTCAGATTCTGTGCCCTGCTCCTGACTTCATATGCCTGTGCTTAAGAAGGGCAACAGGTGAAAGGAAAAGAGGCTCCACAGAGGATACCACAAAGGCAGATGGTAGAGATGAGAGTTGGGCTTCTCAGGTGGCCCAGTGTTAAACAATCCACCTACCAATGCAGGAGATGCAAGAGATGTGGATTCAATCCCTTGGTTGGGAAGATCCCCTGGAGAAGGGAATGGGAACCCACTCCAGTATTCTTGCCTGGAAGATAACATGGAGAGAGGAGCCTGGTGGGCTACAGTCCATGGGGTCACAAAGAGTCGGACACTACTGAATCACACACACACACACACACACACACACAAGGGTCACAGTAACGGCAAGAGCCTCCCACATTCTTGCCTTAAAGTACATAAAACATCTCTGTCATTGATTGGTTTGGGAAGGATTTTGCATTGTGCCATCTTTAGACTGCTCTCACAGCAGAGCTAAATGTTTATAAAGTAACCTATATCCTATGTATGCTGAATTGTTTAAATCCCTGAAAGTCTGCCAAAAGGAAGAAAACTTTCCAAGAGTCAAGAGAGCTGAAACTCAAGTACAGTTCTACCTGATCAGATGGGCCCTTCTGTTTGGGAACTCATCTCCCTGCATGGATGGCTGGTTGGGGGTGATTTGCCAAATAGATGTGATTTAAGTGAGTGTGATGCCCTGCTACACCCACCTCCCCAACCCCCACCCCTGCCCCAGGTTTCAAGAAAATGTGGAAAGAGGCAGAGAAAAGCCCCTTTATGTGGCCAAGAGAGTAAGGAAATGGAATTAAATAAAGTGTGAGGAGGAAAGTAAGAAGCAGTAGGCAGAAGAGATAGGGGGATGCAAGCGTAAACTTAGAGTACAGAAACACTGGAAGATAAACGACCTGTTTTGAGATGGGACTAATGAAATCTGTTCTTTGCGCAAATCAAGTAAACAGTGAGTCCTCTGGCTCCATCCATCAGTATTCATTTAAACAGTTGAAGCACAACCAATTATTATGCAGTTACTAATATAAAATAAATGGATGAAATCACATATGAGTCCTTTGATTAAAGCCTGAAAACAGGAGATATAAATATAATTTATATTTCTGTGTTGCTTTTCTGAGTCGCTGAATATGTAAAAATGCCTTTCTGTCATTCTACTTTTGAAATCTCTCTAATTCATGCTTATCAGAGCTGCAGTGAGTCGTTCCCTTTCCAGATTCTTATAAATTTTATGATTCTGATAATCCTATTGCAATGATTACAGATATCTCTATACCTGAAAGTTAGACTGAGTTTTGCCTATAGAAAATTTGAAATGAGAGACAACTTGAATTATGGCATTGTGATTTTTTTTTCCTTTTTGCATCTGTGTAATTTTACTTTTTGTTTTGGAAAAATATTGGGGCTGTTTTCCTGTGGGTGTGGAGAAGAGGCATGTATTTATCAGACAGGCTGGTCCCTTTTTTGTTCAATGAAAATTAAACAGAATTTTAAAGCACAAACAGATGGATTCACTTAAATCATTTCCCTCCAGTATTGTTTATCATCTCCTTTTGATTGCCCAAAGTTCCTTGTGTCTTGACCCACATTTTCTCATGTTCTCAGGAGCAAGGAATTAAAGACTCAATTACTCAAAGGAGTTGGTACTTTAGAACTTTTTAAAGTTACGTTTTTAATTTTTAAATTTTTAATTTTAAGTATTTCAGTGTAGAGTGGTCTGAATCATCCAAAGAATTGTATTTCATGAGCTGGGTCTTTTTCCTGGAGTCTCTTAAAATTATTCAAGAAAAATGAGGATAAATATGTTTGAGAGCATGCACATTTATCTCAGTCCCTTCATGTGTATGTGTGTGTGTGTATTTGTGTAACATAAGATTGGGTGAGACTTCAGGGGTTATCAGTTCTATCCCTCTAACTTTAGACATGATTACACTTTAAATAATCTTATAAAATAATTTGTTTTTGATGACATATAATAATATCCTTTTCCTGTGAAATAATTTTATTTGCAATCTCTCCTTCTAAGAAAGAGTAGTCTTCCCTCATAGCTCAGTTGGTAAAGAATCCACCTGCAATGCAGGAGATCCTGGTTCGATTCCTGGGTTGGGAAGATCCGCTGGAGAAGGGACAGGCTACCCACTCCAGTATTCTTGGGCTTCCCGTGTGGCTCAGCTGGTAAAGAACCTGCCTGCAATGCGGGAGACCTGGGTTCAATCCCTGGGTTGGGAAGATCTCCTGGAGAAGGGAAAGGCTACCCACTCCAGTATCCTGGCCTGGAGAATTCCATGGACTGTATAGTTCATGGGATCACAAAGAGTCAGACATGACTGAGCGACTTTCACTTCTTTTATTTGATTATTCTCTACATTTGTCATCTCTCCTATTTGAAGACTAATATATGTAAATATATGGCTATTTCCTACAGCATTCCTAACCATTTCTGCTTTTAAAATTTTAAGTAGACTATGATAACACACACTGTGAGAAATAGTTTGGCTTGAGGAAAAAGAAATTTATATGTTTATGCCTTTATCTTCTCACCTGTAGAATAAAATGTTCTTGCTTTTCAGGGGGTTGCCAAGACCCCTGCTTGTTCACATCGTTCAAAATATGTAACCTCACACCCTTGCAGAAGCAAAGTGTTTTTCCTCTGTTACAAGGTTCATTTTAAATTTCATTCCAGGCAGTAAGTCTGGAGTCTTTAGTTCTGCTTATTTGTTTTAAATTTTGTTAATCCCTAAGTTCCAAGAACTCTAATCATTGAGTGGATTTTTAAATTTTTAAGAGCGAATTGCATGTCTCTAAGTGAATCAGCTGGCAGCTATTAAAAATCAACAGTGAAGAAAATCACTCCTCTCATAAATTGCCTTCAGAAAATATATGTGTGCAGACAGAAATGGATCATGTTCCCACAGGCTTTCAACTACTTTTAAAAAGTGCTAGGAAACTATCCCCAAACTCACAATTAGTTATCAGAATAATTAAGAAATTGCCTAAAGCGGTGCCTGTCAGGAGCCTCTTTGGTGTGCCTGTGTGCTCAGTTGTTCATTCACGTCCTGCTCTGTGGACTGTATGGATCATTTGTGACCCCATGGATTGTAGGCACCAGGCTCCTCTGTCCATAGGACTTTTCAGGCAAGAATGCTGTAGTGGGTTGCCATGCCCTCCTCCAGGGAATCTTTCTGACCCAGGGATCGAATTCGCATCTCTTATGTCTCTGGCATTGGCAGGCAGGTTCTTTACCACTAGGGCCACCCAACTGGGACTTTCCTGGTGATCCAGTGGTTAAGACACTGTGCTTCCACTGCAGGGGGCACGGTTTCAATCCCTGCTCAGGAAACTAAGATCTTTCATACCTTGCAATGCAGCTAAACAAAACATACAAAAAACAACCACCACAAAAAAGATAATTCCTTAAAAAAAAAAAAAATGATGCCAGAATTAAAACTTTGCCATGACCTGGCCAGCCCCATGCAACCTTGCCCCACAATCTCTCTGGCCATGTTCCCTTCCCCTCCTTCCTCTTTGCTAACCTGCAGTCACACTGACCTCCTAACTGGTCCTCTGACAACCCCCGGGTAGGTCCCTCTTTCTGGAACATGTTTTCCCCAATACTTGTCTAAATGTCTTCCTTATTTTATCAAGCCTCTGTTCAAATGTTAGCCTTAGGGCATTCTGTCCTTCTTGATCCTCTGTCCTCTGCATTATTTGTTTTCTGGGTATGAAATATATTTACTTATGTGGTGTGTATATATACATATATATTTTTTAATTAGAGGATAATTACTTTACAATATTGTGATAGTTTTTGCCATACATCGACATGAATCAGCCATAGGTATACATATGTCCCCTCCCTCTTGACTCCACCTCCCACCTCCATCCCCATGCCACCCCTCTAGGTTATCACAGAGCACTGACTTTGGGTTCCCTGCATCATACATCGAACTCCCACTGGCTATTTGTTTTACATATAGCAATGTTTATGTTTCAGTGCTATTCTCTCATCATCCCACCTCCTCCTTCCCCCACTGTGTCCAACATGTCTGTGTCTTCTTTGCTGCTATGCAAGTAGGGTGATCAGTACTATCTTTTTAGATTCCATATACATGCATTAATATGCAATATTTGTCTTTCTCTTTCTGACTTAGCTTACTTTGTATAATAGTTGCTTTGTATCAGTTAAAATTCCCTGACTTTCTTTTCTTCCCCAAACCCCTTTCTTCTTCCTCCTTCTCTTCTTTCTCTAGTTTCTGTCTCCCCTGAAAGCTCCAAGAGCAGGGAATTTTCTTTCATTCACTATCGCATCCTTTACTCCCTGGAATGGGGCGCACAATCAATATTTGTTAAATGAACAAATCATTGGGATACTTACTCTGTGCAAATACCTTGATAATCTTTAAACCACATCGAACTAGTATCCAACTCCTTAATGGTTAAGCTGCTTTTCTAAGATTATCTGGAGACTCAGTCGGCCTTAATTTAATAAATAGTCTAAATTAAACTAACACTTTCTAACTTTTCTTATATGACAGCTTATATATTTGTATAATGATATGTGCAAATATGTTAGATAGCTGTGGTGAAATGAAAAGAATTGAGAGGTTTTTGAAATTTGTATTTATTTTATAAAATAAGAAAATCAAATTATATTAGTGATCATAATAAAATTTAATTTATTCTGGAGCACTCAAATTGATAAAAATGTACAACTGTTAGTACTTCCCAGAACACTTGTAACTTACTTGCTGCACACAATGATAGGTTGGTTGGAAAACAGTGAGTTAAAAATCCAGTGTACTTAGGTGTCTTTTGGCTCAGGAAATTACATAAGGATATAGTTTGTCAGCAGTGGCTCAGACTGTGAAAAATTTGCCTGCAATGCAAGAGACCTAGGTTTGATCCCTGGATTGGGAAGACCCCTTGGAAAAGGGAAAGGCTACCTACTCCAATATTCTTGAATAGAGAATCCAATGGACAGAGGAGCCTGGTGGGCTACAGTCCATGGGGTTGCAGAGAGTCAAACACAACTAACACTTTGATTTTTCTTTGGTAAAATAGCTAAATCTTTTCAGTAGTAATAGAAATCAAAATGCAAACCATAAGGTATGTGATTGTAAAGAGCAAAACATGCAACCTAGTAGACAATGAATTTTCCTTCCTCGTTGGGTCGTTTCTGATAGAATAGTGTGCTAATAAAGCACAATCTACCAAGAATGCTAGGCTCACTCCATATTCTCCTATTTCCTCTCACTGTGACCCTGGGGAGGTTATTTAATCTTCCTGGGTCAAAGTGGTTTCATTTGTTCAACATAGGCAGAGGTTGAGCTGTTGATCAGGAATCCATAGAAATATTGAGAAAAGGCCTTGGAGGGGTAGCTAGCCTCCACATTTAATCAAAGAAAGAGTATAATTTCTTATATTTTAAAGTAGACAAAATAATAAATAGCAGTGCTAACAAGAAACTTAAACATTATAAAAGCCAATCAACAAGCCTAATATTCCTTTCAGTGGACCAGAAAACCTCTGGCTGTGACAAATAAAACTTTTGAGAGAACTGGACATTGGAAGCAAACTAGGCCAGCTGCCAGGTCACCACACATCTTATTCAGTGATGTGAATATCGCTGGCTATATGTCTCCCCAGAGTGATGAGCAATAGAAAAATGACTTTTAAGGATTTCATTTTATTTGCTTTACAGTAGACTGTTTAGTCATGTGGTCATGAGAAATAGTAAGCGGGAGGCTGGTTAGAACTTCTCTCTCTCTCTCCTTCAGTTTTAGTGCAGGCTGTATTCTCTGTATTTGGAGAGAGTAACTTCAAAAGACATCATCCCGGTCCTCAGACGTCAGTGCTTGGAAATGGATGCCAGTGCTCTTTAAAATTTTCACAACCAAGAGTAAACACAGTTTGGCACAAATGTCCACACTTATCATTTGAGCTTGAAGTCATTGTTTCATCTGAAATGGATCATGTTACATTTTTCAATGTATCCAAACAGTTTCTGACACACAAAAGTTAGTTTCACTGAAAGTGTGGATGGTTAATAAACTCCCTCAAAAATGGATCTTCTTCATTTACATATTTTAAGCAACCAGTGGTGGCTCAGAGATAAAGAATCTGCTTGTGACACAGGAGGCACAAGTTTGATCCCTGGATCAGGAAGATTGCCTGGAGGTGGTAACCCACTCCAGTATTCTTGCCTGGAAAATCCCATGGACAGAGGAGCCTGGCAGGCTACAGTCCACAGGGTCACAAGCATCAGACATGACTTAGCAACGAAACCATTACCACCACTAAGCAGCCAATGCCTGCCAAAAAACTCTGCTCCACATACATTAATGTTGAAAACTATGGCAGATCCTGTTGCTACTAAAAACCTCATAACGAAAGAGAAGGCAAACACATGAGAAGTTTTTAACTATTATCATCAGGTCAGAATGCCAAGAGAAAACAAAAATGGGAGGAGAAAATAATACCCTTCTGCAGAAAGACAAATATCATATGATATAGCTTATAGGTGGAATCTACAAAAAAAACGGGGGGGAGGTTACAAATGGACATGTTTACAAAACAAGTAGAGTTACAGATGGTCACCTTATGGTCACCAGAATATAAGTGATGGGGGCGGAGATAAATTGGGAGATTGGAATCAATATATACACACTGCTGCTGCTGCTGCTGCTGCTAAGTCACTTCAGTCGTGTCCAACTCTGTGCGACCCCATAGACGGCAGCCCACCAGGCTCCCCTGTCCCTGGGATTCTCCAGGCAAGAATACTGGAGTGGGATGCCATTTCCTTCTCCAATGCATGAAAGTGAAAATTGAAAGTGAAGTCACTATATAAAATAGGAAACTAATAGTAACCTGCTGTATAGCACGGGGAACTCTCTCAATACTCTGCAATGGCCTATATGGGAATTCACTTTGATGTGCTAACACAGCATTGTAAATCATCTATCAGATCAGATCAGATCAGTCACTCTGTCGTGTCCGACTCTTTGCGACCCCATGAATCGCAGCAGGCCAGGCCTCGCTGTCCATCATGAACTCCCGGAGTTCACTAAGACTCACGTCCATCCAGTCAGTGATGCCATCCAGCCATCTCATCCTCTGTCTTCCCCTTCTCCTCTTGCCCCCAATCCCTCCCAGCATCAGAGTCTTTTCCAGTGAGTCAACTCTTCGCATGAGGTGGCCAAAGTACTGGAGTTTCAGCTTTAGCATCATTCCTTCCAAAGAAATCCTAGGGCTGATCTCCTTCAGAATGGACTGGTTGGATCTCCTTGCAGTCCAAGTGACTCTCAAGAGTCTTCTCCAACACCACAGTTCAAAAGCATCAATTCTTTGGTGCTCAGCCTTCTTCACAGTCCAACTCTCACATCCATACATGACCACAGGAAAAAGCATAGCCTTGACTAGATGAACCTTTGTTGGCAAAGTAATGTCTCTGCTTTTGAATATGCTATCTAGGTTGGTCATAACTTTCCTTCCAAAGAGTAAGCGTCTTTTAATTTCATGGCTGCAGTCATCATCTGCAGTGATTTTGGAGCCCAGAAAAATAAAGTCTGACACTGTTTCCACTGTTTCCCCATCTATTTCCCATGAAGTGATGGGACCAGATGCCATGATCTTCATTTTCTGAATGTTGAGCTTGAAGCCAACTTTTTCACTCTCCACTTTCACTTTCATCAAGAGGCTTTTGAGTTCCTCTTCACTTTCTGCCATAAGGGTGGTGTCATCTGCATATCTGAGGTTATTGATATTTCTCCTGGCAATCTTGATTCCAGCTTGTGTTTCTTCCAGTCCAGCGTTTCTCATGATGTACTCTGCATATAAGTTAAATAAGCAGGGTGACCATATACAGCCTTAACGTACTCCCTTTCCTATTTGGAACCAGTCTGTTGTTCCATGTCCAGTTCTAACTGTTGCTTCCTGACCTGCATACAAATTTCTCAAGAGGCAGATCAGGTGGTCTGGTATTCCCATCTCTTTCAGAATTTTCCACAGTTTATTGTGATCCAAACAGTCAAAGGCTTTGGCATAGTCAATAAAGCAGAAATAGATGTTTTTCTGGAACTCTCTTGCTTTTTCCATGATCCAGCGGATGTTGGCAATTTGATCTCTGGTTCCTCTGCCTTTTCTAAATCCAGTTTGAACATCTGGAAGTTCACGGTTCACATATTGCTGAAGCCTGGCTTGGAGAATTTTGAGCATTACTTTACTAGTGTGTGAGACGAGTGCAATTGTGCGGTAGTTTGAGCATTCTTTGGCATTGACTTTCTTTGGGATTGGAATGAAAACTGACCTTTTCCAGTCCTGTGGCCACTGCTGAGTTTTCCAAATTTGCTGGCATATTCAGTGCAGCACTTTCACAGCATCATCTTTCAGGATTTGAAATAGCTCAACTGGAATTCTATCATCTCCACTAGCTTTGTTTTTAGTGATGCTTCCTAAGGCCCACTTGACTTCACATTCCAGGATGTCCAGCTCTAGGTCAGTGATCACACCATCGTGATTATCTGGGTCGTGAAGATCTTTTTTGTACAGTTCTTCTGTGTATTCTTGCCACCTCTTCTTGATATCTTCTGCTTCTGTTAGGTCCATACCATTTCTGTCCTTTATCGAGCCCATCTTTGCATGAAATGTTCCTTTGGTATCTCTGATTTTCTTAAAGAGATCTCTAGTCTTTCCCATTTTGTTGTTTTCCTCTATTTCTTTGCATTGATCGCTGAAGAAGGCTTTCTTATCTCTTCTTGCTATTCTTTGGAACTCCGCATTCAGATGTTTATATCTTTCTTTTTCTCCTTTGCTTTTCACTTCTCTTCTTTTCACAGCTATTTGTAAGGCCTCCCCAGACAGCCGTTTTGCTTTTTTTGCATTTCTTTTCCATGGGGATGGTCTTGATCCCTGACTCCTGTACAATGTCACGAACCTCATTCCATAGTTCATCAGGCAGTCTGTCTATCAGATCTAGGCCCTTAAATCTATTTCTCACTTCCACTGTATAATCATAAGGGATTTGATTTAGGTCATACCTGAATGGTCTAGTGGTTTTCCCTACTTTCTTCAATTTAAGTCTGAATTTGGCAATAAGGAGTTCTATACTCCAATAAAAATTAGAAAATAATATCTTTCTGTCCTGAAGTTACTCCAGGACACCAGGGCTTTTACTGAACTTGCTAGCATTGCCACTGAATTTTCATGATGATTCATTTCTCATATTTCATGCTGCAGTGATGCCCCCACTGTGCAGCCTGTCTGCAGAGGAGGCCGGCCCTGTGGTCTGAGGACTCACATAGTCCTTCCTGAGTTAAAAGGAGTCCAAAGGGAAGGCTAAGAGCTGCAATTTTGACTTTCAAAGACATTTACTTAGGACTTAACAGTTCTCTCTTTGTTTATTAGGTTCCCTTGTGAAAATTTCACCTCTTTCCTCACCCTGTTCCTCACCTCTCCACGGGACCCCTGCCAGCAGCCCGGTCAGCAAAGTTTCTGCAGTGCAGTTCCCAGAGTCTTCCGACACAACTGCCAAATCAGGCCTAAGTTCTCACCGGGCCTTAACTTACACACAGAGCGCCCCTGATCTTTCTCCTCAGATCCTGAATCCACCTGTTATATGCAGCAGGTAAGGAATTTTATGTTGTTCACTGGAGTCTAAGTAATAATAAAACTAACACTGGTTTTCCCCTTAGGAACTCTCACCACCAGCCCACATAGCTTTGTGTAGGTTGCCTAAGTAGTTGACAAGAAAGTCCAAGACAGTGTGGTCTGTGTTGAATAGGCTGGAATAGAAACTTAATTTTTCAGTGCTTCTCCGTTCATAGGAATTTTAGAGACCTTATGTTCCATACATGTCTGTGGTGCTGATATAAAATAATTAGTTTTATATTTTACCTGCTTACTGATAGAGAGTGCATCAAACATCTAATTAAAAACTCCTATCGAGTCACTCAGTGTAATTTGGTATTTTGTTGGGATATCTTTTACTTGTTCTCCAGGGAGAATTTTATACCGATTTTAAAGGTACTGTTTTTTAAGGTTGCATTTCCCATTGTGACATTTAAAAAATGTGCAGATAATGTGTCACACATTGTGACTGTTCCCAAATGGATCTCTGAATACAATGAAGCGATTGCCTGTGCTGCTCTGTCATGTTTAAATAGGGAGACAAAGTGTTGTCTCTTACAGGGGATAAGAAAAAAGAACCTAACATGGTAAGATTAATTATTTTGTCTATATTGTCACTAAAAAAGGAATACCTTCTCTACCAATTAACATATTATTGTTCTTCAGTAATAGCTTCATCTTGAATACCTGCTTTAAAGCATTGCAATTTTTTTAAGTAGAAAAGAGTTGAGTGTTTTAAAATTAAGTATAATTATGAGAGTGCCTTGAATAAAATGTTATTTCCCCCCCTAAGCTGAATGACCATAACTGAATAAATTAGTTACATGTTGGTCTTCTTATATCAAATACTGGGTCACAGACCCAGATTTGACCAGTGAATTCAAATTTAAGCCTCACAAATTTCATTTTCTGACCCTTTGTTCATAAATTCTGTGTTAAATAATCATTTTTATAATCTTTATTTTTGCTTCTTTTCTCTTTATAAATACTTTCAAAGGGATGATAATTTGTGTTTGCTTAGGACCGGAGTGAAAAGTTATTCCACCATCCAAACCTTACTCTGTTGCTCTGTGCATAATACCATTTTCAATCGAATCATTCCCTTAGGATGTTAATCCCATCTTTTTCTGTGGTAAAACAGGCCTATCATATTTTCCTTTTAGCGATTTACAACACGCATCACTTTATTGGAAGCTCTGAGAAGTCCTGCAAAAAGAAAACGCCTTGAGTTTTGTTTCCTCTGGCATCTCCTGACTTTATTTAACCACAGAACCCATTTCTTTAGGTTAACACCCAGTAATTGCCCGTGGAGCTAGTGTCTGGGGGAACACCCTGAAGAAACACTTTTTTGTGGTGTGCGTCCTGGGCCCAGATGAAACCCAAGGGAGTCACCAGACTCAATGACATCTGCTTGCAGCGTTTCTAGGGAGACACTCCCACTGTGAGCTGCAGACTTTTAAGAAATCAGTTGCCTATAGGAAGAACCAAGGGGTTCAGAAAAGATGTATTATACCACTTCCGTAGCTTTGCTCACCGAAGTCTTTTTTTTTTTTTTGGTATTCTTAGCAGAAAGAATGTAATGGGATTTTTATAAAAGAGGTTTTGGAGAAAAACAAGGGAATTTAACTGCCTACTTGTTCAGTAATGTTTATAAATCCAGTAGTGTGTGTTTTATTTGCTGGGGCTTTATAAATCTATAATTCAAACCATGTTTTATTATTGCCTTCAAGGCAGCCACCCATGTAGGCACAGAGAGCTCCAGAAACACACGACTAATTATTGTGGTTTTCCCTGCTGAACTTGAAGGGCTTGGCGTTGAATCCGAGTCTCTTGGCTGCTGTAACGTCTGTGCAACAAGCTGTTTTTCTGGCAGGAGAGGTAGTCTATTTGAACTCCTAATTTAAACGTTCCTTTCAAGTATTATCTTGCAGAGAAAAATCTTCAAACTAGTAAACTACTTTTACCAAGTTTCATCCCAGAACAGAAACCCATAATTTACACCTATGGACTTTTTCCTTCGGTTCTGTCATTTTCTTTTGAGTCCCTAAGTCAGACTGATGGGATTTCATAATTAAAAATATTTCATATGTGATGCTTTCCACTGACATTCAAGGCTTGAAAAATAAATTTGCTTTGGATGAAAACACTCTAACTGGGAAATGCTTATCTCTACTACACATATAAACACAATTCAAGGGGAAAAAGTGATGAGATATTTAATATATTAAATTATAAACTATGATTCTTCTCTTTTCTATTTAGAGTGAGTAATTTGTGGCTAAATAGCAAATAAACAGAAGTTCTCTGAGACCCTTTGTATGAATAATATTAGGCAGAATGAAAGAACCCAGAAACAAAATACAGAATTAAAACCTAATCAAGTCTCTAAACAAGATAAGTGAGAGAAGAAACTTGCCAGACCATTTGCGGGATTACTTTGTAATTTATTAAACAGTCAAACTGTTGAGAAAGCAAATGTAGCCTGCCTCCTCCAACTTCTTATGTTAAAGAACCCTGCCCATCTCTCAAGGACCTTCATTTTTCTCCATGTTGATATTCAACTCTTTGCAACCCCATGGATTGTGGGCCTCCAGGCTCCTCTGTCCATGAGATTCTCCAGGCAAGAATACTGATGTGGGTAGCCATTTCCTTCTCCAGGGCATCCTCTCAACCCAGAGATTGAACCCACATCTCCTGCACTGGCAAACGGATTCTTTACCACTGAGCCCCCAGGGAAGCCCTTTTTCTCCTTTGCCCACAGTATACTCCCTTGATCTGTTTTTCTCAACTTGCATCCTGTGTGGTCAGGTTTACAGCCACTGTTTGTCAAAATATACCTTAACAGGTGAACTGATCCATCTGAAGACAAATAATTAAATTTTATGGCAAAAAATAAAAATAATCTACCAGTTTTTTTATTTTCATGTTTGCAATCATTTTTTAAAGGGCTTTTTGGATATAACCCACAGAAATAAATCTAATCATGAAGCTTTTTAGCAGACACAAAATGATTCCGCTGGGAAAGATATTTTTGACCAAATACACATAGGCACTTCCAAAATCACTGCTGTAAGTATGTAGCTGACTATTCCAGGATTCTCTAAATAATGTCAGAGAAAATTACCAACAGTTTCATTTCACCTCAAATATGATCTTGATTGTGGAAGAGCATGAGAGTTGAACAGAGTGTCTGATCCTTTGTATTGAGTATGCTTTCCTTCAGTTCAGTTCAGTCGCTCAGTCGTGTCCAACTCTTTGCGACCCCATGAACCGCAGCACGCCAGGCCTCCCTGTCCATCACCAACTCCCGGAGTCCACCTAAACCCATGTCCATTGTGTCGGTGATACCATCTAACCATCTCATCCTCTGCCATCCCCTTCTCCTCCTGCCCTCAATCTTTCCCAGCATCAGAGTCTTTTCAAATGAGTCAGCTCTCTGCATCAGGTGGACAAAGTATTGGAGTTTCAGCTTAAACATCAGTCCCTCCAATGAACACCCAGGATTGATCTTCTTTAGGATGGACTGGTTGGATTTCCTTGTAGTCCAAGGGACTCTCAGGAATCTTCTCCAACGCCACAGTTCAAAAGCATCAATTCTTCGGCACTAAGCTTTCTTTATAGTCCAACTCTCACATCCATACATGACTACTGGAAAAACCATAGCCTTGATTAGACAGACCTTTGTTGGCAAAGTAATGTCTCTGCTTTTTAATATGCTTTCCTTACCACTGACCAAAACAGTATCCCACATATCAATGTCCATGTAAAAGACAAAATGATTTTTTTTCCATCAGAGGAATAAGTAGAGTGCCAGAATATGTGATTGTTTTTTATCCTAATATATACATACCTGGTGTGTGCCTAAAATTTTCTGAAAATAAAGGACCTACTTACAGCTGTTCCATTATTTCTCAGCTGTGGCAGACCATATTCCCAGGGGACTTCTGCCGACGGGCCCCTGGAAAGAAGCGGGGCAGCCATTCGGACACCAACCAGAACAGGTAATTCTTCTTTGGATTCTGTTCCTCAAAATGGAAACTGCTCTACTAGATTTTTTTTTTCCTAATCATAAAAAGATAACATATGTTTCTGAATTTTTAGATTGCAAGTTTAAAAAGACAATGAAGGAGATAAAAATCATCCACAGTCCTACTACCTAGAGTTAATCATGGGTTATGTTTTGATACAAAGCTATCCAAAATGTTTATTGTGTCTGTACACAAATGAATATATTTTTAAATGAGACACCATTTTCTATAATGTATAGAACACTATAGAAATGCTATTTTATCTTGGACATTGTAGTGTCATCTATTTTAGGGTACGCTCTGGGGATCTCCATCACAGAGCCTGAGAATTGACCCTGCTTAGATTACTGTGAGCTTGGGAGGTAAAAACCATAGTTTTTCTTGAGGCAGTATTACAGAGGCTCAGAAAAATAGGCATTGCAGCTTGATTTATATCCTGATTCTGCTTCCAACTCGTCTGTAATCTCTGTGTCTTAGTTCCTTCATCAGTAATAGAGATAATAAGGGTCCTACTGGACGAGGATTATAGATAGTTAAATTACTAAAGTACAGAAAGCACTTATTATAGTATCTGGGTCACTGTAAGGAGTGTTTGCTGCCATAGTTATCGTAATAATTATTATTTTATTTTTATTGGTGTAACCCTAGGGACTTGCTTTTGTTATTGCTGCAAGTTCACAAGGCAGGAAACCACGGGGCGCTACTGGTAAAGAATCCGCCTGCCAATGCAGGAGACCCCAGAGACCAAGGCATGATCCCTGGGTCAGGAAGATCCCCTGGGAGTAGCAGATGGCAACCCGCTCCAGCATCCTTGCCTGGGAAATTCTGTGGACAGAGGAGCCTGGCAGGCTATGGACCAGGCGATTGCAAAGAGTCAGACACAACTGGGCGCACGTGTTGTGCACACACACACACATATGAACTTTAGGCTTTATGATGATAGAGTGATCTAAGAATGGTTCTTAATTATCTGCTCCAGCATTTTTTAATACTCAATAAATATTGATTATTTGCCTATGAGAATGATGTGCCATGGCAGTGGACAAACGTCCAGGGACATAGGCAAGGGGAAATTAAAAGGAGGGTTCTCTGTGTGGCCGTTATACGATAGGGTACACTGAAGACTCAGAATATCCTCTTCTCTACGTCCCTGATCTTCCCTGACTCTACTGAGGCTGATAGAATAAGGAGTGTCTCCTTATCACCCTTGGCCTCCTGTGGAGCTATATGGCCTTTGAGTGTGCTTCTTCATTTTTCTGAAAATTCTGGGATTGAAACTTATCAGTTACATGTTTTTATAATTACTGCATCTGATTCTAATATAGAAGCAGTTGCATGAGAAAGATAAAAGAAAGATGGGTCCTTGAAAATGTGCAACAGAATACTCCTGATCGGAATAGGCTACATAATAAAAGCCATTATTCACCAGCAATATGAGGACATTTGACAAACCTAGACTATTCAAGCAGCTTTGGAAAAAAAGAGCAAATTTTCCTTCAATACTTAAACTACCCTAAAGAAGAAAGTATGGTGCTGGTGTAAAGATTATCAAATAGAATCATATGGAATTGAGTAGAAAGTCCCACATTAGACCCACACCTATTCAGCTGTTGAACTTGCAACAAAGATCCATTTTTCCAAGCAAATGGAGCTAGGAAAAAATGAATCTCACCCCTTACTTCACACCTGATGAAATTTTATCCTGAGATGGCGCACAGACCCAATGGTAAAACCTAAAACAGTAAAACTTCTGAAAGAGAACGCAGGAAGATATCTTTGTGACTTAGGGAAAGGTGAAGATTTTATAGGCCATGGAAAGCAATAACCATTTTAAGAAAAACTAGATTTCATCAGAGGTAGAATATAGGAACTCAGATTTCATGAGTTCACTTCTGATGGTAGGATTTATCAGCTGTGGGCTCTTGGGCAACTTAAGCCTTTCTGTGCCTCAGTTTCCTGTTTGCAAAGTGAGCATATTAATGATGCAGTAGTGCAATAATACCTACCTCATAGGACTGTTGAGAGGATTCAGCATATTTGTACAAATAAAGTGCTTTCTGTGGTATCTCCCACGTAGCAAGCACCCCATAAATTTCAGTCAGGTGTTTCAGTCAGAAGAAGCTTCTTGAGGTCTTTACCCCAGAAGCATGTTCTTCAGACTCTTGACACTACCTGATGTATTTTCTGATTAGCACAGTTTAGTGTTCTTGCCTGGAGAATCCCGGGGATGGGGGAGCCTGGTGGGCTGCAGTCTATGGGGTCGCACAGAGTTGGACACGACTGAAGCAACTTAGCAGCAGCAGCAGCAGCACTAACTGTAATGAAAGATAGTGGAGATGAGTAAGGAAGGAAGGAAGCACAGATGTCTAGGGACCAAGATTGGATACAAGGACCTGCCATGCTCTTTAGCACATGCTGTGGCTTCTATATTCTACAGATTGCTTTGTTCTTGGGTATCACCTCAAATTCTCTTGCCCATGTGACATTTCTAGGGTTAGGGTTCTAATCAGCTACTTGGTAGTTTAGTGTGTTGGAGCATGCATAAAAGAAAAAGAATTATAAAGTCACAGGAGTTTATATGAAACCTGTGAACTTATCTACAAAACAGAAGTAGACTCACAGACATAGAAGATAAACTTAGGGTTACCAAAGAGGAAAGCCTGTGAGGGAGAGATAAAGTAGGATTTGGGGATTAGCATCCCTGGTGATTCAAATGGTAAAGAATCTGGCTGCAATGCAAGAGACCTGGGTTAGATTCCTGAATCAGGAAGATCCCCTGGAGAAAGAAACAGCAACTCACTCCAGTATTCTTGCCTGGAGAATTCCATGGACAAAGGAACCTGGTAAGCTACAATCCATAGGATCACAAAGAGGTATCAACTACTGACCTGAGCATTATTATTGAGGGATTATTGGATGTCATATCATAATTCCGTACGTTTTATTGGGTTAAAAAGGATGTGTTTGCTCAGACTCTGGGAAATAGTAAGGACAGGGAAGCCTGGGGTGCTGCAGTCCATGGGGTCACAAATAGTTGGACATGACGTAGCAACTGAACAACAACAAAAATGTGTGCTTTCACCCACCCGATGATCCTATGTTCTTGGTGTGTAAGCTCAGGAAAGTGGAATTTTCCTAACTATGATATTTGTAGTATGTGTTTTAGGACCATTTGCTTAAATAGGACCCCTTTTTTCATTGCAAGTTTCATAATAAGCTATTGCCTTTTAATTGCAGACGACATCACTCAAGTTACCTCTGATTATGAAACGAATAACAACAGTGATAGCAGTGATATTGTACAGAATGAAGATGAGACTGAGGGCCCCAGAGAGGCTCTGAGAAAGACGTCATCTTGCAGCACCTACGCTCCGGAGACCATGATGTTCCTGGTAGACGCCCATCACTTATCTCATTAACTGACTTGAAAAATTGGTTTCTGTGACAGGAATTGACTTAGAAATAGATCCCTGAATCACATCTTACTTGGGTTACATGTATCTTGTAGCCCTTCCTGTGTATATCTGTACTATTTTTCTCTAAGTCTTACTGGTCTCAAGATTCTATTGTGGCTTCCCAGGTGATGCTAATAGTAAAGAACCTACTTCCCAATGCAGGAGACATTAAGAGATGTGGGTTTGACCCGTGGGTAGGAGAGATGCCCTGGAGGAGGAAATGGCAATCCACTCCAGTATTCTTGCCTAGAGAATCCTGTGGACAGAGGAGCCTGGCAGGCTATAGCCATAGGGTCAGTTCTATTATTTAATGATTAGAAACTTAAGTATTCATCTCCACAACTGATTACAGTATTTCTTAACCAAGTCTAAAAATGTAAATATGCCTAGGAAAATTAATTGTTTCAATCAGGAAGATAACATTTTATAAATATAAATCAATCAAAATGAAATCTTTTCTTTATCTTAGGACTTCTGTTGGCTTTTTCTAGCACCTCCTTGATTTAGAAAGTGAGCCAATGTTTATTTTCCTTGTTATATTAAACCAGGTTAACATTGACACTTACTCCCATTAAAATATTTTTTATTTATTTATTCTGTGTATTTTATTTATTCTGTGTATTTATTCTGTGTATTTAAATAGCTCCACTTAAAGAGGATGGAAGCATACATTTGAGTCTGGTTCATTTGGGGGAGGCAATAAATAGCAGGAAACAGTTGACTGTAATGTGATTTTCCATTGCTGCTGTTATCATTTCTCTTTTACCTAATTTACCATATATACTTTTATTTTTTATTTAGTTTTTAATTGGAGTATAATTGCTTTACAATGTTGTATTGGTTTTTACCATGCAACAATACAAAGCATAGCTATACATATGCATGCTAAGTTGCTTCAGTCGTGTTCAAAAATTTGTGACCCTATGAACAGTAGCTTGCCAGGCTCTATCTGTCCATGGGATTCTCCAGGTAAAAATACTGGAGTGGGTTGCCATTTCCTTCTCCAGGGGATCTTCCCAACCCAGTGATCGAAGATGTAAGTTGCATCTCTTACATCTCCTGCATTGGCAGGCATGTTCTTTACCAGTAGCGCTACCTGGCTCTTCCCTAATTATATACATATATAACTATATATAACTATACATATAACTATATATATATATGCACACACACACACACTTACATATCCCCCTCCTACTATTTATAGTTTAAAATTGTCAGATAAAATAACTTAGGTGTTTCTTTATCCTCATTTTTTTTTTCTGGTAAATGAACTCTTAAGAATGTCTTTATTTGGTACCTATTATACATTTTTGTTTTTACATATATTTGGTGCATGTTTTTTGGAAACCATGCAACACATGAATTAAATTAAAATACCTGAAAATTGTAGTAACTGTAACTCTATAGGATTAATGCTGATTTTGAAGCAATAATATAAATTGTACCAATTAGAGTAAGGGTGATTTACTCCCTCTCCCTACTCAAGGTTTTTTTGTTGTTTTTTGTTTTTGGTTTTTTTTTTAGAGTTCAATAAGCCAGGAATCCTCATCTCAGAAGAATTTACATAAATATATAGAGGGAAATTTGCATACAGTTTCAGAGTGTTCTGAAGTCCTTGAATCTTTAAGAATTACACAGAAGACTAAAAAGCAGTTATGTTAATTTATGAAAGAAGCATCCAATTTTTCTATAGCATAGATGAACCAGCAATAGGCAGCACATAACGCAAAACTCATGGTCTGAATCATTAAGACCTTTTCTCATATCTTTGGGGTCAATATTTTGTTTCTTTTGACTTTTTTTTTTAAGATCATTAAGTCACCCAAAGTCATTTATTTCAGGTAAATTCCACTTGATTTAGAAAAGAAGGAACTTACCAAAGAAGGAACAAATTGCTATGTAGAAAAACTGCACGTTGTTAAAATATTTTATCTTCATTATAGGAAAAACCAATTCTTGCTCCTGAACCTCTTGTCATGGACAACTTGGACTCAATTATGGAGCAACTGAATACCTGGAATTTTCCAATTTTTGATTTGGTGGAAAAAATAGGAAGAAAATGTGGCCGTATTCTTAGTCAGGTAAGAAATGCATTCATGTATATGACTTTAAATGTAGGGAAAATATTCCTTAGTTGTTTAAAGCTCTGCACATGGTTAACACCATTGGTGAGCATTAGGTGGAGAATACCCAGCATTCTGTAGAATCCTTGGTGGTGGGGTAACAAAAGAAATCGGAACTTCAAGTGAATAGAATATTGTATTCTTCAATTAAAATATTATATATATTCTAAGACAAAATGGAGGGAGCAGGGATACAAAAGGGAAGTGAAAAAATGATCTAAATTCATAGAATTCAACAAAAGGAAGCTGAACCAAGACCTCAAAAGAAGAAAGCTGCCAATTTATAAACACTAATTTATTGTCTAATAATTTCCAATTACGTTTTGTTTTTTTTTTTAACTTTTGAGTAGTACAGTGCGTAGGCCTTATCTGATGGCTCAGATAGTAAAGAATCCACCTGCAGTGTAGGTGACCCGGGTTTGATCCCTGGGTTAAGAAATCCCCTAAAGAAGGGAACAGCTATCCACTCTAGAATTCTTGCCTGGAGAATTCCATGAACAGAGAAGCCTGGTGGGCTATAGTCCATGAGGTCCCCAAGAGTCAGACACAACTGAGTGACGAACACTTTTACTTTCTTTCACTTTAGTCCTTATCAAAAACAAAATATTAAAAGTATGTTTCCCCCAATCTGTGAGAAGCATATTAAATACAGCTCTTTATTTAAATATGAAAAATGTCTTTCAGTATCACAAGAAATACAGAATAAAACTATTGCTACATAAAATGTCTTTTTTTTCCCCTTAAGTACTTTTTCCCTAAGTTTGACCAGTTTCAAGATTTTCCAAATAATGTTTCATTTCCCTGAGGGAGAGAGAAAACATACAGAAACTAAGAATTTGAACATGTTTGTTCTCAATAAATAAAACAATAGGGATTTGCTTCATTATCTAGCCCCTACTAAAATGCACACTCTTAATCAATGGGGATCATGGGGAGGAGGAGGAGGGGGGCAACCGAGGATGAGGTGGTCAGATAGCATCACTGAGTCAATGGACATGAGTTTGAGCAAACTCTGGGAGATAGTGAAGAACAGGGAAGCCTGATGTGCTGTAGTCCATGAGGTCTCAAAGAGTTGGACGTGACTGAGTGACTGAACAATAAAATCATGAAAGGGGCTCAGTCGTGTCCAACTCTTTGTGACCCCATATGGACTATACAGTCCATGGAATTCTCCAGGCCAGAATACTGGAGTGGGCAGCCTTTCCCGTGTCCTGGGAATCTTCCCAACCCAGGAATCAAACTAGGGTCTCCCACATTGCAGGCAGACTCTATAAGTTGAACCACAAGGGAAGCCCAAGCATACTGGAGTGGGTAGCTTTTCCCTTCTCCAGCAGATCTTCCCGACCCAGGAATCAAACCAGGGTATCCTGCATTGCAGGCAGATTCTTTACCAACTGAGCTATCTTGAAATGATAGTTATCAGCTTATTTTAAAATGTTTTAGGATAGTTCTTAGAGATTGGAGAAATATCACAGCAGAGATACTAAAGAGTAAAAGATTTGTTAATATCAGACTTAGGTGAGAATTCAGAACCCATTAACCCTTGCCTGCAAAACACTAGAAGAGAAATCATTTGCTGGACTGATTTCTTCTCTGTGCAGTGGACACAGGCTTCCTTCAGAACTCTGAGCAAGTTATCTGATTGTGGAATTTCAAAGTGAGGGTTCCTGATCCATGAAGGTTTAAAGGAAGGAATAGAGAGAACTTCTACCTTGTTCAAACACTAATGCTAGGCTAGTCTTCAAGACAAAAAATGTGTCCCTGCCTTCACGGAACTTCTGCTCCAATAGGAAAATTAGATATGTATCCAAATAATGACACTTCAACTTGCCACACGCAGAGGTATGTTCAAATAATGGATGGCTTGTGAAGCTCATGGAGAAGGAAATGGCAACCCACTCCAGTGTTCTTGCCTGGAGAATCCCAGAGACGGGGGAGCCTGGTGGGCTGCCGTCTATGGGGTCGCACAGAGTCGGACACAACTGAAGCAACTTAGCAGTAGCAGTGTGAAGCTCAAAATAAGTAGAGAGTCTCCATAACACTTGGTCATAGCCTCTATTGGACTCTGTTCTGACCATGAACACATTGAGAACCAGAGTGGCAGCCCTTGGACTTTGACTTAGAGATACTATCCTTCTTTTTTTTTCTTAAAAAAATTTTATTGAGGTAACATTGGTTTAGGATATTATACAAGTTTCATGTGCATGCTATATTCGTTCTTCTGTAGACGCTGCTGTGTGCCACCACTGAAAATGTAGTTTCCATCTGTCACCATACAGTTGATCCCTTCACCTGTTTGCCCTCTCTCATCACTGCTCTGTTCTCTATGCCTACATATGTTTCTTTTTGTGTGGTTTGTTCACTAATCTTGTTTGTTATATTCCACATATAAGTGAAATCATATCTTTCTCTGTCTGACTGATATCATTTGGCAGAATATCCTCAAGATACATGCGTATTTTTGCAAATTAATAGTGCCATTCTCCTTCTCTTCCTTTCTCCTTGATGCTGACCAGCATCTTTTCACGCTGGCTGAGCTTGAAGGCCGGTTTAAAAGGACCCCTGTTTTCTTCAGTCCGTCTCTGCCTCATGCCTCAAGACTTCTCCAGGGAGGTTTTGTGTCCCATCCCTGAAACTCATTGCATACCAGAACTCTGAGGGTGTGATTTTACCTGGAAAAATGCCTGAAATGGTGCCACGACAGGAGGTGGCAGCGGGCCAGGAAGTCTTTTTTCTCTTCTATTGAAGAGTGTGTTCCCTGGTATGGGAAGAAAAGTCTCCTATTGTTTTGCATTTGGTATATATGTCACAGATGTTCCAAAACTTTACAGTTTTGTCTTCAGAGTAACTTGGATGCAGGTATTTTTTTTTTTTTAATCTCTAGTTGACAGAAGAAGAAACTGAGACTTAAAAGAGAAACGATACGGCTCATCTAAAGTCATATGGTAAACATTGGACCCAGAATTTGATGTATCTATATATAGAAAGTCCAGGGTTTTACCTTTATTTCAAATTCTTTTCAGCCCCTGCCAAATGCATTTATCGATTGTATTTTCAAACTCAGAATGGAGAGTCTGAGCAACAGAAAGTTGTCATTATAGCAACTGGTTTTACAGCACAAGTGACTGTACTAAATAGTGTTGCAGAAACCTGGCTCCCCTTGAAATTCTGTGAGGGCTGGGGGTTGGGGGAGTGACGGAAGGGAGCAACTTGACAGGTTTTGCCACAAAATATTTTCTAACTTGTGAATATAAATAGACAATAGAAGATAAGATATAAATAGCAATTAGATTTTTGTATCTTTTTTCCACTTATCTTTCAAAATAAATAACTACATGGTTTACAATGTCTCAATTTTTCTATAAAACCAACTATTGAACTCAGAGAAAAGGCAACTTTATTTGCCTTGCTAAGTAGAACTTTATGATATTTTTTCTCTGATTTGAGTTTATAAGCACAAAAATCATGAAATTTTCAGTGTGTAAAAGGCTTTTTTTTTTTTTTTTTTGCACTTTATAAGGCCTTAGAACAGCTGAAATGAATTAACTTGAACATTCCAAGAAATCACCTTCTGGCTGAGACTACACAGAAAAAGTCTCACTTCAAAAGACTTTTAAAGAGACATATGTGCAATGGAAATGACTTCTCAGCCTTAATGTACTGCCTGCCTTTTTGATGATTATCATGTTTATTTTAAAAAATTTAAAAGGACATCATTCAGATTTGGGAAGAGTATTTACTTTTTTTGGTTACCAATATTTACCCAGTTAACAGTGACTTTTCTTTATTTATGAGTTTGGATCATTGCCTGTTGATTTCTAACAGCTTCAGTGAAAACTTTCCTATTTGAAAATCATACCCTAAAAATGTCTTGTCTGAATTTTTCAATTCATCTTTCAAATATTTTAAGAGAATAATGGGAAACTTTAGTCATTTACAGTCCTAACAATATTGCTTTTCAAATAATGGTGATAGGATATGAAACAGTTAAGAGCACACAGTCTGAAGCCATAATGTTGGACTTGAATTCTGGTCTGATAATGTGTCAACTGTGTGATCTTTTACAAGTCATTCAACTTTTCTGTGCCTTAGAGTCCTCTGCTTTCAAGTGTAATAAGTAACAGTGTCTATCTCATAAGATGCTACATGGATTAATTAGTGTAAGTAATTAATATATGTAAATATATGTACTTGGAGGAGGCATCAAGCTTATTAAATGCATATATATATATATACAGAATAGTGAGTATATGTGTGTGTCAATAGCTGCTGCTATTATAAATAATTTTTATTGCAGTAACATATATAGTTAAATCCACTGGGTATTTATAAACAAGGACTTGAATATAGCTTAAAGCAATAATAAGGAGAAAATAACTAGAAGAACTATGAAATATGACAGAAACCACAAACTTTCTATTGTATTTTTAAAGAGATGAGGTGGAGATGTTATGTAACACAGAAAAAGGGGCAAAATTAAGTATACTTACCTGAATAGTTTTTTCAAAGTGAAAAAAGTGCATGTAAATAATATATATACTCTATTCCCAATGGGCAGCCACAGTGCTCCTTTGAAAACATAAGTCAAATAAAGACACTTTCCCTGCTTCAACTCTTCAAAGGTTCCCTGCCTCACTCAGTATAAAAGTCCTTATACTGGTCAATCTGGCTGTGAAACAGGATTGCAACCCAGTCAACACCACTCTATAGTCACTAACTTAAATTTTACTCCTGTCCTCATTCATTCTGTTTTGACCATGTTGGTCTTCTTGCTGTTTTGTGAGTATAGCAGACATACCTCAAGGCCTTTGCACCATCTTTCTCTTCTGTTTAGGAAACTTTCCTCAGATATTCCTATACGACACTCTGCATCTCCTTCGATTATTTGCTCAAACTCACCTGAATATGCCTCTTCTAACCACCATATTTAAAACAGCAATTGCCATGTCCTCCTGGACTCAAAGCTCTATTCCTGCTTCCCTTTTTCTTTGTTCATATAGCATCCCTTTCAGTCATAGTGTGGTGGTGGTTTAGTTGCTAAGTTCTGTTCGGCTCTTGTGACCCCATGGACTGTAGCCCACCAGCTCCGCTGTCCATGGGATTTTGCAGGCCAGAATACTGGAATGAGGTGCCATTTCCTTCACCAGGGATCTTCCGGACCCAGGGATCTAACCCATGTCTCCTGTGCTGCAGGTGGTCTCCTGCATTTAGGTTGAGCCACTAGGGGAAGCTCAGTCATAGTGTATACGTTACTAATTATGTCTATAATTTACTGCCCTCACCTGCTGGACCATAAATTCCTTTAAGGAAAGCTTCCTTGTTTTTTCATATATATATATATATATATGCATATATATGCATTATATATGGAAATTGTCTTAAACAGAAGGAGACAGTAGGCGTATACTGAATGAATAAATCCCCTTTTTTAGTTAGATATAAATGTGTATGTGTGTGTTAGTCACTCAGTCATGTCCAACTCTTTGTGACCCCATGGACTGTAGCCCGCCAGGCTCCTCTGTCACTGGAATTTTCCAGGCAAGAATACTGGAGTGTGTTGCTATTCCCTTCTTCAGGGGATCTTCCCTGACCCAGGATTCGAACTGGGGTCTCCTGCACTGCAGACAGATTCTTTACTGTCTGAATCACCAGGGAAGTCCCATAAATGTGTATTATGTATGTACACAAATATAAACATAATATATGTCATTGATGAAAATTAAATCTCCAAATAAAAGAATATTAGTGAATTTGAGTAGATGTAAAGTTCATAATGAAAATAGAAATTTAACTATGAAGTTATCAAACATTTAGAAGAAGTAGTTTGAGAATCTTAAGCAAGAATACAAATAACTTAAAGGATAAATAATTCTTTCTCAGTCTCCTGAATTATAACCAGTACTGTGTCTTTGTGACATAAAGTGAGACCACTTTTTAAAAAATTTGTATTGAATTATCATTGATTTACACATTGTATTTTAAAAATAAAAGTGTGGTCACTGTAAATGATGCTGCTCTCCATCCTGCCATGTGAATAACCATTTCTCTCCCAATTACTCTCTTCTTTGCCTTTATCATTTTTTTCATTCTCTACAATTTGCATATCAAAGATACTAGTCACATCCAAACATATTTAGCTGATTTGAGTCTCTAGAGCTATGAAAGTAATTAAAAGGAGAATAGATATTCAAAGGAGAGAGATGGCAAATGAGGAAAAATAGTTCAAAAATTTTTATTTATACTGCATTAGAACAAATCTTTTTTTCTCTATATATTTCAGTCAAGACACCCTTTTCTTTCTTCTAATTCTATTCCCTTATTCTTCATTAAGGCACAGTTCTTTATCCTCTAGAAAGCTTTTTTTTAATTTATAAAATAAGTCCAGATAAAAGCTTTCTCTCATTCTTTATTTAGCATATATATTATACAATTAGCAATTTACTCAGTATCATTCTCTTATTATTGATATCACACACAATTTAGTACCTTGTTATATTTCTTTAGTGTATACTGGATTTTTTTCATTGGCTGTTTCTTAGGTTTATGTCTCTGCCTTTAAAAATAGATTATATAGAGGGCTAGGCCATAGAAGTCTTTGATATCTATTTGATCTGTTGTTTCCAGTAAGGGTTTCAATAGGCAACACATTAATATGGTTGATAGAATGTATACTTTTCCCCCATTTTTCTCTTTATGTATAATACACATCAAGGGATGTTTTGTAAAACCTTGTCTTTTTCTTTTACAGGTATCATACAGACTTTTTGAAGACATGGGCCTCTTTGAAGCTTTTAAAATTCCAGTTAGGGAATTCATGAATTATTTTCATGCTTTGGAGATTGGCTATAGGGAAATTCCTTGTAAGTAGAAGAATTAATACTTTTAAAATCCATTAAATTTGCTATGGGTAATGGGATATTGAATTAAGAGCTAGCACAGAATTACACATTGTAAGCATCCTATATGGTCACCTGGTATAGTGATTAGGAGATAATAGTTTATGTTAGAATCCTGGTCCCTTTATAAATCAGCTGTAGGACACCCTGGTCTTAATTAACCTTTAAATGCCTCATTTCTTAATCTGTAAAATGGATATAATAATAACTACTTCATAGGATTGTTGCAAGGATAAAATGATGTAATAATTGTTAAAGGGTTATAATAGTACCTTGCACATAAGTAGCTCCAATTTAAGTGTGTACTAAATAAATACATGTTAATTTATTGCTCATTTTATAACATACTCCTTTTACTGGGTAGAATTCTCAATCTTTGCTCTAGCATCTGCTGAGTTAACTCACAATTAAAGTTTTTCAGTATAAGATAAGACTGGCTGGGAATAGAGGGACAGGAAGATGATGGTCTAATGAATAAAAGGGAAAAAGAAAAGACAACTGGAAGTGGTTGTGCAGAAATTATTAGGAACTTTTTTTAAAAATCAAGATAAAATGTGAAGACCAAAGGAGAGGACACAACCAAGGGTCCAAGCTTATGAACTTGGAATATTGCAAGAATAAGTCTGTCCTTTGTAATCATGAGGAACTGGAACACAGAAGAGATAGTAAATTTTCAATATGTAGCATTTCTGTATCATCAGAACATGTAAGTAGCATTGTTGTACATGCTACAGAATATATGAAACTGGAGAAACAGCTGTAAATCTAATCAGAAGGGTACAGAAATCACATGGAACTTTAGAAAGAAAAAATAGAAAGAAAAAAATAGTTAAATACAGTATGTTGACTAGACCTTGTGTTACTTAAATCATGTTTTAACTTTTAAGTTTCTAAATTTGCTTGTATGTACTTTGAACTTTAGAACCCCAGAACTCATGTCTATTTCTAGTAGCACGGAGCTTAAGTAAAAGTTGTATGGAGACTAGAACAACTGTGTTCAGAAGGAGTAGGGTAGTGCATTAACCAAGTGATTCATTATTAAGACGCTGGTTTTGAAAATGCCATCACATGCTACGTTAGGATATAAATGCACAGTTGATGTGTGATAGGAAAGAGGAATGAGTTATTGAATTTGCAAGTTGTGTGGTAGAGAAGGAGAATTAAGAATTAAATCTACAAATGAGATTTGTGGGAGAATATGAGACTAAATGCAGAGAAAATAGGACGGTGGAGTAGAGAGGGGAATTTAAGCGCTCTGGGCACCATGGGAAATTCTGGCGGATGGGGCCATGGACGTGGAGAGAGAATTATGAAAAAGGGGTAGTTTGAAAGGATCTGAAGATAAGCCTTGCTTTTTTAATACTGCTTTCCCAGAGCTACCCTGGTTGAATGCCAGGGATTGACCTAAGTGTTAGTGATTTCTCAAAGCTTAAGGAATTACATAAATAAGCTTTTACAAAAAGGAAGCCACTGCAAACATTAAAGAACAGCTAGTCATCAGACTAAATTTACAAATAATATTAATTGATGATTAAATTTAAATTAAATTTATAAATAATATTAAATTTCCATATAATATAATCAGCTATTGCCAAGTTCCACTGAGTTCAAATCTCTTTCAACGTTTCTCTAGATAGTATTCCATTAACTCATAAAGTTGACCAGTATTTATTTAACTGTAAAAAGTTTGCAGATTCTAAATTTTATTATTACCTATTTATATATTGCAGGTAAACAGATGTTTTTCCTGAAATACCAGGTTCTTCATGTGGAAAAGAATTTGTTATATCTTTGCTTTTTCTGTTAGATGTGAAAGGGAATTTATTTACATCTTCTCACAGAAAAGTTTTAACTCAATTCATGATCACTTTTAAATCATAATACTGTGCATGTTATAGGGTTATAAATTTAGACCAAGATAGATATTTATTAAAAGCTGTATTTATCATTATTTAAAATTAACATGTGCAAAAATTTAGCATTTATTCCTAGAGAACTATGTTTCTAATATTTCTGTATAAACCCATAACTAAATGAAAAAAGCCTAAAGGTAACCAAAATAGGGCTGCTGCTGCTAAGTCGCTTCAGTCGTGTTCGAACCTGTGCAGCCCCATAGACGGTAGCCCACCAGGCTCCCCCATCCCTGGGATTTTCCAGGCAGGAACACTGGAGTAGGTTGCCATTTCCTTCTCCAGTGCATGAAAGTGAAAAGTAAAAGTGAAGTCGCTCAGTCATCTCCAACTCTTAGCGACCCCATGGACTGCAGCCCATCAGGCTCCTTTGTCCATGGGATTTTCCAGGCAAGATTAGCCTTAATATGACAATGAGCTAAAATGTTAGAAACTAAAATTTTATTACAGTTTTAATTACACTTTTTGACAATTTCCAAGAGAAGAGGGAAAGTATGAAAGCTTGTACATTTATGCCCAGAACCTTTACTAAAGGACCCGCCTGCCAGAACAGGAGACGTTAAGTGACTGCTGGTTAGATCCCTGGGTCAGGAAGGTCACCTGGCGGGCTACAGCCCATGGGATGGCATAGAGTCAGACGCGACTGAGCACAGTCAGCACAGCCTCCGTCTAGCTCAGTTTGATCAGGCGTATGTGATGAGCCCACCGAGTTTAAAGGTAGCCACCGAGGTGACATGCAACAAGCTAGCGGGGCAGAACTGCTACACTATTAGCTACTTTCCAAAGGTGGGGGGAAAAATGTTTCAAGTCTCATTTCTATTCTTTAGTACTTTGCTTCACTCATTGGTGAATAGGAGCATAGAGAACTTTAAATAGAAAATCTGTAAATTGAGTTCTAAAAACCTATAAATTTTATAGGCAACCCCAGCCTTCTATAGCAGCTCATTTCAACCTTGTGCTTGAGAAAAGGAGAAAAAGAGAAAACAGGTCTATTAAGACAGAAGAGGGGGTACGCAGGTTCTGGGGAAAGGGAAGGCGGGTGATGGTATTAGTATGTGCACGCGTGTTTATGTGTTGTCCAAGAGGCAGGGGCCGAGGGGTGGTGGTGTTTGCCAGGTGGGTGAGAGAATTATTAAGAGGTTTGTCCAAAATGCAGCAATGAAGGAAGAGGTTGAGAATAATAATGATAAAATAAGGATAGCTCTGATTGCATTCCATAGCTCTGTCAGTTGCCTATCAAGGCCAGAAAAAGAAGAGCAGCCTTTGAGCATATTTGTCTGTCTTATAGAAACTTCTCAATCCCCTATGTTGACTCAGGTGCCTTTGCGCCTGAGGTGGTCCCCAGAGAATTAATGGCAAGAGCAACAATACCACCAGCACTTGGCACAGTATTTTCTCACAGTAGGTGTGAGTATGTGTTTAATAAATATCTTAACGACTTCTTAAAGGCAGATAATTTTTCCATCCTGCTTAAGTGATAGTGACAATGTAATCCTTTTAGAATTACACCTGTATAACTATATCTATATAAATATATGTAATATGTATTAAAGGAGTTAGGTTTGGGTAACTATTGTTTAGCACTTGTGAACCTATACTCAAAGCAAAAGGAAGGTTTTTTTCCCCCATATACTCTCATATCTAGTTTTTAAATCAAGATTATGTTAACCTCTAAAAAGCAAAACATATATAGAAAAAACTTTTTAACTTGGAATCAATTAACAAAGCTTTGTTCATTTCAGGTGTATAGCAAAGTGATTCAGTTATACATATACATGTATCTACTTAAAATGATTATAAATTAAGTTAGGTTTTAGTTGCTCAGTCATGTCTGACTCTTGAGACTCCATAGACTGGAGCCCACCAGGCTCTTTTGTCCATTGAACTCTCTAGGCCAGAGTACTGGAGTGATTTCTCATTTTCTTTTCCAGGAGATCTTCCTGACCCAGGGATCAAACCTGTGTCTCCTGCATTGCAGGCAGATTCTGTACTGTCTGAGCCACCAGGGAAGCCCCAAAATGGTGATCAGATCAGATCAGATCAGTCGCTCAGTCGTGTCCGACTCTTTGCGACCCCATGAATCGCAGCATGCCAGGCCTCCCTGTCCATCACCAACTCCCGGAGTTCACACAGACTCACGTCCATCGAGTCAGTGATGCCATCCAGCCATCTCATCCTCTGTCGTCCCCTTCTCCTCTTGCCCCTAATCCCTCCAAGCATCAGAGTCTTTTCCAATGAGTCAACTCTTCACATGAGGTGGCCAAAGTACTGGAGTTTCAGCTTTAGCATCATTCCTTCCAAAGAACACCCAGGGCTGATCTCCTTCAGAATGGACTGGTTGGATCTCCTTGCAGTCCAAGGGACTCTCAAGAGTCTTCTCCAACACCACAGGTCAAAAGCATCAATTCTTCAGTGCTCAGCCTTCTTCACAGTCCAACTCTACTTACCTCAAAAAATGTGTTTGACAAGCTTTATTTTTTTTTACATTTTCAGCACGAAATTATTTAGATAGTTTGTTCAATGAAATTTTGGGCTTCCCAGATGGCACTAGTGGTAAAAGAACCTGCCTGCCAATGCAGGAGACCTAAGAGACATGGGTTCAATCCCTGATCAGGAAGATCCCCTGGAGGAGGGCATGACAACCCACTCCAGTATTCTTGCCTGGAGAATTCCATGGGAAAAGAAGCCTGTTGGGCTACAGTCCATAGGGTCACAAAGAATTGGACACAACTGAATGACTAAGCGTAAGCACACACACACACACACACACACACACACACACACAAGCTATAAACCCTTCTGGACTTGGACCTTGGGATGGGGAACAGGCCAGTAAGCAGTATAACTCAAGAGCTACAAGTTCACCTGACTTAGTGTTGTCTATTTTTCATCCCAAAGAGACCCAGTCAATACCCTAATACCGCCTCCACCCACCTTGTAATGCTGGGCACACGCACAGGTTTCTCTGACTTGTAGTGGTAATGGTAGTTACATCACATAGTAATTTTCCCAGCTTGTCACAAGGGAAGAGTAAAGAACTTAACCCAGAAACTCTCTTCCATCATAGCCCCGGAAACTCTCTGACCAGGTTGCATGTTCTTCTGGTGGGTCATCACTGCCTTCTCCCTCCTCCATGGCTTAGCTTAGCTTTTATTTTTAGCTCTTCAATTCTATTCTTACAAATCCATCATTGTGTCATAACAGCAATCACGTATTTTCAGTTCAGTTCCGTATAGTCACTCAGTCATATATGATTCTCTGCGACCCCATGGACTACAGCACGCCAGGGCTCCCTGTGTATCACCAACTCCTGGAGCTTGCTCAAACTCATGTCCATGAAATCAGTAATGCCATCTAACCATTTCATCATGTATTTTAGGTAATGATATTTACATCAATCACAAGCTTACTATACAACAGCCACTTTAAAATAGGTCCCCTTCTGTAATTCTCAAAATTGTACTATGAAATAGGCACTATTATTGTCTCCATGTTTTAAGATAAGGAAGTGAGACAATGTTTGAAATGACTCAGTAATACAGGTAATAAATGTCAGGGCAGAGATAAAATCAGATATGTCCTAGACCCTGAGACTTCTAGCATGATCAACTTTGTACACTGGCACAGATATAGATTTAAAATGTAATTGTCTTAAATCATTTGGGATAGTCCATACATGGAGATAGAGACCCCAGTTTGAATAAAAGTGTTCTTTGGAGACTTGGTAATATCAGTGTTCACCTTTGGCAATGATACAGTGAACAAGGTTTGCCGTTTACCACTCCAGAACTTAGGAGGTCTGCTTCTCAAAGCTCTTCTGAAAACATCCTCTCAAGACCTCCCTCAACCCTTCACTGAGTTTCTGGAGTGTTTACCCAAGATTTACCCATGTGTCTTCACTTAAAGTTGCCAGAAATGTAGGAAAATGCACACCATCTTCCTACGTGCTCCTGTGTGCCACCAACAACACAATGTCCTAATTTCTGTTTTCTTCCCTGATCAGAGAACAGGTGTTGCTCTCAAATTTTCGTTATTATTCTGCTTGTTCTCTTCTGTTTTTGCTTCTCCTCATCTGTTGAGTGCTATTCAGAGGTGTCATCTATTACCTTATAGAAGGAAATCATATCATGGTTGGTCATTAGGAATAAAATGTATGAAGTTAGCATACTTAGAATAAAGCATACCAAATCAGTGAAGTATTCTGAAGGGTCAGATAAGAGAAAAACACGGAAAAAATGGACTGACGAAGGTGAGCCAGGAACACAGTGGGCCTTTGGTCATGGTTCCATAGAAGCTAGACCACACATGTAGAAATAGAACCCTATTGCTATGATAAGGACATTTTAACTGGGGGACTTGGTTGCCCTGTAGATTTATACACTTCAGGATGGCTCAACCCCTTATGTTATTGTACAAAGAGGTTTCAATTTTTTCTCTTTCTGTATTTCCTAGAACTTTATTCCCAAACCAGAATTTCTAGATCAGAGAACATAATTGATTTTGGTTTTGATGTGCTTTGTGGATTTTATCTATTAATACATATAGAAAACGTTACTCGTTTTCTTACAGTGTTTTAAGTTTGATACAGAAGAATAGCACTATTTTCAATTCAGAGGTTATATTTGAGTGCTATTTATCAGAAATGAGACACTGGGTGGTATGAACCATTGGTCTGAGCTAGGTTAAGTGTATCATGGGCCTTTTGTTCTAGTCCTCTGCGTAGTTTTACACAGGAACATGGGCATAAGGACAAGAGTAAACATTGCCGTGGATTCGCACAGTGAGTTTGTATATGTTGGGTTATTTAGTGAAATTTATTTATGTTAGGTGGATGCTGGTCACAGATTTTGTTCATTTAAGACATCTGCATGTGTGATGAATGTTGTAAGTTTTTTGTTTTTTCTTGTTACTATGAATGTTGTAGAGAAACGGAAGGGCAATCACAGAGTATTTGTCCTAGAATGTTGGGCTGACTTTCACCCAGGTTATTTAAATGTGAGGACTGAACCGTTTGTCCAGTAGGTGGCACTCTTAGTCCTCGGACCCCAGAGTTCACAGATGCATGCCTGTTCCTTTGCATTGGTTACAGACCACAACAGAATCCATGCCACGGATGTCTTACATGCTGTTTGGTATCTCACGACACAACCTATTCCAGGCCTCTCAACTGTGATTAATGATCACGGATCAGCAAGCGATTCAGGTACATATTAAGTTCTCTCTGCTCCCTTGTAAACTATGGGAAAGGAAGAGTGGCTTTTTAAATAAAGAAGTGAACATAACTGACATCAGTTTACTACTTTCTTCAAAGCTATATTATTTTCATTGTCTCTTCTCAGATTCTGACAGTGGATTTACACATGGCCATATGGGATATGTATTCTCAAAAATGTATAATGTGCCTGATGATAAATACGGATGTTTGTCTGGAAATATCCCTGCCTTGGAGTTGATGGCCTTGTATGTGGCTGCAGCCATGCATGACTATGATCACCCGGGAAGGACTAATGCTTTCCTGGTTGCAACAAGCGCCCCTCAGGTAAACCTTTCAATTTTGACCAGGGGAAGTAATTCAATTTTGAGATTTCTCTGAAGAATATTAATTTTATAAATTTGACGTATAGCAGGCACCAAGCGAATACGAACGAAACTATATTTAGACCTGAGATAAAATTCTTAGAGACCATGCTCATTTTGAAAAGATATGATGGTTTGTTCTAAGTTATTAATGATGCATCTACATTTATCACCTATGGAGATCCCTTCTCAGTTTTCTTCTGAGGAAGAAAAACTGCTTGAATTCATGTTAATGAATTTCCTCAACAAAGAATATCTGACCTATACAAAAGTTTTCTTCCTGAAAAGATTGGAGAACCAAATCTTTCTCGGTTCTTTAAGAATTAGAGGCTTCTTTGGATGTAAATCCAATTCCTTTGAGATATATTATAACAAATATCATTTTTATGGCATTTTTATTGATTAGGAAGAATTAAAGATTGATTTGTTTTATTTGAGGTAAATTTTTTACCTGAACATAGTTTTCTCAAAACAGTAACTTTAAAGACGTTCCTCTAGGCACGTGCTTAAACTTCAGTCAAATATCAATCACTAAGTATCTAGGAATCTCCATCTATATAATTAAACTTTGATTTAATCTGATGGATAGACCCATTTTACTAAAGATCCCATGGTCTTATTTTTCTTTCTAGATGCTCTGGAGACTAATCTGACCCATTACTCTTTTTTGTCATGTTTGTTTTTGTCTTTTATTCTCATCTATTTTTATCTGTTTCCATGCTCTCTCTTATAGACTAGCCTAGAGCTTTCCTTAATTAAAATTAATTTCCTTTAAGTAATTTTCCTTTCATCTGTATACAGTACAAATATCCTGATTTTTTTTCTGACTACTTACATTTCTTTCACTGTTTCCTCCGTACACTATGTATTTTCCCTAAACATAAGCAAATCCTTTGGCCAGCACATTTTACCGCTCAGTTTTGCTACATGTCCATGTATTTTCATTTACCTCAATATTAATTTTCATGTGCTTGGTCTTTCCTTTTTGTCCTTATACCTTTTTTTCCCTTCCATCATCAATCTGCCACACTAGACTTTAGGCATTTTTTTAGGCAACTTTCTTTTGCTTCACAGCTTCCCTCAGCATTATTCGAACAAGTAGATATTTACTATATACTTTCAATTACTAGACAGAGGGTGATATTTCCTATGACTGTGAGGTAAGAATAGTTTGAATTATGGGCTTCTCAGGGATATCATAGGTCTCCCACATTGTAAGCAGACGCTTTACCGTCTGAGCCACCAAGGAAGTTCTTTATTAGTTACATGTGTTTAATTAAAAGGAAGTCATTCTTATTTCAGATGTGGGAGATAACTGAGTTACCTCTTAGGGATATTAATATATTTGCATATTTTTATGGTTAAATTCCTGTGTCTTGCAAAAAGAAGAGTAATCCGAAATAAGCTAACTCTACGCCCTTCACTTACAAGAATTTGAAATAAAATTTCAAGGAAATGAACTTTATCTTTCCAAAAAAAGAAAAAATAACCAAGAAAAGTAAACAGTCAATGTACAGTAATAAGTAATTCTTAATAACTAGCTGTTACAAGGTTGCATTTCTATGTTCTATGACTAAAGATGATTCCAAATGTTTTGCATATTCTCATTTATTTTTGTTCCTAATTTAAAAAGCTGAACTCGACTCTCGTCTTTGCCTAGGCGGTGCTCTACAATGATCGCTCAGTCTTGGAGAATCATCATGCGGCTGCTGCATGGAACCTTTTCATGTCCCGGCCAGAATATAACTTCTTAGTTAACCTTGACCATGTGGAATTTAAGCATTTCCGTTTCCTTGTCATTGAAGCAATTCTGGCCACTGACCTGAAGAAACACTTCGACTTTGTTGCCAAATTTAATGCCAAGGTAACTAGATTTGTATCAGTCCTCATTTTCTGGCCACATTGAAAGATGTCATGGAATGAGAGTGTTAAAAGTCATTGCTGCCACCTCATAGATGTCGAATGTGAAAATGAAATGCAATGCGGTGTTAAACCAGAAGCAGTTATTTAGGCATTGGTCCCAGTGTGGAAACCTAATATATTGAGGTCCTGTAGGTATATATTACGGAGAAGGTAATGGCACCCCACTCCAGTACTCTTGCCTGGAAAATCCCATGGATGGAGGAGCCTGGTGAGCTGCAGTCCACAGGGTCGCTAAGAGTCGGACAAGACTGAGCAGCTTCACTTTCACTTTTCACTTTCATGCACTGGAGAAGGAAATGGCAACCCTCTCCAGTGTTCTTGCCTGGAGAATCCCAGGGACGGGGGAGCCTAGTGGGCTGCCATCTATGGGGTCGCACAGAGTCAGACACGACTGAAGCGACTTAGCAGCAGTAGCAGCAGCAGGTATATATTATACCTTGTACTGCAGAAGAATAATAGAATTCTAACTATCATTGTGATTTTGTTTTAGTTTTGTTTTTTTTTTTTTTTTTTGCTCCCATCTCTGTGGAATACTAATACCTGGTAGTAGTAAAGGTCAAAAACCTGAAGCAGAATTTAATACATCAAACATATAATAAATGCCCAAATAGTAACTCAAGAAAATTTCTTATTATTTTTAGCTACAGTATTTTAGTAGTAATTTATAACACATGCTAGTATTAAATAGCATTTATTTTCAGTTCCATAATTATCTATCATTTGTTGTTATTTTTTTAGGTGAGCTATTTCACTGCTAATTTATGCAAGCCAAATAACATTATTTGAAACAGCTGAGATGTTTCTCATTACTTGGTATTCCTATCTGCACATGGTGGACAGATCGGAATACATAGTAACAAGATGATCAGTTTTCTGTAATTTATTTTCCTGTTCAACTTGTGCATTCACTTAAACTTTGTCCTTCAAACAGGTGAATGATGAAGTTGGAATAGATTGGACCAATGAAAATGATCGTCTACTGGTTTGTCAAATGTGTATAAAGTTGGCTGATATCAATGGGCCCGCTAAGAGTAAAGAGCTCCATCTTCAGTGGACGGAGGGTATTGTCAATGAATTTTATGAACAGGTAACTACTTTAACTATTTTCCTTAATCCATATTGAGGCTGCTTATAGATTCCTTAAAGCAGTAGTCCCCAACCTATTGGGCACCAGGAACTGGTTTCATGGAAGACCATTTTTCCATAGACGGGGTAGGAGATTGATTGCAGGATGATTCAAGAACATTACATTTATTGTGCACTTTATTTCTATTATTATTTCATCCCCTCCACCTCAGATTATCAAGCATTTGATCCTGGAGGTTGGGGACCCCTGCTCTAAAGCTTCCAAAGGCTGTAAAAGTGTGATTAGTCATTTTATATTCATGATACCATGAGAAAAGGCACTGGCCAATTTTAATCAGAGGTTTAAAAAATGACAAAAATTGAACTATAGACATAAAACTCTTAAGATAAAGTTATTAAGTATTTTGATGGAAAAGGGTGTTAAGATAATAGAATGACCTCAGAAAATATTAGGAATCCCATTGAAATACTCATCAATTTTATCATAATAGAAGCTAGGTTTAAATTAATATGGATGAATGTATATCAAGTTAAGTTTATTTACTTTTCTAATAGTTTATAACAGCAGTACATGAAAAAGCTAATAAAAATAGCATTTTATTTGACACATTACCAACAGAACATGAAGGGATCTTCCCCACATGACCTTACCCCAGCCGTACTTGAAACCTTGTGTTTGGTGCTGTAAACATCTCTCATAAGAGGAATCTCAAGGTAGTGGAGATGGGTAAATGACGGGCATCAGTAGTGACCTAAAAGGCCAGGAAAGAAGTACAAATATGTACTCTAAGGAAAAACAGAAGTTATAACTCTCTTTAGATACTTAAAAGACTGACATGCAAAATTAGGATTAGGTTTATAATGATGTTGTACAGTTTAAAGAAGATAAATTATATAAGACACAACAGGATTTGCTTTATTAAAAAGAAGACAAAAAACTTCCCTAAAAATAGACATGACTATAGCCAGTCTATAGAAGTTATAAGCAGACAGATTTTAGGTCAATGTTAAAAAGAAATTTGTATTCCCAAAGTCATCCAGAAATAAGATGAGGCCCCTTAGTAAGTAATAAATCACCATTCACCAAACATATTTAAAGAAAGAATTTTTTATGTATTATAGACAGGACTCATAAAAAAAGGTTTATACTTTCTAGAAAAGATTGTGTTTTCTTGGAACTCATTGATACTCAGTCCTGAAATATTGACTATAGATAAAATGTAAAGAAAAGCAACTTGTGATAATTCCATTACATATATAGGCATAACCATTGTTGATATTTTGGTATAATTTTTTCATTAATGTTGCTAGGTAATTTCGGGCTTTCAATCTAACTTTTTCTTTAGAAAGATAAATTAGTTCAAAATAAAAACACTTATACAGTAGTACTTATACAGTAGTACTATTAAACATAGAAAAATAAGAATATCAGAAGCTATATAATCACAGAAGACATAATTCAACCCAAAGCTGGGATAAAGTACTAACTTTAATTGAGGAATAAGTTATTTTAAGCTTTCTAGGCGACACGACCAAAAAAGGCAAACATGATAGATTATCCGGTGGATATTTATGTCTAGCATTGCCTTTTAAGATGCATTTATATTCTAACTTACACTCTGTTATAAGGAACAGTGACTAGTATGATGATAGAGATCATCTACTGAGACATAAACCATTTCCGGTAGTTCCCCTGATTGAAAACCAAAGCCTCAGGATTACCAAAGGATAAGTAGCAACAAAGCAATCCTATAGGAATCTTAGTAATTTGGGTAAAATCTTTTAGCAGTCAAGTACAGAGAGAGTTCACACATCAATGCCCAGATTCCATCAATGCCCAGATTCTTGCATATTTGCACATTTTAGATGCCAAGTGAATGGTGACTTAATTTGTATTCTACCCTTTCCTTGTCGTTTGCCTTTCTAGTTAACCATGTTGCTACATTCCTGTTTCTAGGGTGATGAAGAGGCCAGCCTTGGGTTACCAATAAGCCCCTTCATGGACCGTTCCGCTCCTCAGTTGGCCAACCTTCAGGAATCCTTCATCTCACACATCGTGGGTCCTCTGTGCAACTCCTACGATTCAGCAGGACTGATGCCAGGGAAATGGGTGGAAGACAGCGATGAGTCAGGAGACACAGACGACCCAGAAGAGGAGGAGGAGGAAGCACCAAATGAAGAGGAAACCTGTGAAAATAATGAATCTCCAAGTGAGTCATAAAATCTTTCTCGAATGTGTTTCTCCCAGGATTGTTTTCTTACATAGGTTCTGATAAAGTTGATGCTTCTCATGAGTTACCTAGTTAAGTCCACACATCGTCTACTGAATTGATTATGGATACTCCCCTCTTCCCAAATATCATCATCATAGAAATTACAGATTATGAAATTATTATAATATCATATTCATACAAAGGTATGTTCTCTGTCATGAATTAAAAAAAAAAAATAAGTAGTCAAAGTCTGTTTTTCAGAGTATCTTAATGATTTAGCAGTGAAAGGAATCTCAGGTACCAACTAGACCAACAGAGGCTTTTACTGGCTTGGTGGTGAAAGACGCTGAAGTGGTAAGAGGTGGTAATCACCTACTCATTAAATGTTTATTAAGCATCTACTCTGTGCCAGGCATTTTTCCAGGTACTAAACACAGAACCATGAACAAATCAGGCCAAAAAAAAAAATCCATCCTTACCTTTTTTGACTTGTATTTCCAATGGGGTCAGCAGACACTAGGGAAGACTAATCAGTAAATCTATATGTTAGATGCTGATAAATGCTAGAGTTAAAGAGGATATGAAATATTGCACAGAAAGACTAATATCATGGACAAGATTGTCATGGAATATCTAAATAAGAAAGGTATTTTAAAAAAAAAACAAAACTGAAAGAAGCAAGGGAGTGACCCATGGAAATAGTTGTGGACAAAGCATTTCAAGGAGAGAGGAAAGCCAGCCATGTAAGGTTCTGCTGTGGACATTGGCTGGGTGTTCAGGAAGCACCAAGAGAGCTGGGAGGCTGGAGCAGAGGAAGTGGGTGGGGAACAGCAGAGGGGGACAGTGGGGACCCAGATGATAGAGGGTTAGAAGGTAGGGTTCTGCAGAATGGAGTTTGGCTTTTTCTCTGAGTAAGATAGGAAGCCATCAGAGGTTTTGAACAGAAAACTTAGTTGATTCAACTTAATGTTTTAACTGGACTGCTTCAACTCTTGCATGGAAAATCTTATGGAGTTTGGGGTGAGCAAGGGTGTAAGCAGGGCAGTGTGTTAAGAGGCTCTTGAAATCATCCAAGTGAGAGATGACTGAGGCGTTGGGCCAGGGCAGTGAGAGTAGCGACAGTGAGAAGTGGTCACATCTGGTCATTGATTTTGCAGTGTATCGTACAGCCATTCCAATCTCTTCATCTCTTGAAATATTCTCTGCTGTTACTCCTGTCTTAGGGACAAGGATAATTAGGAAAACCAATAACCTTTATAGTGACATTGCACAAATACTGTTCCTGTTTTCATGGAAATACAGTATGCAGTTTCTACCTACTTTCATCAAACACGATCTTACTGTTGGTACTTTTCAAAGCCCTTCCCAAAAATGCTACCAGTGAAAGACACCTTGATCATTTGTTCCTGTTTTTGAGCAGTCAGGAAAATGCATGACATAGTTCATTTTGGCCATCTAGTAGAGAGATAGTCTAATGTGGATATTAACCTATTTCACCATTATGTAAGTGCCCTGTTGTAAGCTCACATAAGCAGAGAAAAAGAACTCATTATTAACCATAAGCTGGGTTCAGTTCAGTTCAGTTCAGTTCAGTTTAGTCGCTCAGTCGTGTCCGACTCTCTGTGACCCCATGAATCGCAGCACACCAGGCCTCGCTGTCCATCACCAACTCCCGGAGTTCACTGAGACCTACGTCCATCGAGTCAGTGATGCCATCCAGCCATCCCATCCTCTGTCATCTCCTTCTGCTCTTGCCCTGAATCCCTCCCAGCATCAGAGTCTTTTCCAATGAGTCAACTCTTCGCGTGAGGTGGCCAAAGTACTGGAGCTTCAGCTTTAGCATCATTCCTTCCAAAGAAATCCCAGGGCTGATCTCCTTCAGAATGGACTGGTTGGATATCCTTGCAGTCCAAGGGACTCTCAAGAGTCTTCTCCAACACCACAGTTCAAAAGCATCAATTCTTTAGTGCTCAGCCTTCTTCACAAACCAACTCTCACATCCATACATGACCACTGAAAAAACCATAGCCTTGACTAAACGAACCTTTGTTAGCAAAGTAATGTCTCTGCTTTTGAATATGCTATCTAGGTTGGTCATAACTTTCCTTCCAAGGAGTAAGTGTCTTTTAATTTCATGGCTGCAGTCACCATCTGCAGTGATGAGATGGAGATGGAGCCCAGAAAAATAAAGTCTGACACTGTTTCCACTGTTTCCCCATCTATTTCCCATGAAGTGATGGGACCGGATGCCATGATCTTAGTTTTCTGAATGTTGAGCTTGAAGCCAACTTTTTCACTCTCCACTTTCACTTTCATCAAGAGGCTTTTGAGTTCCTCTTCACTTTCTGCCATAAGGGTGGTGTCATCTGCATATCTGAGGTTATTGATATTTCTCCTGGCAATCTTGATTCCAGCTTGTGTTTCTTCCAGTCCAGTGTTTCTCATGATGTACTCTGCATATAAGTTAAATAAACAGGGTGACAATATACAGCCTTGATGTACTTCTTTTCCTATTTGGAACCAGTCTGTTGTTCCATGTCCAGTTCTAACTGTTGCTTCCTGACCTGCATACAAATTTCTCAAGAGGCAGATCAGGTGGTCTGGTATTCCCATCTCTTTCAAAATTTTCCACAGTTTATTGTGATCCACACAGTCAAAGGCTTTGGCATAGCCAATAAAGCAGAAATAGATGTTTTTCTGGAACTCTCTTGCTTTTTCCATGATCCAGCAGATGTTGGCAATTTGATCTCTGGTTCCTCTTCCTTTTCTAAAACCAGCTTGAACATCAGGAAGTTCACGGTTCACATATTGCTGAAGCCTGGCTTGGAGAATTTTGAGCATTACTTTACTAGCATGTGAGATGAGTGCAATTGTGCGGTAGTTTGAACATTCTTTGGCCTTGCCTTTCTTTGGGATTGGAATGAAAACTGACCTTTTCCAGTCCTGTGGCCACTGCTGAGTTTTCCAAATTTGCTGGCATATTGAGTGCAGCACTTTCACAGCATTGTCTTTCAGAATTTGGAATAGCTCAACTGGAATTCTATCACCTCCACTAACTTTGTTCATAGTGATGCTTTCTAAGGCCCACTTGACTTCACATTCCAGGATGTCTGGCTCTAGGTCAGTGATCACACTATCGTGATTATCTGGGTCGTGAAGATCTTTTTTGTACGGTTCTTAGGTGTATTCTTGCCATCTCTTCTTAATATCTTCTGCTTCTGTTAGGTCCATACCATTTCTGTCCTTTATTGAGCCCATCTTTGCCTGAAATGTTCCTTTGGTATCTCTAATTTTCTTGAAGAGATCTCTAGTCTTTCCCATTCTGTTGTTTTCCTCTATTTCTTTGCATTGATCACTGAGGAAGGCTTTCTTATTTCTTCTTGCTGTTCTTTGGAACTCTGCATTCAGATGTTTATATCTTTCCTTTTCTCCTTTGCTTTTCACTTCTCTTCTTTTCACAGCTATTTGTAAGGCCTCCCCAGACAGCCATTTTGCTTTTTTGCATTTCTTTTCCATGGGGATGGTCTTGATCCCTGTCTCCTGTACAATGTCACGAACCTCATTCCATAGTTCTTCAGGCACTCTATCTATCAGATCTAGGCCCTTAAATCTATTTCTCACTTCCACTGTATAATCATAAGGGATTTGATTTAGGTCATACATGAATGGTCTAGTGGTTCTCCCTACTTTCTTCAATTTAAATCTGAATTTGGCAATAAGGGGTTCATGGTCTGAGCCACAGTCAGCTCCTGGTCTTGTTTTTGCTGACTATATAGAGCTTCTCCATCTTTGGCTGCAAAGAATATAATCAATCTGATTTCGGTGTTGACCATCTGGTGATGTCCATGTACAGAGTCTTCTATTGTGATGTTGGAAGAGGGTGTTTGTTATGACCAGTGCATTTTCTTGGCAAAACTCTATTAGTCTTTGCCCTGCTTCATTCCGTATTCCAAGGCCAAATTTGCCTGTTACTCCAGGTGTTTCTTGACTTCCTACTTTTGCATTCCAGTCCCCTATAATGAAAAGGACATCTTTTTTGGGTGTTAGTTCTAAAAGGTCTTGGAGGTCTTCATAGAGCTGGAGAGGGGCAAATTTGGTTTTAGGTCAGATTTTTGCTTAAGTTCTTACCTATATATTAATGTTGATACAGTATGAGAGGAAAACCAGATGTTGTTTTTCTTCATTATTCTGTTCTCAAGTTAATTTTATTTTATTCCTCTGATGCTTATAAAAAGATTTCTATTAAAAATTCTGTGCTGACCTTGGCATTCAGAGTTAGCATTCAGATCCATAGGATTCATGGATTATTTATTCATTTTCTCATTTAATAAACATGCATGATTTTTTTTTTTTTTCATTCAGAGAGCCAGGTAATTCGCTGTCTGACTAAGGGCTGGGCAGTTTTTCCACTGAATGTTATTGGAAAGTGTGGTCAGCTTAGCTACTGGAAAAGCTTTGTTCCCATGGGCCCTACCTGATTGCTATTTGAACTCAAATACATTGAAACAACACACACATAATCTATGCATCAAGAATTAAAGAACCTAGGTTATGAAATTCAACAGGCTCAACCCGTCAACATTGGCTTTAGCAACAAATGCTAAATATCCATTTTGTCTCTGTTCTGTAGAGTTGGGTGGCCATAGTGACTCCCAGATTCTAATGTGTTACTCTCCTGATATTCCCTTTTTTAATCATGCTCACTAAAGTGGGAATGAGAATTCTGTGGATTCTGTTTACTAGTGGCTTCTAAACATCAACTGGTCACCTTACGTTAAAATTTAAGACATCATCAACAATGATTTGATAAACATAGCCTTTGAAAAATTACCTTTGAAGTTTCCCATTATAGCCAAGAAAATGATAAATATTAAGCAGCGTTAGTGTTTAGTAAAATTTGGCCACATGGAATTCTAGAAATAGAGTTGGTGACCACCCAGTTCAGCTGCCTCATTTTACAAAATCTACACTGAGTCTCAGGAGTTTAACAGACATCCCAAGGTGTAGATGGTTTCTGCAGAACCAGAATGGAAACTCAGGTTTCCTCAGTTTTAACTCTATTATTACTGACTCTTAGTAATTTTAATTTCCGAATTCATAATGACTGAGATGGTTAACTTGATTTATCCTAAAATTTAGATTTCAGAAAAAAATAAATTAAATATGCACTGATAATTTCAGCATCTTCCTAACTTGTGATCTCTCAGGAAATACAGAATAAAATGTTTCAATATAGTATCCTAGGGAAAGAAGGCTTTTTTCCCTACATCATAATTAAATCTGAAAGATTCCTACAGTGAACTAAGAGGTTTCTAATGAAGTACTAAGCTGCATTTAGAATTTGAGCAATGAAAGGACCTTTGTTCTCATTTCAAAAGGTTCCAGTGCTGAACAATTTGGCTCCCAATACAGGCATATTTTAGACCACCTGCGGACTCTAATCTACGCAAATTTATTTGGTACAAACTCCCTTCTACGTCACCTTATTCAGTTTAATTCCAGAGAGGTTTACTGCTAAGGTTGAGCAGCCTTAATAAGAGAACAGCTGCTCTCATGGGGGCTGCCCTGAAAGGAAAAAGAAAAAAATGAGCTTTTGTTAGCTTCTTCCCTGTGAATTCACTGCCATGAATGTGTATACCTTTCAGACGGAATAGTCACCTTGAGCAGTAGAGTATGTCCTATGTCTGATTCAAGTCCATCCTTCGGCCAGTGATTCACCTATAAATGTCTTGACTCAAAGAATTAGGTTAAAAAGTATGTTAACATGTAAAGATTCTCAACAGTAACTGATCTGAACTTAACTGCAATAAAAACAATGTAGAAATAGACAAGGAGATAACTTTGGTAGAAGAGTAATTTTCAAGGTTTGCTCTTAAATATTAAATAGATGCATATGTTTTATTGGCTTCTATAGAAAGAATTCAGATTGTTTTAAATTTTAGTTTATTTCCCTTGTTGAGAATCTTATAATTGAAGAAAGTGATATTATACTCCATGCAATCTGCCTGTACACATGCCTGTCACTTACCTGGAATGCTTACTCACCCAGTATATTTCATTCTCATAATTTACACATCCTTTGGGAAAAGTCGTATCTGTTCCCTCGCAGGTTGAGTACCTGATGTTGCCATACTTTGATGTGTCAGAGAGAAATTGTGCTGCATATTCTTAAAAATGACAAGGAAGACTTTCTTCAAGACTCTTGAATAGGGTCTTGAAGAAATAGGAAATAGGAAAGAGACATTAGACTCAACTGATTGAAACAAAGGCAGGAGGGTTTTTACACACTGGGATGAGCTGGTGATAAAAGTACTAAAGGACCTTAGAGGGGAGTTGGTCAATGTGATTAGGCCACTTGTGTTTGTTAATTGATTCTTATTGAAGTTAGGCTCCTTCCCTCCCATGGAGATGTGGGGGAAGGGACCCTGTCTTCCTGAATAATTGCATTTCAAAGGATTGGCTCTCAGGTCCTTGAGAAAAATGTTTCTGGGTTGTCAAACTACTGAGGCTGGGAGATTTATCTACACTACATAGGAGCAGAGCAAGAAATTGCAGTTACAAGATTTATAAAGTAGATGCTTTAAGGAAAAAGAGATCAGGGTCCTAGAGTCTGGTAGAAACCTGTCTAAAGTTTAATGAACATGAGGGAAACATTAAGGCTCTCTTGATCACTATGCTGCTGCTGCTGCTAAGTCGCGTCAGTTGTGTCCAACTCTGTGCGACCCCATAGACGGCAGCCCACCAAGCTCTCCCGTCCCTGGGATTCTCCAGGCAAGAACACTGGAGTGGGTTGTCATTTCCTTCTCCAATGCATGAAAGTGAAAAGTGAAAGTGAAGTCGCTCAGTCGTGTCCGACTCTTAGCGACCGCATGGACTGCAGCCCACCAGGCTCCTCCGTCCATGGGATTTCCAGGCAAGAGTACTGGAGTGGGGTGCCATCGTCTTCTCCCTTGATCACTATAGGTCTATCATAAAACATAGCATGTGTATTTCAGTTTTGGTCTTCTGGGCCCTCCCTCCTATAGATGGTAAGCTCCTTCAAGGCAAACACTGAGACTCATTGGTTTTTATTTCTATAGCATCCAGAAAACTGCCATATCAGATCCTGTGTGTCATGCTCTGTTGCTAAATCGTGTTCCACTCTTTGTGACCCCCGTGGACTGTAGCCCACCAGGCTCCTCTGTCCATGGGGTTTCCCAGGCAAGAATACTGGAGTGGGTTGCCATTTCCTTCTCCAGGGGATCTTCCTGACTCAGAGATCAAACTCACATCTCCTGCATTGCAAGTGGATTCTTTACCACTGAGCCACTAGGGAAGCCCTGCTTGTCAGTTAGCAGGTGGTAAATATAAGCTTATTCATATCATGAATAATATAATTAATATAGAAAATATTTTTTAATTCTTGCTTATGACTATGTGTATCCATTCCCCCTGTCATTCATTCAACTAATTTCCTTATGTGTCTCTATGGTTCAAAAAAAACTTAATTTAATATCCTTTTTCTGAACTGTTTTTATTTTTATTTTTATTTTTTTTAATTTTATTTTATTTTTAAACTTTACATAATTGTATTAGTTTTGCCAAATATCAAAACTTTTTTAAATTGATCTTAACATTTTATAAAGTACAAGAAAAAAATTTTTAATAAAATTGTTGAAGGAATTATCAACATTTCCACAAAAATTTTGGTTGATGGCATATCTCATAGCCATCTGCTTTGTTTGTTTGTTGTTACTATTTCTTTTTCCTTCCAGATTATACATGATAAATCATTACTGTTTCATTAAGTACCCTCAAATTGCCTTGCAGATCATCCTGGTAACTTGTATTGTTAACTGTTTAATATAGTCTCAAATCAGAATTTCCTGTGAACCACTTTTTCTTACCTTTATTATGTTTATCACTTTATTATGTCAGCACTTCACCATTTAGTTGGTACTGTGGAAGAGAAACTAGAAAGAACATAATTCACTTAGTAAAACGTCTGTCCATGGAGAAGTTTACAGTCCAACATGAGAATCTTTGCCTAACTTCCAAATTCTCAGCCCGTGTCTAAAATGATCACTCAAAAGAAGGCACATTGTAATCTGGTTGCTTAGACAAGAACAGCTGCCTGCTTACGCTCTCTGCTTGGAGATTTGCCAGTCCCTGCATGTTCAACATATTCCCCAAATCTGCTTCTTACCTATTGTCTCCTTTCTCAGTTCATCTTGTCACTCACCTGTTCACATCAGAAAGGTCAGGGTTGTCTATGATTCCTCCCTTTTTTCCTCACAGTTGCCAAGTCCTGTTAATTATACCTCACAAATGTATCTCACATTTACCTATGCAACTTCATTTCCATTATCCTGATCCTAGTCCAAGCCACCATCATCATGAAGCATCCTCCCAGCTAGGTCATTTCCCTCTCTTCCTGCCACACTTTAAAGACTTTTTACAACTCAGTATAATTGTCCCTATTTGCTTACTCTCTATCTTACCATTGGAATCAAAGCTCACTGCTTAAGAGTTCGAAATTAATTTTTTTTTAGTCTACAGGAAGCATAACAGTACTATCAAAAGTGTCTTTTAAAAAAACTTTTATGAGTTGAATTGGTTGACAAAGCAAAGAACAATGTAACAAAAAATTACCCCAATAATCTAGGTGGAAATCTTGAGAGCCTGAATAGAGTGGGAGTAATAATTCCAAGATACAAACAGAACCTTGTATTGGATATTACCAGATGTCAAATACTGTTCACAGTACATCTCAAGGATACAGTAATGCTTCTTGCCATCTTCCTCTTACTTCCCCACTCTCAAAAATGATTATTATATACACATCAAGTGTATACATATCATTTGGTACTTAACTCCTATGAATAAGATGGAAAAACTGCCATGTACTTAACACACAAATAAGTAGTCTAATTTGGTGCTTTCTCAGGAAAGAAAATTTTCAAAAGGAGGAAAGTCTACTGTCAAATTACTCAGCACCTCCTGCAGAACCACAAGATGTGGAAGAAAGTCATTGAGGAGGAACAGCGGTTGGCGGGCATAGAGGACCAGTCCCCCCAGCAGCATCCCTCAGAACAGATCCAGGCCATCAGGGAAGAAGATGAAGAAAAGGGGAAGCAGAAAGGAGAGGAGACCCCAGCCCCAAAGCCAAACCAGTGACAATGGATAGGATGAGCTATGTTTCCAAACAGAGTTACTTGTCACACAGACTCTTTTCAAGCCAGCACAATACTTAGACACAACACTGTAGAAATACAAGAAGATGGGCAAATGGCTACGGCATTTTGGGATTCTTCGCATTTTATGTGTTTATTTTTACAGTGAGGTACATGACTTAAAAAACTCTCGCTCAGAGAAGCTTTCACATTGTAACACCAGCTTCCAAGGATTTTTTTTTTTTTAAGGAAGAAGTATATATGTGTGTGTGTATATAAGCTGTCACGTAGATCCATGTAAAACATATTCACAGACACACATGCAAACACAGACACACTGAAAGCTGGGATTCCTGGCCCCACAATTTAGTAACATTCATATTAAGATATATAGTGGTCACTGTGATATAATAAATCATAAAGGAAAACAAATGAAGGAAAACAAATCACAAAGGAGATGGTGCGGCTTAGCCCAGAAGCAGTACAGCAAATGAAGTTATGACTAAGGAGCGTTTGCTCTTAGTCCTGAGGGATGAAAGCTCCAGAGCGTTGTTTGAATTCTGATACATCCTGCCAACATTGTATGCGTGTGTGTGAGAGAGAGACAGAAGTGATGCTCAGGTGTATGTACATTTGTGTGCACTAAAGAGAGAATTGGCTTTGGTGGTTCACAGCATGGCTGCAGCAGACGACTCAGCACAGGTGAACAAACAGGATGAAGTGCACTCTGGAGTGTCTCCGCCTCTATCTGGCTTCAGTAGAAGCCCCTCTGCAGACGGAGGGAATTAGCAGGATGAGGGAGGGACAGGGCCACAGGTCTGGTTCTCCTGCCGTCGCCAGCCTTAAGCCCGGAAGACCGAGGCATTTTCCAGTCTAGTCGCCGAATGAATGTATACGAGCTGTTTGTGAGTATGTCTGCCATTCACCTAAGATCAATTCGCCATGGAAGGGGATGGCATTCTTTACACAGAAACACCTCAGAAGGAGCTGGAGTCAGGTCTTTTCATCAGGTGAGAATACTAAAAGGTAGCCAGAGAAGACCTGGGAAACGACTCTTCACTGGGCTCTCCCATGTCTTAATTTGCTGCAAAATGTGTGGTAGGAAAAGAAAGAAAGGAAGGCAAACAGAAACCCACTCTGGGATAGACAGTGAGAGATGAAGGGGAAAATTTTCAACCTAGGGTTTGGTATTTATTGACATAGTGAAAGCCTGATTCTTGGCGGCCGTTGAAGGTTGACTTTTAGTTGGCTAAAGTTGCACGGACAACCCTGTTGTATTCCATGAGGGGTGTGATGGGGTGGCTTGTATCTGCAGCCTGGCCCATTGTCATGTTTCTTTTGGCAGGGAGGACTCGAGAGGGATTTGGGGGATTGGGCCTATCATTGAAAGTCTTTTTTTTGTTTGTTTTTGGTTTGTTTATCTACACTTGTTTATGTTGTGAGCCAAACCTCTATTTAAAAAAGTTGATACTCACTTTCAATATTTTATTTCATATTATTATATATTTGTCATTAATAGTTATCTTGATGTAAATATAAAGATTTGTGTTTCTGTAGATAGTTAACTTTTTTTTTTAAGGGAAAAGGGAAACATTTTTATAAAGTTCTATTTTAATCACCATTTTTATACATTGTAGCTATCTCCAAACCCAGTAAGAGTGAAGGTTCATTTGCATGAGGTCTATGAACACCCACTCATCTACCTGTTCTAATTTAAATAATCATCTGATACAGTTATTTTATGCCAATTAAATGAGGATGCTGCAAACAACGTTTTTTCACTAGTAAGTAACTTCCGGTAACTCTTGGATCCGTGTCTCCCAAGCAAAAGACCGTCTTAATCCCGAATGTTTATAATCAGTGTCCCTTTCTTCCCAAGACTTTTTGCTCATAACTTTTCCCTCAGTACAGCACTATATTCAAGCCTGTTCATCATCTAAACAACCTTAGCTTCCAGTAAATCTAACTTGTAATTTCTACTTTTTATTTCCTCTGAAATCATAGAAAAGAGTGTTTACATTGAAATGCCTTTGTTTCTCACGAATGGATACTCTTCCCTTCTAAAACAATGATTATACAATAATCCATGGCATTCTTAAAGTAAAGCAAACATAGTACATTCAAAAATAAAGTTTCAAGGCAACTTTCCCAATAAGTAGGAAAATATGAAAATGATCAGATGGATGTAGGTTCTACCTAAATGAGATTTATTTTTTTTTAGTCAATACCAGGTCTTCATTATTTAGGACTTACTGAGTATTTTCCCCCTTGTCTTGCCTGTGTGTCCCTATGTTTGCAAAACTTACTGTGAGTCAAATACATTTCCCAAGCAAATTTAACTATTTTCCTTTCGTTGCAAATAACAGAAGGATTTAGAAAAGCACTTATATTCACATACCTCTTATATCTAATTACTTAACAAAGTTAATCTTTTCCCCTGCTCCAAATACCATAAATATAAAAGTCAAGGGGAAAAAAAGGTGTTGAGCAAGTTGAATGGCAGCAAAATACTTCTAAATTCATAACCGTGTATTGGTGGTTTCATCAAAGCTTGGTAACCCCAGCTAGGAGCCAACCTGGCTGCCAGAGTAGACGTCTAAGCACGTGGCCTGATTTTCGTTTTGTTTAAAGTACGTGAAATAATGATAGCTGAAGCAGTGAGAACCTCTTCATTCCAGAACTGTGCTCATTAGTCCAGGCAGATTAACCATTTGATCTTCCAAGATAAATTGCCCATGTGTTAAAGCTAAAAGTCAGTTCAAAAAAAGGAATGGAGATTCATCAAGTGTGTAACTTTCATACGACCCCTACCTACATCCCAAAGGATGCTGAGGGACATGAAAAGATACTTTCTGCTAGTGATGGTCTCCCTGTCCTTGGCGACAAAAATATTACAGTGTTCCCTTCCAGCTCCAAAGCTTACTTCCTGTGGTGCCACTGTATTTGTTGCAATTTACTACATTTTTATATGAGCCTAATTATAGGTGCCATTAGATAAACTCAGGTCTTACAAATGAAGGAACGTCCAGCCCTCTTACGGAAAAGGAGAATTGTATGGACAGCCATGAAGTTAATGGTAGGAAAAGTAGGAATTGGTTACCTTGATGCTTGTGGTCGCTCCCTGTTCAGTAAAAGACCAGGTATACTAAATATGTCACCAATATCATTTCCTGCATGCTGATAGAATGTCTTTCTGGTTATCAATCTAAGCCAACCCTGAGGATATATTGTTTCCTTGGTGAAAACACCACTTTAGCATATTTTTAAACTATAATTTGTTTTTGTAATTTACATAAGACCTGGTTTTGCTCTTAGTCGAAAATGAAGACAGTAGCTCTGTACAGGGATTTATCTATGTTGGTCTTCATCTGAGAAGTGAAGGAATTTCCTCATGTTATGTTTAAGAAAATATCTACTTTCTAAACACAAAAATCCCCATTATGTCTGTTCTGTTTTGATGGAATTCCTGAACAAATCCTAACCATTGCAGTCCCAGTAAAACTAAAGATAAGGCATTGTATGTCAAGTAGGCTTCATTGCACGTATGTATTGTCATTTCCTCACGCCCTTGCCTCTCTACAATTTGCAGTGTCCCGTGTCACCTTCCCAGAGAACTTTCATTGAAGGTAAAAGCTGTGCAAAAGGCATGAGACTCAGGCCTATTCTTTGTCTAAATGATGAAAAAAAATATAAATTATTTTCTAAGTAATAAAGATATGAAAATTATCATTGTAAATAAAGTCTAAAGTTTGAAACAACTGCTTTTCAAATGTGAACTATTTGTGTTATGAACAACTGGCAAATGATGAGTTAAAAAAACATTTCTGCTTTAGGAGGTATTTTGGGTGCTTTCATGTTAGTATAGGGATCTCTACTGTCCTTGTCATTTACAAAATTTCTAAAATAATAGTGAAAGCCACAATAAGGGTCTTATAATCCTACTCTTCCATTCTAAGTCTGATTCCTGCTTAATACTTTTCCTTTTTTCAAACTGGCAGAAGACTCCAGTAAAACCGAGTCTGTACACTTTCATAGTCTAGAGTGAATAAAATTCTCCATATAATAATCAGCTAGTGAGTGTGGGGGAAAAAAAATCAATAAAATTTCAAATGCTAATAGCTCACTTCCCGATATCTGAGCACTACAATGTCTGTAGGCTCTCAGACCAAACTGAATTCCTTTCATCTGCCTTCTCTCCTAACATGCAGCAGAATACTGCATAACCATTGTTCTAGGTCATCCATTTCTCTCATGATTTCTCTATGAAATAAAACTATGACCTTGCTGATACTGTCTGTCCATCCAAATGGAACTCTAGGAGACCAAGGTCTTTCCTGGTGGTCCAGTGGTTAAGATTCCACACTTCCAATGCAGGGGGTTGTGGTGTGGGTTCGTTCCCTGGTCGGCAAGGAAAGATCCCACATGCTGCACTGCATGACCACACTCCCCCCACCCCCTGCCAAAATAGAACAATTGGCCATTTTAGGTGACAAACATTCTGGAATTAAACCATGCTTAGCATTTCTAATCAGAGGGAAATATACCAGTTTTAGGTCTTATATTCATTTGTTCCTCCAGAAAATACTCAAATTCTTATTGTGAATTTGAGGATAAAGTAATTAAGCACTGAGTCAAAGAACAAGCAGTGCATTAGATAATGAATTTAAATTGAGGTTTGCATAAGTATTTGTGGCTTGTCATGAGTGAGCCATGGCTAGGGAGGAACAAGGACATGTTTTTCAATCTATATTATGCACCAGAGATGCTAGCTCATTTGTGCTGCCATGTAACACAGTTCATTTGTTAAAGTGTTGCTGCTTTTACCTCATCTGAACTGATCTTTATGTTCACACTATCAAATCAGTCTAACAGCAGGTTAACAATGTTGACAAAAAATAATTGAACATTTTGTTGCTAAATATGTTTGAAAATAGAAAACTGAAGATTAAGGCATTATTTACTTGGTGGAACTCAATATCATGATCCAAAAAATACTAATCTGGTATAAATTGTTTTTATATTCCATACAGTAAGACCATATGAGGCTCTTATGAATCCAAATTCCCCATCTAAAGGCAGCTAGTTATTTTCCCTGTCATACTTATAAGGTTGATTATATTGATAGGCATTGATATCATGGATTTCTACTTCCCTGAGAAGTTGTGGAGCAAAGAAGAAAAGGCAAGCCTTATTATTGATAAGAAATACTGAATATGTCCACATTCAGACAAATTTTCTCAATTGTTTCACATTAAGAAGTGATTCTTTAATCATGCACATAATTCAAACAAAAAATGCTTCAAAGAGAATAATATTAAATCATCATACATACCTACTATAAAGAATGTTAAATTTCAGTATTTGAAACAAAGCTTTTAATCAATTGATATGAAACCCACAAAATGATATTTCATAGTATAGAGATGCTAAATGTTTTGCTATAATCAGAACTACTATTATGTAACAGAAAACTAGAAAAAATATTTAATTCTTTGTCCAATACTCTGTGTGCCTCAGGGAGGAAAATATTTTATGAAGAGTCCAATAAATACATGAAATAGATAAAAATAAATTTAGTTCCCATAATTTAATTAGATTTAGGGTATAGAGCCTGAATTATCCCAAGAAAGAGAAATGCATTATCTAGCAATTTGTCGTGGTTAGCAACTTCACTTTCCCTTTTCACTTTCATGCATTGGAGAAGGAAATAGCAACCCACTCCAGTGTTCTTGCCTGGAGAATCCCAGGGATGGGGGAGCCTGGTGGGCTGCCGTCTATGGGGTCGCACAGAGTCGGATACGACTGAAGTGACTTAGCAGCAGCAACAGGTTGTTTTAAGATAAATGTTAGTCACTCAGGCATGCCCAACTCTGTGACCCCATGGACGGCAGCCCACCAGGCTCCTCTGTACATGGGATTTTCCAGGCAAGGATACTGGAATTGGTTGCCATTTCCTTCTCCAGGGGATCTTCCCGACCCAGGGATCAAACCAGGGTCTTCTGAACTGCAGGCAGATTTTTTACCAAGTGAGCTAGGAGGGAAGCCCTTGTTTTAAGATAAATGATTTACTAATGTAGATTGTATTTCACTAAATTCTAACACAGTTAAGAACCCAAATACTTATCTTCATTACTGAGAAAAATTAAATCTTACTAATCTTTCACAGAGCAAGCACTGACCAGTTAATAAACCACACACACTACATTCATCTGCCAAGACTTATCAAATGGTAGGTTAAAATTTGAAATTCACAAGTATAAAAGTAATTTAAAAAATATTTTGAAGCATAAATGCTTTAAATTTTTGGTGTAAGTAGAAATATCTATTTCAAATGAAACACACAAATTTTTTTGACCAAAAAAAGTCAAATTATAGGGAAAAAGTATAACTTATCTCCAGTTTTACTTGTCTAACTCAAAATTAGTACAGGAAAAATCCATCAGAAATTCTCTTCTCCTATGATAAGGAGAAAGAGGACTTTCACCTCATTTTAATGCACTACCCTAGTTTCATCATGCAGCCTAATGGTACTAAAAACCAAAAAAGAAAAAAAAAAAAAAAAGCAGTGGATTGGGAGTAAACACTGCACAAAACTTGAAGGCTCATCCCAGGACCCCTCTCCATCTTTTTTCTGGCAAACCAATTTAGTTCTTAGTTACTCTAGAGCAAAGGGACTTAATGGACCCATATTTCAACCCTGACTTCCTTTTACAATCAGCACTTACACACACATTTTGCAATGTGAACTAGCCCTTGGCTGCTTGAATACTTTTTGAAGGGAGGGATTTTTTTTTTTAATCTAGTAATTTTTCTTGCTATATAATAACAAAATATTCATATAGTTTAATGTGAAATTAAAAGTAATTATCTAAAGATGTTTTCTTTGTGTATATTGGTTGTTAGTTGATATAATTTTCCATCACTTTTCTTTTGAAAATTGATTATATTTATGACTCAAAAATGCATATTATACCAGATATTTCATTTTAGCTACGTATAAGCATAATCCAGTACTACAGTATTTCTATCTTTAAATAACAACCCTGACGTATCTATTTATCACCTGTCAGTGGAGTTTCAATGGCTTGACATTAAGTATATATTTGTTAATTAGTTTTAAAAAAATCACTATTTTAATACTCTGTAAAATATGTGCATGGGATATTTTGCTATATTTGCTAAACTGGTAAATGGCAGTTTTTGCCATTTATGAATGTCAGTTCATTTCCTAATACATTCTCACAGAAGAATGCATACTGTTTCTATTTCAACAAGAATAGTGTTTTAGTTGACAAGCACTGGAAATAAATTATCTCTAATTCCAATTACCCCCTAATATTTCTTGCTACAGATTTTTTTTGTCATACAAATCACAAAATGAAATTGGTGCTCCTTCAGATATTCTGAAATTTGCAATGCAAAATAATGAAAACAAGACTCTCCCTGGCTTTTTATAATAATATTAAGATATGCAACTGAAAGAACTTTAACTCAGAGTATTTTGGGTTTGGACTGGTTTGGTTAAATTGATTTGGGTTTTGGTGTTAAAATATGTTGTGATTCTTGGTGGGGCAGTTGCTCTGATCAGTCATTACCTCTTCCTGACAAAAACTTTCATTGAAAAGTTCAAATTAGCATGTCCCAAATATTTGTCTCTGTATCATTTTTAAACCAGAGAGTATTGAATTAATTTAATTTAGTATTCCTAAAAAGCAATATTTTCAAATAACTACCAAAGTAACACTGTAAGGGATGTCATTTGTACATGATGATGATTTTTAATAATGTAATGCTCATCAATCTTGACAAACCTGAATATGTTTGTTAATAACTTTCCAAATTTATCAACTTTTAAAAAGAAGAGAATGAGGCATTGAACTTATCATTTTGCAGTTGAAATAAATATTGTCTTCTCACCTGTATCTTGCACTTAATATATGTAGCAATACTTTGTATTGTCCTATAACAAGTATTTGTTAAGTGACCTAGTTAATGACTGATAAATGTTTTGTAAAAAGTAGAATCTGTACAGAAAAAAAATTAGATAAATTGTATTTATTTTTATTATTTTTTAGCTTAGACACTATAATGATGCTCCTTTTTGGCCAGAATTACTGGAAGTGCCTCTTGGTTTTATATAGGTTATATATATATATATTAATGTTATAGTAAATATATACTCAAAATTATTAGAATTGTGTCACACATGATTGATGTGGATGTTACAATGTGAAGACAATGTATAATATAAATATTCTGTGGGATCATGTATGATGTAGTCATTTCTATAACCAAAGCTCTCCATTCAGTTTCAAAAGCATCCTTTCTTCTCATATTCAAATACAGTAGCCTGTACCCAGCCTACACTGTAATGCTGCATTTAGCCTTCCTACAACTTCCAAGGACTGCTGGAGACTTCTATTCCCATGGTCACATACCTCTTCCTAACACTGATGAATTCTTAGCTGCATTAATCTTCATCTAACTTTCTTCAGCTAAACTTATAGCCACCCAAGATATCTACCCTCTAATCCCTGAGAAACTGTAAACATGTAAAATTACCGTGTCCTTTCTCTAACTGAATAGTTAGCACCAAAACCAAGATAACCAGATTTCTGATAGTTAGCTTCCAAGTCCTATAAAATACACAGTGCTGCCATTTATACCATGAATGCAACAATCTATCCTAGATTGTCTATGAATATCCAGTGTATCTGAGTATTTGTTGTACAGACTCAGAATTGGTTTTGTTCTGTGAAGATAAAAAGTTTACAAAACTTTGAATGATTTGAAAACGCTCAAATAGAGTTCTCTGAAACAAAGAAAAGCAAAATGCAATTTCTATTCAAAGTTCCCAAGGAATCAATTCTTCAATCTACACAGATCAATTTCCCCATTACCTATGAAACAAAATTCCAATGTCTAAGCCTGTTATATTCAAAGCTCCCTTCACTCTGGCCTCAAACCATTCCCCCATCTAAAGGAACAAGCTATTTATTATTTATATTCCTCTACCTTAAGCAAATCAATTTAGTGGGGCATTTTCACACTCTGTATAGATATATTATCTTTCTCCCTTTATGCATACAGTCACATACACAACACACACCCACACACACACAAATTCTTCCAACTAGACACAACACAACAGGACTAAATTGACTATGTTTTTTGAGTTCTGCACTCTATCCATCTCCCAATTCTCTTATAGTGATACTCTGGTCCTCACAGAAAGGAGATAATAAGTAGGTAGTCCAATCTTAACTTTCATCTCCTTCTTGCATTAGGTGCTACCAAACCGGCCTTAGATAGGGAAGTTAATTTATGTGATGGGGTAAGGATGATAGGCAAATTATAATGAAGCCTGAGATCCAGGACAGAGGAGAGGGTTGGCCAAAGTCACGGCCTAAAATAGCCTCAGAGAGCAGCTCAGTATGTCCTTGGGCATACTAATCCACACCTGATCCAACTCTACAGATCACTCCTGCTCCCAGTGAGCCACATGAGGTGGAGCTTGTGAAATGGGTACCACACCCTGACCAATGAAAAGAAAAAACAGAATTAGTTCTTACATAATTAGAAAAACTTCTGCCCATTTGGTTATAAGCAACAGTCTTGCTTCTTTTAAATCCTGGAACCACTCCATGTCCAGGTCATTCTTTCTTATACCATTACTGGCTTAAGAAAGGAGACCCGGGGTCTTCCTGGTGGCTCAGTGGTAAAGAATTCGCCTGCCAGTTCTCTCCCTGTCTCTCACAGGAGACACAGGTTCAATCCCTGATCCAGGAAAATCTCACATGAAGCAGAGCCTGTGCTCTAGAGCCTGGGAGCCACAACTCCTGAGCCTGTGTACCCTGGAGCCCATGCCCCACAACCAGAGAAGCCACCACAGTGAGAAGCCTGCACGTCACAGCTACAGAGTAGCCCCCACTCGTGGCAACTAGAGAAAAACCCTTGCAGCAGCAAAAACCCAGCGCAGCCAAAAATTAAAAAAATAAACAGCTCTTTAAAAAAATAAAGACCCAGGTCCACCTCTGCTGTAATCTGACAGATGTGAAGAGTTGTTGAGTGGCCCGTGCTGTTTTCTGGAATCATCTGGGCTACTAGGACCAGACAGAGCAGGATGGGAGAGGGGAGTGTCGCTTCACACTTACAGTTACAGTCAGGGGATGGAATAGCTCCTCCTCCATTGTCAAAGTGACTGGCTTTTCCCCACCAGATGCCAAAGGTGAATTCATAGAAGGCTTGGACTCTATCCTTCAGGGACTTCAAAGTAGATAAAGATGATATATTAGTTTTCTATTTCTGCCATAAGAAATTACCACAAAATTCGTAACTTAAAACCAGGCAAACTTATTAACTTGCAGCTCTGTCAGAAGTCCGGACGGGCTTGGCTGGGCTGTACTTTGGGTCTCTCATAAGACTGAAATCAAGTGTTTGCCAGCCTGGCCTCTTTTCTGAAATGTCTAGAATCATTCAGCTTGTTGGCAGAATACAGTTCCTTCCAATTACAGGGCCGAGGTTCCGTTTCTTTGCTGACATTCCTCTGGGAACCTCTCTTAGCTTCTAAGTTCCTCTGAGCATTGCCCCTCTCACACAGCTCCCATTCTACCTTCAGACTAGCAGTGACATATGATTCCTTCTTATATTCTGCAACTTTCTAATTTCTGCTGCTGTTGTTGCATTCTTTCTTACTCCAGCTCCTGAAAATTTTCTGCTTTTAAGGACCCATGTGATTACCTTAGATCCAAATGATCCAAGCTCATCTCCCTATATTAAGATCTTTAACATGAATTACACCCGGAAACTCTTTTGCCATGTGGAAATGAGTGTTAGTGGCTCAGTCAGGTCTGACTCTTTGTGATCCCATGAACTATAGCCCGCCAGGCTCCTCTGCCCATGGAATTCTCCATATAAGGATACTGAAGTGGGGTATGCAACCATACCCTTCTCCAGGGGATCCTCCCAACCCAGGGATTGAATCCGGGTCTCCCACACTGCAGGCGGTAATCTGCATTGCAGGCAGATTCTTTACCTTTGAACATATTTACAGTTTCTTGGGGACTGCTGCTGCTGCTAAGTCGCTTCAATCGTGTCTGACTCTGTGCGACCCCATAGACGGCAGCCCAACAGGCTCCCCCATCCCTGGGATTCTCCAGGCAAGAACACTGGAGTGGGTTGCCATTTCCTTCTCCAATGCATGAAAGTGAAAAAATAAAGTGAAGTCACTCAGTCGTGTCCAACTCCTAGCGACCCCATGGATTGCAGCCCACCAGGCCCCTCCATCCATGGGATTTTCCAGGCAAGAGTACTGGAGTAGGGTGCCATCGCCTTCTCCATTTTGGGGACTAGAGGCTAGATATTTTTGGTGGCTATAATTTTATCTTCCACAAATCATGAAAAGAATGAGGAACACAGTTAATAATGAAGGCATATGGACCACACAGCTGTTCCACGTCATGGAAGCTCATGTCCATAATGAAACTGGTAGCTCAGTTTTAAAAAGCCAGCAGTGACAATGGTGAAAGCGGGAAAGGCCCAGTCTAGAGAACACTGCAACAGCCTATTGAAAATAAGCTGTTGGTGGGACTCCAATCAAGATGGTGGGATACAAGGACACAGAGTTCACCTCCTCTCACAAATACATCAAAACATGCACCTACACATGGGACAGTTCTCACAGAACACCTACTGAACACTGGCAGAAGGTCTCAGAAACCCAGAAGTGCAAGAATGATCTCCACATAACTGGTCAGGAGGAAATAAAGAAAAAAATCTGGGAAGGGACCTGCCCCACTGGGAGAGAGCTACAAAAGAGGAAATAGTCTTGCACCCTGGGAAGACCCCCTCACCGTGTAGAGATAGACTGGGGGGGGAAAGGGAGCTTCAGAAGCTTAGGGGCGAGCACAGCAATGGGCTTGCAGCAGACAGAGCAGAGGAAGAGCTGCACAGATGGTCCCACCCTGCACCCCCAAACCTGGGATGTGCATCTACTGGTATAGGCAGGGGCCAGGTGCTGAAACTCAAGCCGTAGAGGACAGATCTGGGACAGGACTGGGTTAGCTGCACAGAGACAGCCTAAAGGGGTTAGAGTGTGGTAGTGCTGCAACCCAGAGTGTACACAGAAGAAGCCGGGGCCTGCCACAGTGCCATTGTTGAGGTGCGCACAAAGGAAGGAGTAGAGCCCACCATAGCAGCCTCATTCTAGGTATGCTCATAATGCGCGTGGTGCCACCACTGAAACCCTATTGTTAATGCACATACAAGCAAAGAAAAAGATGGGCCTACCATAGCAACCTTTTTCTCCAAGCACTCTCATCTGGCTTAGCGCTACCTCTGTGAGCTCTGGGAATATGCAGGTGCCCAGTGGGTTACCCATTCACAGGCAGGGCTGAAATCAGAGCTGATCCCCAGGGGCCATGCAAATTATGAAGCAGGGCTGAAATCTGAGGCTTCTCCCTATGCCAGTGTGATCCACAGATTTACCACTGCTGGCTTTGGAAACTCAGCATCTTCAGGACATCCTTGTGAACAGTGGGTGCTCCCATGACTGAGATGGCTCAGACCTTAGAACCTATAGGTTTCATGGGCGCATGTACATGGAGGCAGGGCTGGACCAGGGTCTGGGCTGTCTCCATAACTCCCAAGGAGGGTCCAGATGTAGGACTACTGAAAACAGCCCTAGCAATCTGACTTCAGTGGATCTGAGCCTACAGATGTACATCACGGCTTTGTAAAATGCCTTAGGGACACCAGGGCCAATTGCCAGCATTCCCGTGGTTGAGGTGGGGCTGTCAGTGTCCAAAACAGTATACTTTGTGAGTCCATACAATGGGTGATGGGCAAGACCATAAAGCTCACATCCTGGTAGACAGCTTCAGTGGAGGGATATTCAGTAGCTCCATTCCCAGTGGGAGCACTCCAATAGTCCACCCATCTCACACTGCAGCTCAAAAACAGATCAGATCTGGGGACTTCTACTCCAATAACTAGGGAGGAGACTCTTCCCCTGAAAGGGCTGTTACAATCACACAGCAAAGAAGAGGCTTCACTCAACATCCAGTGAAGGCTTTTGGTCACCACAACACAAGTCACACCACTTATGAAGGGGATAATAGCCAGCACAAACTGAGGAAGGAGGTGGAAGGCATCCACACTAAAAACAGACCTCAAACCAAAAGTATTAACCCCACATAGGCTACATTGGGATGCTCCCATATAAAGACAGTCCTCTAAGAACAGTAATTTTTTTTTCTTCTAGACACATATAGTAAAAGAAATATAAGCAAAAATGAAGCACAAGAACCACTCCATATTACAAGATCAAGCAACGCCTGAAAGAAGGAATAAAACAGACCACTTAAGTCTAATCACCTGCAAATGCCGGAGACCTGGGTTCAAGCCCTGGATTGGGAAGATCCCCTGGAGAAGGGAAACGCTACTCACTCCAGGATTCTTGCTGGAGAATCCCCCTTGACAGAAGGCTACTCTGATAGCTTAGTTGGTAGCAAATCCACCTGCAATGCAGGAGACCCAGGTTTGATTACTGGATCGGGAAGATCCACTGGAGAAGGGATAGGCTACCCACTCCATTATTCTTGGGCTTCCCTTTTGGCTCAGCAGTAAAGAATCTGCCTGCAATGTAAGAGACCTGGGTTCAATCCTTGGGTTGGAAAGATCCCCTGGAGAAGGGACCAGCTACCCACTCCAGTATTCTGGCCTAGAGAATTCCATGGACTGTATAGTCCATGGGGTTGCAAAGAGTCGGACATGACTAAGAGACTTTCACTTAAGTCTAATAGGCACTTTTTAAAAAGGAGATAATGAAAATACTGAAGGACTTAAGAAAGAATATTAATAAAATGCAGATTACTCTAAAAAGGAACTAGAAAACATAGACTGGCCAAGAAAAATTAGAAAATCTATTTGCTGAAACAAAAACTGAGCTACAGGTAATGAATGAATAACAGATTGAATAATACAGAAGAACAAATAAGTGATCTAGAAGATAGAATAATGGAAATCACCCAACGAGAAGAGCAGACAGGTACTTCCCTGGTGGTCCAGTGGCTAAGATTCTGAACCCCCAATGCAGGGGACCCAGGTTTGATCCCTGGTTAGGGAAATAGATCCTGCATATCACAACTAAAGATCCCATGTGCTGCATGCAACTAAGAACAGCAGACAGAAAGCCAAATGCAAACAATGAAAGCAATATAAGAAACCTATGGAATAATATAAAGCATGCCAATCTAAGCATAACAGGGATTCCAGAAGGAAAGAAAGAGAAAGGGGATCAAAATGTATTTGAAGAAGTTATTGCTGAAAACTTCCCAAACCTAAAGAAGGAAACATATCCAGGCATCAGAAAAAAAGAGGGTCTCAAACAAACCTTCAAACAGACCTTCACCAAGATATTTTTTTTCAATATTTTTTAAATTATTTATTTATATTTTGGCTGTACCACGCAGCATATGGGATCTTATTTCTCTGACCAGGGATTGAACTCCCAACCCCTTCAGTGGAAGCACAGTCTCAACTACTGCACTGCCATAGAAGTCCCCCAAGACATACTATAACTAAAATGGCCAAAGTTAAAGACAAAGGCAGCATTCAAAAGCAGCAATAATAAAAAAGAGTTAATTTAAAGTGAACCCCCATAAGGCTATCAGATAACTCCTATGTAGAAATGTTGCAGGTCAGAAGAGAGTAGCAAGATACATTCAAAGTCTTGAAAGGGAAAAATTTTCAACCAAGACTACTGTAACCAGCAAAACTATTATTTAGTATAGAAGAAGAGAGAAAGTATTTCTCAGACAAGCAAAAACTAAAGGAATACAGGAATACTAAACTTATCCTAAAAGAAATATTGAAAGGACGTCTCTAAATAGAAAAGAACAAAGAATCTATAGAAAAGAGTAAGTCTCAATTAGAAAGTAATTCATTTAAACAAACCAGCATAGATTTTTTAAAAACAAAAGAAACAATTTTGAAAGTGATGATAACCATAATGAAGAGCAAAATCATAAACATGAAGATGTAAAAGAGGGCATAAAATTATATCATATATGTGGGGAAGAAGAGTAAAAAATGTAGATTTTGTTTATAGAATGTGTTTTAATTTTTATGACTATCAGTGTAAACAAAGTAGACACAGAAAGGAGTCATACTTGTAAAAAGGAGTAACGGCAGAAAACATATAATAGATTCACAAAAACCAAAAGTAAGAGAACACAAGCATGATACAAAGGAAAAAGACAGAAACAGGAACAAAGAGAAACATAAAATCAACTGGAAAACAAGGTTTAAAAATGACAATAAATACATATCTGTTAATGGCCCCCTTCATGGACCACAGCCTTGTGGCAACGGGGCTTGTGTAATTCAATGAAGCTATGAGCCATGCCATGCAGGGCCACCAGGACAGACGGGTCATAGTCGAGAGTTCTGATAAAATGTGGTTCACTGGAAGAGGGAATGGCAAGTCACTCCAGTATTCTTGATGTGAGAACCCCATGAACAGTATGAAAGGGCCAAAAGATTTGACAATGAAAGATGAGATCCCCCAGGTTAGAAGATATCCTATATACAGATGGGTATATATATATATGGGTATATAGGATGTATATCCTATATACAGAAGATATCCCCTACTGGGGAAGAGTAGAGGGCAATTAATAATAGCTCCAGAAAGAATAAAGAGACTGGGCCAAACTAGAAATGACGCTCAGTTGTAGATGGATCTGGTAGTGAAAGTTTGATGCTGTAAAGAACAATATTGCATAGGAACCTGGAATGTTAGGTCTAGGAACCAAGGTAAATTGTAGGTGGTCAAGCAGGAAATGGCAAGAGTGAACACTGACATCTTAGGAGTCAGTGAACTAAAATGGGTAGGAATGAGCCAGTTTAATTCAGGTGACCATTATATCTGCTACTGTGGACAAGAACCGCTTAGAGAAATGGAGTAGCCCTTGTAGTTAACATAAGAGTCCAAAATGCAGTACTTGGGTGCAATCTCAAAAACGACAGAATGATCTGTTTGTTTCCAAGGCAAGCCATTCTCCATCACAGTAATCAAAGTCTATGCCCAACACTGACGCTGAAGAAAATGAAGTTGAACAGTTCTACAGAGACCTACAAGATCTTCTAGAACACCAAAAAAGATGTCTTTTTCATCACAGGGGATTGGAATGCAAAAGTAGGAAGTCAAAAGATATTCACAATAACAAAAAAGTTTGACCTTGGAGTACAAAAAGATATTTCATGCAAATGGAAATGACAAAAAAAGGGGCTTGCAATACTCATATCAGACAAAGTAGACTTTAAAACAAAACTACCCAAGAAAGATGCAGAAGATCACTACATAATGATAAAAGGATGAATACAAGAAGAGGAAATTGCAGTCATCAACCTATATGTACCCAATATAAGAGCACCCAAATACATAAAACAACAGGTATAAGGAAAAATTGACAGGAATACAATAATAATAGTAAGAAATTTTAATACCCTATTCATATCAATGGACAGATCTTTTAGAAAGAAAATCAGCAAGGTAACAGAGATTCTAAATGATACAATAAAACAGGTAGACTTAATTGATATTTTCAGGACATTACATCCAAAAAAAACCATAATACACTTTCTTTTCAAGTGCACATGGAACATTTTCTAGAGCTGACCACACATTGTGGCACAAATAGAGCCCAGCACATATAAGAGTATAGAAATTATTTCAAGCATCTTTTCTGACTACAGCAGCATGAAATTAGAAGTCAACTACAGAAAAATAAATTAGAAAAACAAGATTATATGGAGACTAAACAATATGCTACTAACAAACCAGTGGACCAACAATGAAATCAAAGAGAAAAGCAAAAGATGCCTGAGACAAATGTTATAAAAACACAACCATACAAAATCTATAGGATGCAGCGAAAGCAGTGATTAGAAAGAATTCTGTTCATAGGGACATAGGCCTTACTCAAAAAACAAAAATCTCAAAATAAGAAAAACTTAACCCACTACCTAAAAGAATTAAGGAAAAAAGAACAAACAAGATCAAAATTCAGTAGAAGGAAAAAATAGTAAAGATCAGATAGGAAATAGAGATTTTTTTTAAAAAAATAGGAAAAAAAAATTAATAAAATCAAGAGCTGGTTCTTTGAAAAGAGTAAACAAAATTGACAAACTACTGCGAAGACCCAAATAAACAAAATAAGAAATGAAAAAGGAGAAATAATAACTGATATCACAGAGATATAAAAAACTGGAAGAGAATACCATGAATAATTATATGCTAGAAAATTCAAGAACTTAGAAAAAATGGAGAAGTTTCTAGAAACATGTGCTATGTTATGCTTAGTCACTCAGTTGTGTCCAACTCTTTGTAACCGCATGGACTATAGTCCACCAAGCTCCTCTGCCCTTGGGGATTCAAAAGGTGGGTTACTGCAGTGGGTTGCCATGCCCTCCTCTAGGGGATCAAACCAGGTCTCCCACATTGCAGGCAGATTCTTTACCATCTGAGCCACCAGGGAAGTCCAAGAATACTGGAGCCTATCCCTTCTCCAGGAGAACTTCCTGACCCAGGAATCAACCTGGCGTCTCCTGCATTGCTGGTGAGCTGAGCTACTGGGGAAGCCCCTTCCAAAAACATACAGCCCACCAAAACTGAATCAAGAAGAAAAAGACAATTTGAACAGACTGATTACTAGAAGTAAATTGGAATCTGGACTTTAAAAACTCCCCACAAACTAAAGTCCAGGACTTTTGGCTTCACAGGTGAATTCCACCAAACATACAGAGAAGAAAGTATACTAATCTTTCTCAAGCTCTTCCAAAAGATTGAAGAGGAATGAGCACTCCAGAGACATTCTACGAAGCCAAGATCACTCTGATACCAAAACTAGACAAACATACCACAAAAAAAATGAAAATTATAGATCAATCAACATCTTTGATGAATATAGGTGCAAATATTCTCAACAAATATTAGCAAACCAAATCCAACAACACATGAAAAAGAGCATATATGATGACAAAGTTGGATTCATCCCAGGGTCACAAGAATAATTCAACATATGGAAATAAATCAATGTGATACCCCATATCAAATAAAGACAAAAAAACACAGGACCATCTCAACAGATGAAGAAAATCATTTGATAAAATTTAACCTCCCATCATGATAAAAACTCTTTCTAAAATGGGTATAAAGGAAACATATCTCAATAAAAGCTCTTTATGACAAACCCACAACCAACATAACATCCAACAATGAAAGGCTGAAAGTCTTCCTGCTAAAATCAGGAACAAGACAAGGATGTTTACTTGCACCACTTCTATTTAACTTAATATTGGTATTCCTAGTCATAGCAATCATATGAGAAAAAGAAATAAAAATATCTAAGTTGGAAGAGAAGAGGTAAAATTGTCATTATATGCAGATGACATGATACCATATATAGAAAACCCTAAAGATGCTACACAAAATCTACTAGAACTGATAAATGAATTTAGCAAGGTAGCAGGATTCAAGATTAACAGAGAAATTGGTTGCATTTATTTACACTAAAAAAGAAATACTAGAAAGTGAGTATAAAAAAATTTCTCTTAAGGTCACATAAAACAAAATAACTTAGGAATAAACTTGACCAAGGAGATGAAAGACTTACAGATTGAGAACTAGGAAATACTAATAAAGGAAACTGATGATGATTCAAAGAACTAGAAAGATATCCTATGCTTTTGGGTTGAAGAATTTTTGTTGTTGTTGTTTTACTATCATTAAAATGGCCATTCTACCCAAAGAAATCTACAGATTTAATGTAATCTACATCAAAGCTTTCACAGTACTAGTACAAATAATCCTGAAATTTATATGGACCCATAAAAGACCCAGAATTGCCAAAGCAATTTTAAGAAAAGAGAATAAGGCAGGAAGCACAACCCTGCCAAACTTCAGACAACACTACAAAGTTAAAGTAATTAAAACAGTGAGGTAATGACACAAAAACAGACGTATGGATCAATGGAATAGAATAGACAGTCCAGAATTAAACTTACACACCTACGGTCAACTAGTTTTCAACCAAGGAGGCAAGAATATAAAATGGAGAAAAGATAGGCTCTCCAGGAAGTGGTGCTGGAAACGTTGGACAGCTGCTTGTACATCAATAAAGTTAGAACACATCCTCACACCATACATGCAAAAAATTTCAAAATGGTTAAATATAAGGCATAAAACTTCCATAAAACTCATGGAAGATAAGAATATAGGCAAAACACTTTTTGACACAAATCATACCAATTTTTTCTTAGGTCAGTTTCACAAGGCAACAGAAGCAAAATTTAAAAAAAAAATGATACTGAATTAAACACAAAAGTTTTTGCACAGCAAAAGAAATCATAAACAAAATGAAAAGACAACCCACAGAATGGGTGAAAATACTTACAAAAAAATGCTACTGACAAGGGATTGGTTTCCAAAATTTACAAACAGTTCATGCAGCTCATGTGAGAGTTGGACCATAAAAAAAGCTGAGCACCAAAGAACTGATGCTTTTGAACTGTGGTGTTGGGGGAAATTCTTGAGAGTCCCTTGGACTGCAAGGAGATGAAACCAGTCAATCCTAAAGGAAATCAGTCCTGAATATTCATTGGAAGGACAGATGCTGAAGCTGAAACTCCGATACTTTGGCCACCTGATGTGAAGAACTGACTCTTTGGAAAAGCCCCTGATGTTGGCAAAGATTGAAGGCAGGAGGAGAAAGGGGTAACAGTGGATGAGATGGTTGGATTGCATCACTGACTAAATGGACATGAGTTTGAGCAAGCTCTGGGAGATGATGAGGAAGAGGGAAGCCTGGTGTGCTGCAGTCTATGGGGTCACAAATAGTCAGACATGAGTGAGTGACTACACTGAACTGAACATGTGGCTCAATTAATAAAAACAATCAAAATATAAACAAAATACCTAAATAGACATTTCTTTAAAGAAGATGTACAGATAGTTTACAGGCCCATGAAAAAAATGCTCAACATCAATAATTATTAGAACAATGCAAATCAAACTATGATGAGATACCTTCTCACATCTGTCAAAATGGCCATCATTAAAAAGTCCACAAATAAATGCTGGAGAGAATACGGAAAAAAGGGAACCCTCCCACACTGTTGGTGGGAATGGAAGTTGATTCAGCCAGTATGAAAAACAATATGGATGTTCTTCAGAAAACTAAAAGTAGAACTATCATATGATCCAGCAATCCTTCTCCTGGATATATACTCAGACAAAACTCTAATTCAAAAAGATAGCTGCATCCCTATGTTCATCGCAACACTAATTACAATAATCAAGACATAGAAAAAACTTCAATGTCCATTGACAGGTGAATGAAAAAAATAAGATATGGTACACATGTACAGTGGAATACTACTCAGTCATAAAAAAAAACAATGAAATAATGCCATTTGCAGCAAAATGGTTGGACCTAGAGAATATGATGCTAAGTGAAGAAAGCTGGAGAAAGACAAATATATGATATTGCTTATATGTGGAATATTTTTTAAATGACACAAATGAACTTACTTATAAAACAGAAACAGACTCACAGACATAGAGAAGAAGCTCATAGTTGCAAAGGGAATGGGGGCTGGGGGAAGAATGGATTAAGAGTCTGGAATTTGACATTGACATTGAAGTTGCTCAGTCATGTCCGACTCTTTGTGACCCCATGGACTGTAGCCTACCAGGCTGCTCCAACCATGGAATTTTCCAGGCAAGAGTACTGGAGTGGGTTGCCACTGCCTTCTCCAGGAGATCTTCCCGACCCAGGGATCGAACCCGGGTCTCCCACATTGTAGGCAGACGCTTTACCGTCTGAGCCACCAGGGAAGTCAGCAGATGCAATCTATTATACATAGAATAGAAAATAAGAAGGTCCTACTATATAGCACAAGGAATTATATTCAACATTTTGTGATAAACCATAATGGAAAAGAATATATAAACATAAAAATGAATCACTTTGCTGTACAGAAGAAACTAACACAACAATGTAAATCTACTGTACTTAAAAAAAAATAAATTGAAAAAATAATAAAGAAAATAAGCTGTTGAGATGTGGAATGATACAATGCAGTTTATGCTCTTGACCAGCTACTATTTTACGTTGTTGTCTATCCAATAGCCAGAATATATACATATTGGAATTAAAGAAAAAGGAAATAGGAATTGTTTATCTCATTATTATACCTAATAATTAAGTTATTTTTTTCTACCTATGCTTTAAAATTTTGGTTTTTCTTTTTGAAATAAAATGGTTTCTGAGTGAGGGATACTCTGACCAGAGGACAAGACGTTTCCATTATCTAGAATTAATGCTATCATCTACTCATTTTATTCTCTCACTCCCTCTCTCAACGAGAGAGGAAGTGATTGATCCCAATTTATCAAGTTGAAATAAGATTTCTGCTACAGTGCAGTAGCAAGATTGTACTTCAAGCACAGAGGATTCTCTATTGAACATTTTAGTTCTTTCATGTCAAACAGCAAATGCAGTATAAAACTAGAGAATCCCAATAAAGGCAAGACCATGAAGAACTTTGGCCCTCAAAACAGAAATTTTGAGTCACATCATCAGTAAAACAAAAACAATACCTCAACTAGCTGGTTGATTATATAATATACAACATGTATTCCTCATTACTGTACCAGAGGGAGTAATTTCACTACCCCCTAAAATACTCTGTGCTCTGTCTATTCATCTTCCCCCCAACTCTAACCATTATGAACTCTAACTGATCATTTAACTGTTGTCATATTTTTTACTTTTCCAGAATGTCATATAGTGGGAATCATATAGCCTTTCTGACTTGGTTTCTTTCCCTTAGAAATAGCATTTAAAATTCCTCCATGTTTTTTTTCCCCCAGTGGGATCCCCAGGTGGCACTAGTGGTAAAGAACCCATCTGCCAATGCAGGAGACTTAACAGACCTGGATTTAATCCCTGAATCAGGAAGATCCCTGGGAGAATGGCATGGCAAAGCTCTCTGGTATTCTTGCCTGGAGAATCTGATGGACAGAGGAGCCTCCAGGCTATGGGCTATAGGGTTGTGAAGAGTCGGACACTACTGAAGTGACTTAGCATGCATGCATGTCATTTTAACACTGAAGGATATTCCACTGTCTGGATGGACCACATTTTATCCATTTTCCTACTGAAGAATATCATGATTGCTTCCAGCTTTTGGCAATAATGAACAATGTGAAAGTGAAGTTACTCAGTAATATAAAACTCTTTGTGACCTCATGGACTGTAACCTTCCAGGCTCCTCTGTCCATGGAATTCTCCAAGCCAGAATACTGGAGTGGGTAGCTGTTCCCTTCTCCAAGGGGTCTTCCAAACCCAAGGATCAAACCCAGGTCTCCCACACTGCAGACCACCAAGGAAGCCCAAGACTATTGGAGTGGGTAGCCTATCCCTTCTCCAGCAGATCTTCCCATCCCAGGAATCAAACCAGGGTCTCCTGCATTGCAGGTGGATTCTTTACCAGTTAAAGCTACTATAAATATGTGTGTGGGCCTCCCTGGTGGCTCAGTGGAAGAGAAACTGCGTGCTAATGCAGGAGATGTAGGTTCAGTCCCTGAGTGGGGAAGATCTCCTGGAGAAGGAAGTGGCAACCCACTCTAGTATTCTTGCATGGGAAATCCCATCAACAGAGGAGCCTTGCAGGCTACAGTTCATGGGGTCGCAAAGTGCCAGACACAACTTAGCAACTAAATAACAACAAATAACTATGTTCAGGTTTTGAGTGGACAAAATTTTTGTCAATTCTTTTGGGTAAATACCAAGAGGTATGATTGCTGGTTCATATGGGACAGGTAAATTTAGTTTTATAAGACATCACCAAACTCTCTTCCAAAGTGGCTGTACCATTTTGCATTCCTACTAGCAATGAATATAAGTACCTGTTCCTCCACATCCTTTTCAGCATTTGGCGTTTTCAGTGTTCTGGATTTGAGTCATTCTAATAAATGCATAATGCTAAGAGAAATATAATCAAAATGATGAAGCAGAGGAATTACTCCCAGTTAAAAGACCAAGAGAATTCTCCTGAAGGCACAAACAATGAAACAGACCCTTTCAGTGTAATAGATTTCTAAAAGGACACAATGAAAATACTGAAGGAATTAAGAAAGGCTGTCAACAGAGATGCAGATTACTATGAAAAGGAAGAGGCAAAAAAAAACCTTAAAAATTCATTTGCTGATACAAAAGATGAACTAAGGGCAATGAATATCAGAATGAATAATGGAGAAGAAAAAAGAAGTGATCTGGAAGATAGAATAATGGAAATTACCCAACCATAACAGCAGACATAAAACCAAATGAGAAGATGAAAGCAATTAAAGAGATCTATAGAACAATACTCTTCCCTGGTGGCTCAGATGGTAAAGCATCTGCCTGCAATGTGGGAGACCTGGGTTCGATCCCTGGGTCAGGAAGATCCTCTGGAGAAGGAAATGACAACCCACTCCAGTACTCTTGCCTGAAAATTCCATGGATGGAGGAACCTGGTAGGCTACAGTCCATGGGGTCACAAACAGTCGGACATGACTGAGCCACTTCACTTTCAGTATGGAACAATATAAAGTGTGCCAATCAAAGCATAATAGGGATTCCAGAAGGACAAGAAAGAGAAAAGGGGATAAAAAATGTATTTGAAGAAACTTTTGCTGCGAACTTTTCAAACCCAAAGAAGGAAATAGATACCCAGGTACAGGAAGCACAAAGAATCCCAACAAGATGAACTCAACCAGATCTACACCAAGACAGATAATAATAAAAATGGCAAAAGTTAAATAGAGAATCCTAAAGGCAATAAGATAAAAACAAATAATTAATTACAAAGGAATACTCATAAAACAGTCAAGAAAAAGAAGATCCACCAGTCCAGAGATTCCAGGAGGTCGACATGCCTTGACCTGCCCAGGGACCCAATTCTCGGGAGGCCGATATGCCTCGACCAGTCTGGGGATTTGATCTCCAGGAGGCTGTCACCCCTCAGCCTGCTTGGGGATCTGCACCCTGACCTGGGGATGCCCCGCTTTTAGGTTGTAACAATACTGGGTAGGATAAACTTCAGTTAGACTCACCCCTAAGGAAGTCCACCATGGAAATAGAAGGAAGCCTATTAGTTGTAGGACTGTGCACAGTCTCAGCAATAACTCAATGAGACCCCATTGCCTTTCTGGAACATCTAAAAGAGGCCCTTCAAAAGTTTACCAATCTGGATTTAGACTCATGAGGGACAAGTGATTTTAAAGGACAAATTCCTGTCCCAGTGTGCATCAGATATCAGGATAAAGTTACAACAGCTACAGCAGCAGGACCCTGCTGCCTCTTTAGATGAGATGGTCCAGACAGCCACCAATACATTTTTATAATAGAGAACAGGAGAGGGAGGCCAAGACCCAGGAAAGGGAGAAAAGGAAAGAGACAAGGCATGCCCAGATGCTGGCCACCCTCCAGGGAAGACCTATGGCAAATCCCAAGTACTTGAAGGACAAGGCACAAGGAAAATGCCTAATCTGTAGACAGGCAGGACATTGGGTCAAAGAGTGTCCAAACCATGGCAAATCTCCTAAAACAGCTTGCTACAAGTGCCATCAATTTGGACATTGGGCGGCACTCTGCCCTCGGGACCCAAGAGGCTCAAGGTCAAGCGCCAAGCCTTCCCTCACAATGGTTCAACAGGACTGAAGCAGCCAGCCCACCTGTCACAGATAACCATCATGGGGCTGGAGCCAAGGGTTCAACTGGATGTGGCAGGTAGGTCCAAGAATTTCTTGGTTGACACAGGGGCTACGTACTCTGTCCTGACCTTCTATTCTGGAGACTTCTCCTCCCAAATCTGTATGACTTAGGGTGCTACAGGTAAAACAATTATAAAAAGATTCACCTGAGGACTTCTTTGTTGCTGGAATGGACAAATATCTTCCCAGAAGTTTCTGGTGATCCCTGAGTGTCCTACTCCCTTATTAGGAAGAGATCTTTCCCTGAATCTCGTATCTATTGCAGTCCTGATAGAAGATGCTTTAAAACTCTCTGTTGGGGACAAACTAACTATTTTTAGCAGCCACCAAGTGAAACAACTCCTGAATGGGAGAGGCCATTTATGGATGTTAGATCAATGGAAACAGTGAGAGACTGTTTTCTTGGGCTCCAAAGTCACTGCAGATGGTGACTGCAGCCATGAGGTTAAAAGACACTTACTCCTTGGAAGAAAAGCTATGACCAACCTAGACAGCATACTAAAAAGCAGAGACATTACTTTGCTGATAAAGGTCTGCCTAGTCAAAGCCATAGTTTTTCCAGTAGTCATGTATGGATATGAGAGTTGGACCATAAAGAAAGCTAAGATGCTTTTGAGCTGTGGTGTTGGAGAAGACTCTTGAGAGTCCCTTGGACTGCAAGGAGATCAAGCCAGTCAATCCTAAAGGAAATCAGTCCCGAATATTCATTGGAAGGACTGATGCTGAAGCTGAAACTCCAATACTTTGGCCACCTGATGTGAAGAACTGACTCATTGGAAAAGACCCTGATAATGGGAAAGGCAGGAGGAGAAGGGGACGACAGAGGATGAGATGGTTGGATGGCATCACCGACTCAATGGACACAAGTCTGAGCAAGCTTCGAGAGTTGGCGATGGACAGGGAAGTCTGGCGTGCTGCAGTCCATGGGGTCACAAAGAGTCGGACATGACTGAGTGACTGAATTGACTCATAAGACTCTCAGTTGATTTCTCTACAGAAATGCTGCAGGCCGGAAGAGAGTGGCAAAATATATTCAAAGTCCTGAAAGGGAGAAGTGTTAAACCTAGAATATTCTATCCAGCACAATTATCACTTATAATAGGAGGAAAAATAAAGGATTTCTAAGATAAGCAAAAACTAAAAGAGCACAGAAATACTAAACCTACCCTAAAAGAAATACTGAAAGGTCTTCTCTAAATAGAAAATGAGCAAGAAGTTATAGGAAAGAGGAAATCATAATTGGAAAGTAAATGACTTAAATTAGCCAGTTTACAAATCAAAAAGAAAATTATAAAACCTATTTGTGAAAGCAGATGATAAACACAAAGAACAGCAAAAGGATAAACAAGATGATGTAAAAAAGGAGAGAAAAACCATAAAATATGGGGAAGAAGAGTAGACAATGTAATTTATTTGTTTGTTTGTTTTAGAATGCATTTAAGCAGTCTAAACCAAGTATATATAGGAAGGGGTTAACACATTGAGAAACAGTACAATCACAAATCAAAAAAGGACAATAGATTAATAAAAGCCAGAAAGAGAACATAAGCATAAAAGGAAATCAGCAAACCAAAAAAAAAAAAAAAAAGAGAGAGAGAGAGAGAAAGGAACAAAGAAAAAATGCATAGTCAACTAAAAAACAAGCTTTAAAATGGCAATAAATACATATCTATCAATGATTACCTTAAATATCAATGGGTGAAATGCTCCAATCAAAAGTTGCAGAGTGCCAGACTGGATTAAAAAAAAAAAGCAAGAGCTTACAATATGCTGTCTACAAGAGACAAACCTTAGGGTAAAGGACACACATAGATTGAAAGTGAGGGGATGGAAAAAGATATTTAATATTTCATGGAAATGGAACTGACAAGACAGTGTGAGTTGCAATACTCATATCAGACAGAAAAGACTTTAAAACAAAGGCCATAAAGAAAGATAAAGAAGGATACTATATACTGGTAAAAGATAAATATGAGAAAAGTATTTTATAATCCTCAATATATACACACCTAATATAGGAACACACAAATACATAAAACAAATGCTAACAGATGTAAAAGGAGAAATTGATGGGAATACAATAATAGTAGGAGAATTTAACATGCCACCTCCATCAATGGACATACCTTCTAGACAGAAATCAGTAAGACAATAGAGATCCTAAATGATCCAATAGAACAGTTAAACTTAATGGATATTTTGGGGACGTTATATGCAAAAACAAAAACAGAAACAACAACAGCAAAAAACAAACAAAACCAAAAAACATTCTTTTCAAGTCCACATGGAACATTCTCTAGGATTGACCACATACTAGAACACAAAACTAAACTCGACAAATTTAAGAATATAAAAATTATTTCAAGCATCTCTCTGACCACAATGGCATAAAACTAGAAAACAACCACAAGGAAAGAAATGAGAAAAACACAATTACATGATGACCAAACAACATGCTACTATAAATAACCAATGGATCAACAAAGAAATCAAAGAGGAAATTAAAACATACCTTGAGAGGAAAACACACACAAAAACACAACCATACAAAATCTATGGGATGCAGCAAAAGCAGTGCCTAGAGGGAAGTTCATAGCAATACAGGCCTTCCTTAATTAGCAAGAAAAATCTCAAATAAGCAACCTAACTGACTACCTAAAATTAAAAAAGAGGAATAAACAATATCTTAGGTCAGCAGAAGGAAGGAAATAATAAATAAAGGTCAGGAAGGAAATAAAATTGATATTAAAAGACATTAGAAAAAAATCAATAAAACTAAGAGCTGGTACTTTGAAAGGGAAAACAAAATGATAAACCTCTGACCAGGCTCACAAAGAAAAGAGGACCCAAATAAACGAAATAAGAAAACACAAATGATACTGCAGAAATAGAAAAAAAGAGAGAGAGAAAGAGAAAATATTATAAACAATTATATGACAACAAATTAGACAACCTAGAAGAAATGGACAAGTTTCCAAAAACATACAGTTCACCAAAATTGAATCAAGAAGAAACAAATAATTTGAACAAATTGATCATCATAAGTGAAATAAAACCTGTACTAAAAATAAAAATCTCCCTAGAAATAAAAGTCCAAGACCAGATGGCTTCACAGGCAAATTCTACAAAACATATGAAAAATAACCTACACTGACCCTTCTCAAATTCTTCCAAAAGACTGGTGAGGAGGAAACACTCCAAAAGACATTCTATGGAGCCACCATCACCCTAATATCAAAACCAGACAAAGACACCACCAAAAAAGAAAATTACAAGCCAATATCTTTGATGAACGTAGATGCAAAAATTCGACAAAATATTAGCAAGCTGAACCTGCAACACATAAAAAATATTTTAAATCACAGCCAAGCTGGATTCATGCCAATGTCACAAAAACATATTCAAATCAAGATAATATACCACATTAAAAAAGAAATGTCAAAATCCACATGATCATCTCAACAGATGCAGAAAAGCATTTGACAAAATTCTACATTCATTCACGATAAAAACTCTTATGAAACTGAGTATAAAGGAAACATATCTCAACATAAAGCCATTAATGACAAATTACAGCCATAATCCTCAGTGACGAAGAGCTGAAAGCCTTCCTGCTAAAATCTGGAACAAGACAAAAACCCCTTTCTTGCCACTTCTATTCAACATAGACGTATTCTAGCCACAGCTAAGTCCTAGCCATCAGACAAGAAAAGGAAATGAAAGGTATCCAAATTGGAAGGGCAGAGGGAAAATTGTCATTATATGTAGGTGACATAATACTATATAGAGAGAAACCTAAGGAATCCACACAAAAATTATTAGATCTAATAAATGAATTCAGCATAGTAGCAGGATACAATATTAACACATACAGAAATCACTTGCATTTTTTAACACTCATAATGAAATATCAGGAAAAAAATGTAAAAAAAAGGCTTTTAAAACCACACCCTCCAAATAGGAAAACAACCTAGGAATAAATCTGACCAAGGAGGTGAAAGGATTGTGTACTGAGAGCAATAAAACATTTAAAAAGGAAATTAAAGAGAATTCAAAGAAATGGAAAGATATCCCATGTTCTTCGATTGAAAGAATTAATATCGTTAAAATGGCAATACTACCCAAAGAAATCTACAGACATAATGCAACCTCTATTAAATTATCCATAACATTTTCACAGAACTCATAATACAAATAATCCAAATATTTATATGAAACATAAAAGATTCAGAATTGCCAAACCATTCAAAAAACTAAGATCATGAGATCCAGTCCCATCACTTCATGGCAAATAGATGGGGAAACAGTGTAAACAGTGACAGGCTTTATTTTCTGGGGCTCCAAAATCACTGCAGATGGCAACTAAAGCCATGGGATTAAAAGACACTTGCTCTTGGAACAAAAGCTATGACAAACCTATACAGTGTATTAAAAAGCAGAGGCATCACTTCGCTGACAAGGTCCATCTAGTCAAAGCTATGGTTTTTCCAGCAGTCATGTATGGATGTGAAAGTTGGACCATAAAGAAAGCTGAGCACCTAAGAATTTATACTTTTGAACTGTGGTGATGGAGAAAAGACTCTTGATAGTCCCTTGGACTGCAAGGAGATCAAACAGTTGATCCTAAAGGAAGTCAGTCCTGAATATTCATTGGAAGGACTGATGCTGAAGCTGAAACTCCAATACTTTGACCACCTGATGCGAAGAACTGACTCATTGGAAAAGACCCTGATGCTGGGAAAAATTGAAGGCAGGAGAAGAAGGGGACGACAGAGGATGAGATGGTTGGATGGCATCACCGACTTGAACATGAGTTTGAGCAAGCTCTCGGAGTTGGTGACGGACAAGGAAGCCTGGCATGCTGCAGTCCAGGGGGTTGCAAAGAGTCAGACACAATTGAGCAACTAAACAACAACAAAAGCCACAGCAATGAGGAAGGAAAAGATATAAAAGAATTGAAATTGGAGAAGAACAAGTAAAACAGTCACTCTCTGCAGATGACAAGGTACTCTACATAGAAAATCCAGAAGATTCTAGAAATCTTCAGAACTGCTGCAGCTGCTGCTGAATGGGATTAAGTCGCTTCAGTCATGTCCAACTCTGTGTGACCCCATAGACGGCAGCCCACCAAGCTCCCCTGTCTCTGGTATTCTCCAAGCAAGAACACTGGAGTGGGTTGCCATTTCCTTCTCCAATGCATGAAAGTGAGAAGTGAAAGGGAAGTCGCTCAGTCATGTCTGACTCTTCGTGACCCCATGGACTGCAGCCTACCAGGCTCCTCCATCCATGGGGTCTTCCAGGCAAGAGTACTGGAGTGGGGTGCCATTGCCTTCTCCGTCAGAACTGCTAGAGCTCATCAATGAATTTTGTAAGTTTGCAGGATACAAAATGAATACTCAGAAATCTTTTGTATTTCTATGTGTGTGTGTGTCAGTCACTCAGTCATGGCTGACTCTTTTGAGATCCCATGGACTGTAGCCCACCACGCTCCTCTGTCCATGGGATTCTCCAGGCAAGAATATTGGAGTGGGTTGCCATTCCCTTCTCCAGGGGATATTCATGACCCAGGGATCAAACCTGGGTCTCCTGCATTGTAGGCAGATTCTTTACCACTGATCTAACAATAAAAGATCAGAAAGAGAAATTAAAGAAACAATCCCATTTACCATCAAATTGAAAAGAAGAAATATACCTAAGCATAATCCTACCTTAGAAGGCAAAAGATCTGTATTCTAAAAACTGTAAGACACTAATGAGAAAAATGGAAGATGAAGAACAAACTCTAGAGAGGGTATGGATAAAAGGGAACCTTCCTACCTTGTTGATGGGAAAATAAATTTGTGCTATTATTTTGGAATACAATATGATATTTCCTAAAAAAATACTAAATTAAAGTTGCCCACATAATCCAGCAATCCCACTCCTGGGCATATATCCAGAAAAATCTCTAATTCAAAGAGATATGTGCAGCCCTAAGTTCATAGCAGATCTGGTCATGATAGCCAAAACATGGAAACAACCTAAATGTTCATTAACAGATGACTGGATAAAGAAGATGTGGACATATACACTGAAATACTACTCAGCCATAAAACAGAACAAAATAATGTCATTTGCAGCAACATGGATGGGCCTAGAGATTATCATACTATGTGAAATAAGACAAAGTCAAATATTATATGATATTAATATCACTGTATAATCTAAAATAATAGTACAAGTGAACTTATTGACAAAACAGGAAGTCTCACAGACATAGAAAGCCAACTTATGGCTACCAAAGGAGAAAGACTGGGGGGAAGAGGAGGCATTAAATGGCAGAATGGGATTAACAGATATATACTACCATATATAAAACAGAAAAACAGCAAGGATTTACTGTATAGCACAGGGAAGTATATTCAATATCTTACAATAAACTAATTGAAAAGAACCCAGAAAAAAGAATATAGGTACACATATATGTATATCTACTTATATTAGGCTTCCCAGGTGGTGCTAGTGGTAAAGAACCCTCCTGCCAATGCAGGAGACATAAGAGACATAGGTTCACTCCCTAAGTTGGGAAGATCCCCTGGAGGAGGGCATGGCAACACACTCCATATTCTTGCCTGGAGAATCCCATGGACAGGGGGTGCTGGCAGGCTACAGTTCATGGGGTTGCACAGAGTCAGACAGGACTGAAGTGACTTAGTACACATATGTATATATGTAACCAAATCACTTTGCTGTATACCTGAAACACACTACTGTAAATCAACTGTACTTTAATATAAATAAACAAATAAATACATGAAATGATTATGTGAAACTCAGGTAAGGAAGGAAGTGAGGCTATAAGTAACATGGATTGAATTGTGTTTCCATCAAGAGAGATATTGAAATCCTAGTCCCCTGTATTAATGGATGTGCCCTTATTTGGAAATGAAGTCTTTGCAGATATAATCAAGTTAAGATGAGGTCCTGAGAGTAGACCCTAATCCAATGTGACTTGTGTCCTTTAAAGAACAGAAGATAGACAAGGCACACAGGGAGAAGATGACTGTGTGACAATGGAGGCAGAAATTAAAGTAATGCGCCTGTAAGCCAAAGAATGCCGATAGAATGGCAGTAAGTGCTAGAAGGTAGAAGAGAGAAGGAAATATTCTCCTCTGCAGATTTCAGAGGGAGCATGGCTCTGCCCACACCTTTGTTTTGGACTTGTCAGCTCTAGAACGAGATAATAAAGTCTTGCTTTTTTAAGTACCCAGTTTGTGGTCCTTTGTTGCAGAACCCCAGGAAACTCATTAATTCACGGTTAATTCATTTATGGTTGACCTCACAGCACAGGGACTGAGTTGAGTGTCTGTGGCCGAGGCTGGCCTTGCAAAACCTAAAATATTTACTAGTTGACATTCTACAGGAAGTTTGCTGAACCCTGGTCTACAGTATGGAAGTAGAATATATTCCCATGCAAGGCTGTGTATGAGAAACTCTGAATATCACGTAAAATAAGTATGATGTACATTCAAAATAGGAACATTTTGTGTGAAGTGTGAACTGAAGAGTTCAGAAATCGTATTAAAGAGTGAAATTGAGCAAGCTGAGAATAGACCAAGTTACATTCTTGAGGGAGAATTGTGAAAACGTAGCCCTTTTTGGCTGGTAAACAGTGTCTTGCCGTCAATGCACCAGTGGCCACCTGTCAGACACATTGAAAAGTCTAGGACTTGTTAGATGTTTGCTCACTATTTCTGATGCCAAGTGCTGGCTGATTGCTAAAATAAATTATTTGGTCTTACAGAGTCCGGATACACCATTTCTTCATTAAAATATTTATTTATCTTCCTTGTGTCTTTTTCTTTTATAGTAAAATGCCTTATAATAACATCTGACTATTAATTAATGATCTTGACCATTATGTGAACTGAAATTACATAACAATGATAACTTTGTCATTCAGTACTCTGTTATTTGAAATGTATATTTGAATACACAGTAGTTTAATCCTTAAAAACATCCTCTGAATCTTTTTTTTTAATTCTGCTCACCAAGGAAAAAATTGAGACTCAGTAAAGTGACCAGGGTCTTCCTAAGCAGTGCAGTGGTAAAGAATCTGCCTGCAATGTAGGAGATGCAAGAGACACGGGTCCAGTCCCTGGGTTTGGGAAGATCCCCTGGAGAAGGAAATAGTAACCCCGCTTCAGTATTCTTGCCTGGAAAATTCCATGGACAGAGGAGCCTGGTGGATGACCAGACCAGGGTCACTGCCATTTAAGAAAATGGCAGATCTTGGTTAATTCTGGCAACAAATTCATTTATTGTTTAAAGTGCATGCAAGCTAATACTGCTCAAAATCCTCTAAAATGGTTCTCTTGAAAAAAGAATTTATTAGAATTGTAAAATTTCTCAGTGCAAAGAGTTCTTTGGAATTTACATAGAATGAACTCCTGAATGCCAAAAATTCAATGTTTTTCTTTTTCTCCCCTAGTTTTAAGATTTATAAAAATTGTGAGTGTTAAGCAATCGATCATGTCTCTTTGAGAATTAACTATTTCTGTAAACAACTCTGCAGAGCCTTAATCCTGACTTGATACATGGTCCCTGAAGATTCTAGAAAGAATCCCAATGGGGAAATAGACCATAGAGAGCCATACAGAGGTTGAGACCATGGACCTTTTAAAAAAAAAAAAATTCCAGTGATGTCCTCAAGGAGCGGCTGGCTTAAAAACTTCTTGGAAGGAGAAGGAGAGATCTTTGTTACAAACTTCCGTCCCTCCTCCTGCTTCTGTTCCCTTACCCTCTGCCCCCTGCAGAGTTCTGTTTTCTGGGAATCAGCAAGTAAGATCACAAGTAGTCTTTTCTTTTTTCACTCTCTCCCATAAAGAAAGCTTTATCACGTGCGGCCTTAAACTTGCAGCAAATTGCAAAGAAATGGCTCAAAGGCTTCAGCTCTTTCTGTGCCCTGGGAGCTGAGATGCACGTCAGTGGCTTTGCCAGCGTGGCCTGTTCCCTGCAGACTGCCAGAGAAAAGAGGCCAAGAGGAAAGAGAAAAGAGAAGAAACTGGCCAGGGGTGAGACCATGCCCTGTATCTTCACTTTGCCCTGATCTGCTCTGTGTCCAACGAGGCTCTCCCCACCTGACAAAATTGTTCAAAGCTGCTGTAGGATCCACCTGCTTCTTAAGGTTCTTGAGTGTGGTCCAGCCTCTTGCTGGGCACACGGAGGGGAAATGGCCATCTGATCTCCACCTACAGGTAAGATCTGGTTCTCTGCTTTCGTATTTCATGATGATCATATCAGAGTCTCACAGGAGAGAGGTCAATAAACCTTGTGTTCTGCACTGCACATGTCTTACTCATAACACTTCTCATGAAACTTGTGGGGGCCCTTGTAAGGCTGGTGGAAATGGGAAAGGAAACTGGTTAAAGAAGATAAACCCAGAAACTCAGATCTGGGTTCCAATTGTGACTCTGATGCATGTTTTATGGGTTATTTTGGACAAGTCCCTTAATTGCTCTGAGTCATATGATTTTTGTATAAAGCGAGAATTAAAGTGTTAACCTTGTTTTAAGGACTAGCACAAAGTATATACATCACCAGGAACATAAAAAGTATTTGTTAAATCTGCATCTGACACAAACAGTTACTTGTAGTGAGGGGATCAGCTTTCTAAACAATGCATATTCCTTAGAAAGTACCTAGAGGTTATTTTCCCTCCTGAAGGAAGGGATCCTGGTGTCCACCAGACAAGCTAGTGTAAGGCTTTTCCTCATGGGAGATGACTAAAACAAGACAGTGATGGGAGTGGCTGCCTCTCTGACTCTCTCTGTGGGGTTGGTGGAGGCTGACTACTGGATGGAATCTGTTAACAAGATCAGGGCACAGCAGTCAGGCTATTTGCAGGATCCAGCTACAACCTTCCTAGCACACCTGCACTTTTTCAAGATGGGAATACTGATTATCTTCCAAACCTCTGGGAACAGAGAATTCCATTTTTGGAACTGAAATGAAGAAAAACTATTTACCTTTTTTTTTGGCCTCCAGAGTGAATTATACTCCAACCCGGAGTGTTGAAGGGAAACTTTGAGGAAATCTGTTCAAGTTGTGCTAGAAAAAGTAAGGATTTGCCAAACGCAAGTCCTGCTAAATAACTGCCCTCAGTCTATTTCTGCAATTGCTAATGGAGAGAGAGACAGGGCGAGGGCAAGTGTACTGGTAAGCCCAGAGGATTTCTCCATTCATGTCCCTGAGCATCGCCTTTCCTCTTCTTTTCACAGACAGATGAAAAGCTCAGTTCTCAATAATGTAGCCTCTTTGAAACATACTATACTTGAGAGGATATGCAAATTAACCATCAGGATTACAATGTCTTTTCAGTAAAACTATGCAGTGTCAATATTTTGATCTAGATGTTATTTTGCCTTAATACAACATAGTTAGGAATTCTCTTGTTCTGTTATCCCTTTGGATTCTAGTGAGAGTGATTTTTGTGTCAACATCTCTAAAGAGAAGACAATGTGTTTTGGTGTCCCAAGTTTTTAATATTATTTTCAACATTTTTCTCTCTTTAGCATTAGCATTCTAGATATGACCCTTTGAGTCTTTTCAATGTATGTTTACCATAACTAATAGTGTATTTTATTATTAAATAATTTATTATTTCTGGTCACTGACTTTACTATTATGACTGATGAGAAATATACCTGAACTCCTAAAATAGTAGTCCAGTGTGTATTACAGAGTTTAGTTTGTGGAAGAGAATTGCATTTTACATGGTAAATTTGATATTATTTATTTTGTATTTTAAAATCTTTCTGGTATATATTTCTTGCGGGTGATATTTCTATATCTTTAATATTTAAAATATTTTTTCACATAGGAAATGTATATTCATTATAGAAAAATTAGAAAATATGGACATACAAAACATTTTAAGAAGTCATCTGCAATGTCACCAGCCAAAAATAAAGTGTTAACCTATTTTTTAAATTTATTTATTTTTAATTGGAGGATCATTGCTTTATAATGTTGTTTGGTTTCTGCCATACATCACCATGAATCAGCCATAGGTATACATATGTCCCCTTCCTCTCGAACCTCCCTCCCACCTCCCACTCCATCCCACCCTTCTAGGTTGTCACAGAGCCAGGCTGAGCTTCCTATATTATACAGCGACTTTCCATTAGCTATCTACTTTACATATGGCAATGTATTTTTATATATTTCAATAATACTCTCTCAATTTGTCCCACCCTCTCCTTTCCCTGCTGTGTCCGTAAGTCTGTTCTCTATGTCTGAATCTCTATTCCTGCCCTGCAAATATGTTTAGCAATATCATTTTTCTAAAATCCATATATCTGTGTTAACATGATATTTGTGTTTTTTTCTGACTTATTTCACTCTATATAATAAGCTCTAGGTTCATCCACCTCACTAGAACTGACAAAAATTCATTGCTTTTTATGGTTGAGTAATTTTCCACTGTATATATGTACAACAGCTTCTTTATCTGTTCATCCATTGAAGGACATGTAGGTTGCTTCCATGCCCTGCTATTGTAAATAGTGCTGCAGTGAACACTGGGGCACATGTGTCTTTTTCAATTACGATTTTCTCAGGGTATATGCCAAGTAGTGGGATTTCTAGGTCATATGCTAATTTTATTCCTAGATTTTTAAGGAATCTCTGTACTGTTCTCCATCAAGGCTGTATCCAATTACAAAATTCCCACCAACAGTGCAAGAGGGTTCCCTCTTCTCCACATCCTCTCGATCATTTGTTTGCTGGAGATTTTTAATGATAGCCATTTTGACCAGTGTGATGTGATACCTCATTGTAGTTTTAATTTGAATTTCCCTAATAATAAGCAATGTTGAGCATTTTTCATGTGTTTATTAGCCTTCTGTATGTCTTCTTTGGAGAAACGTCTGTTTAGGTCTTCTGCCTGTTTTTTGATTGGGTCGTTTTTTTGATATTGAGCTGCATGAGCTGCTTATATATTTTGAACATTAATCCTTTTTCAGTGTCTTTATTTGCAATTATTTTCTCCCACTCTTAGGGCTGTCTTCATTTTGTTTATGGTTTCCTTTGCTGTACAAAGCTTTTAAGTTTAATTAGGTCCCATGTATTTATTTATATTTCTATTTTTCTAGGAGATGAGTTGTAGAGAATCTTGCTGTGATTTATGTCAAAGTGTGTTCTGCTTAGTTTATCTTTATGTAAGGTGTTATGAGTGTTCTAATTTCACTCTTTTATATATAGCTGACCATTTTATTAGGACCATTTATTGAAGAGACTGTCTTTTCTCCATTATATATTCTTGCCTCCTTTAACAAAGATAAGGTACCCATAGATTTAACTCTGGGCTTTCTATCTTGTTCCATTGGTCTTTACCCTTGCTAAGTCACTTCAGTAATATCTGACTC